>NC_037092.1:32842500-33157500 GCF_002994745.2 Rosa chinensis
TTTCTGAGGCATGTTGGCTGATATCCACGGCAAGGTAGGGGGGGGGGGCAACTACTTACTTATAGTTGGGATTGCTTTAGCAACTTTGCTTGTTGTCTTACCACGCTTTGCTGCTTTCGGCTTTTCTTGTGCCCATGGATTTCCTGCAAAAGCTGATCTCCTAGCTGCTATCAACCCATCTTTAAAGTGGCTCCCTACTCATTTCACCCACCACTCTCTGAACTGAGCCGAATTCTTGCTAGTTGCCACTCTTGTCTTCATGTCAAAGCTCATGTTGTACCGAAATGCCTTATTATTCTGCTCAATGTCGTCCTTGTTGGAGAAAATTGCTCGCAATGAACTATATCGGTTTGACGATTCTGGAACCGGAGCAGGTATACCTTGATAATATCCCAACTGACGACTGAAATATGATGGTGAATATAACTCCACTCCATACTTGAGTGTCTTACCAGACAAGGCACCCCAGAAGAGATCCCTCATACCTATTGCACTCTTCCAAGCTAAACACGCAGTCTCCCATTTCGTTTCGCTTTCTGAGGCATGTTGGCTGATATCCACGGCAAGGTAGGGTGGATACTTCCTGCTGAAACAAACGGCATACTGTTCTGCAGAAAATTCTAGACACTTGAACAAAATCTCAAAACACTCTTCTGCCGAATGAAAGAGTACATCAAGAGACGCCAATTGTTGTCCAAGAGTACTGTCTGCGGCCAATGCTAAACCTGGCTGTCTGAAAACAGGAAAATAAGTGTGAAGTCACAACTGAAAAATCCACAATGGCCCAGACCAATTTGGATTCAATCCTTCTGTCACACAATGGTGTAGATATCTGTACAGGTGGGCAAGCACAAATGGACCAAGAGCTAATGGTTGATCGCTCTCTTGCACTTCTTTACTTGCTAATGCTTCCGCCAGCTTGTAGTACTCCACATTCACTTTTCTCGAAGTTGTGCACACTAAGAACTTGCATATCTAAAAGGCAAGACACGCAGCATGCTCTACACGAGTCACTTCTATTGTCTCCTGTTGGCTTTCCTCTTTCTCTTCTAGGCTGTCGTCCCCACCGAGTGACTTACTCACCAAGCCGTTGTTAAACACCTCAATCCATGTATTAAAATTAGCAACGGATGGTCTGCCCTTACTTCGATCTCTTAGCTCGCAACCAAGATCAATGTCAAACTTTCTTTTTGCAAATACAATGTCCACCACTTGCCCATGTGGAGGCAAGCCTATAATGGCCGCTATATTAATCAAGGTCGGACTAAGTGCACCAAACTGAAGCTCCAGAGAGTTTGTTTGAGAACTCCAAAAACACATAACGGCAGCCAGCAAGGTGCGGTCACAAGAAATAGTAATGGTGGAAAGCTTGATGGCGTCATAGATCCCAAGTCGTTTCCATACGTCCCCAAATCGCTTCTTGACTCGTTCGACCCACGAAATCCAATTGGCCGTTTCACTAGGCCATTTTCCAGGTTTTGTGCCCCATGCTCCCCATGCTTTTCCTTCGCTGAAGTAACTAGAATCATCTACTTCATGCTTGCTCAAAACTTTCTCCACATCGGACGGTATATCACTATGGAAACTTGGGCCAAGTTGACGTGCCCCACCTTCATTCGGGACTCGTTGTGTTACCCTATTCATGAATGTTGCGGCATTCTTTTCAGTGGCTTGACTTAATGCTTCCGCAAATGCAAATGAGCGTCTGGTAATACTTTTCTGTTTGCCTTCGTCATTGTCTTCTCCAATCCCTTTTGAAGCCATTGCTTGGTTGTCCCACTCCTACAAGATATAGAGCATCCTGGTTAGCACATCATGTTTCTTGGTGTACAACAAGTTTCTAGTTATTCGGTGTTATTCGCCGAAAACCATGAAACTTGGGGGGGGGGGGGGGGGGAGGGGGCAGCAAAGGCATATTACATGCGTATGAGCCAAGACATTCTCTATATACATGCATATGAGCGAAGACATTCTAGATATAAAAAAAAATATGTTGGCAATATAATGGCAATGCCTCTGGGTAAATATTTATCGAGAAGTATGCATGCATCCATAATTGTGCATTCGGTGTTTAATATATAGTAAGTCAATCTTTGAATGACTTTATGATCCTGAAGCCATGCTTTTCAAATGCACAATTATAAGATCATTCTGGTCTTACCAAAATGAGAACATTAGCACAAATTCCACCTTGTTTGACTTTTCAAACCATTTATACAAGTGATGACAAAGGCAATTAAATTGTGAGTACACTTTGATAGTCTACTTCATTATGCATGAGAAGTCAATGAGCATTAATACATGTGTATATATAAGCAAATTGGAACATGCATGGAAGAGAGAGTGAAACTGCACATAAGCACAAAATGGGTTGATGAACCCATAATTCAAACAATGGCATTAAACTAAATCTGGACAAAGTTGGTCAAAGGGTACAATGGTTGGCATTAAGCATAAGTTCATCTAGTCATGATAATTATGAATTAATTGATGACTGGCGGGCCTTTGAAAAACAAGGTCGAAAGTGTTGTTTGGTCAATTGCATCAAACTAAAGCTGAGGACTTGAAAGAAGTGCAGCATATATAATTGCAACATATAATTGGATATTGATTAGAAATATTGCACTGAGGTAATGGTGAGCAGAGAATGAGCGGTTATGGGTCAATGAAGGCTTAATTACAATATGAACGTGTTTATTTAGTTCATTGATATGTGGTTCAGATTTCTGGGAAATTGAGAAACAGGTGCAGAACGGCATAATTAATTACATAACTAGCTAGCCCAAAATATGAACCTGCATTTCGAAACCAAAAAAAATACCTGCAGTTCAAGGATAATACCCTGTCATCGTATAACTCTGATAGAGTGGGATTTGCTCAAAATCAAGAGATACCCAACCATGTTTTCCATTCTGGAACAATGGGAGAGGTGATTACACAAAGCCAAATTCGAAATACACGTAGGGAAATTCATCAGATTCGTCACATCTGATTTTTCTAGTTTACAAACTCAAATGCAAAATTCAAAATATGTAGTACCTTTCGTGGTCGTGAGGATCCACTCGACTTCATACCCAGATCACCATTAAGTGAAGGTATTGATGAATTTGAGGATATAGGAGCTGTAAGATTCAATTACAAGCTTTGACAGAGGGCAGCTCGTGTTTTTCTAGAAATGGGAGAGTTCTCTTTTGTGGTCATAATAGAAGATGAAGAGATAAATGATATAAAAGGGAAAAGTGAAAATCACAAGTGGATCGACCCATGATGAAATTGGTGCCAGCCAACCCGAAAAAGAAAAGATGTTAAAAAAAAGGGAGTATTTGGCTGCCAAGCTTTTGTCTTTGCGTTGGCTAACTATTTTTTCAGTTGGCTGACCAACTTTTCATGTGTTGGCTAACTTTCTTTGAGTTGGCTAATTTGCATTTCTTCATGCCGTTGGCCAACTTAAAATTTGAACTCCCTTGTTGGCTTACTCTCCCTCACTTGAGCTCATTGGCCAATTTAAGACTTTTCATGTGTTAGCTTACCTAAAATAGCTTTGTTGGCTTCCTTGAGATTTTTCACGTGTTGGCCACCAAGAGCTATAAATTGGCTTTCTTGTGATATATTTTCATTTGTTGGCTAAACCTTGACATTGTTCACTCGTTGGCTTCCATGAGCCACTACTCATTTGTTGGCCAATTCTAGTCCTATTAATCGGCTAAACTCAAGTAAGTTATTTGTTGGCTTTCGTTAGCTGATTTGCCTATTCATTCTTCTGTTGCCCGATTTGAACATTAATATTCGTTGGCTTCCATGCGTTCATTGATTTGTTGGCCACTATGAGATATATTCACGTGTTGTCTTACTCAGCCTTGTTCATTGGTTTACTCATGAACAATTCACTTATCTACTCGAACGTCATTTGATCAAGTTGCCCAATTACTTACTAGAGCGTGAATATAGAAGCCAACTTATCAACTTGGATTTTGGTCACTAAATTTGGTTTGCTAAATTATTGAGTAAGGGCTTAATACTCAAGTTGATGTCCTGACACCTCATTCGACGAAGTAAACATAGCCTAGCCATCAGGGAGGTAATGAGGAACATATATACATGAGTTTTTCAGAAGTCGATTAGGGGGGCAAGTTGACTCAAATTTCTCAACCACTCGGCGACATTCGCTGATGCTTCAGAAACTTGGGGGAGGGCGGGGGGCAATGTTTGTGCCCCACATTTACATGTTCACTCGGACGTAGCTAATGTGCATGGTTATTGAATGACTTCTAATTACAATGAGCCACTCTACAAGTAATTTGGGCTGGTAGCCAGAAATGGTGGTCGATGAATAATTGGACACTTTGGTTGGTCCAAGTTGAGTCAGATAAAAGCTAGACTTTTAGTTATCGGCCGGACTTTTTACTAATCAATTCGAAAAAGAGATTTATTATCTAAAAGCCCATCGGCCGATTGTTCAAGTCATTCTAGTCAGTTTCCAACTCGAACTCAACTTGAAAGATAATAGCTAATCGACAAAGTAAGCTGATAAACGATAAAGATGAGGTGGGATCTAGTATTTCAGTCGAATTGAAGTTCGTTAGCCGATAAGGAGAGTTTAATCCAAGATAGTTTACTTCAAGATTAGTTCCAGCCGTTGATAATGGACACCAGAGCCGATCCAGATAGAGTCTAGCGTCAAGTCAGCCGACGATAAGTATTGGAGCCAAAGCAAGATAGAGTCACTAAGCCAAGAAGAGGCCGAATTCCACTCAACTTCAAAGGGCCAAGAGATCAGTTCAAGTCGTAGAGCAGCCAATATAAATAGAAGCATCGACAGAAGACAACACACACACAACTCCAGAAACTCAAGCCATCAAGCTTTTCTTGTTTTCGTCTTACCTTTTTCTTAGGTAGAATTTCCATTTGTCCATTAATTAGTTTGCTCTACTAGTTACAATTTCAGTTACTTTACTTTCCTTGTAGCCTAGTATCGATTTTGAATTGTGTTCTTTGTTTTCTTTCAAACAATAGTTAATAATTTTCAGCCATTCCATATTTCAGTTTTATTACTCCTTATTGTCTTTATGCTTTACTTGTTTATTTACTGTTCGTAGTTGCATGGTAGCTATTAATCTTGAAGATTTCATTCGTTACGAGTTCACTTTTACTGTTACTTGTTATTACTTGGATCCAATTGACTTAAGCCCTCTGACCAGACAGTTCATATTTACTCATACTCTCACGACCACACCTAACTCACTCGACCTTCAGCCACCAAGTCCTTAATCTAGAGGCAACGAACTATTAGCCGAGAATAAGTTCCTTCCTCGGCTAACAATTGCTTGATAAGTCAGATCTACATCCACTACACCTACAATTGCACACTTGGCCTTCTGGCCGTGTGCTGGCACGCTCCACAATCTATTCATCGAGAAGGACATTTGTTCCTTGATCCCTCGGCTGTATAGGCTGAGATGATTTTCAGAGGCAACAAAAAGAAGGGTTAAAGAATAGGAACCTGAATATTTACAGCAAGAAAGAAAGGACATCTCCATCTATATTTACAATTAAACTGAACAAAAAAAAAAAAAAAAAAAAAACTCTCTCTCTCATATTCAATATTTAAATTGAAATTTGTAGTATAATCTAGAAATGTAAGATTGAAATTCGAAGACAAATAGGGTTTACATTGGAGGAGAAGGTTTTCTCAAAGTTGAAGACTACATACTATTCGTGGAGGTAAGAAGAGACTCTTTTTTTTTTCCCTTTTTTTGTATCCTTATTAGTAATTCAATATGAGTTGGCCATAACTTCAAAAACAAAGAGGTCCAAATGCCAATTTTGGAGATATGAATAGAACATTCGTTTCTTAATTATTATTCAAAAGGTATTAGAGAAAAGTGCATTACAAATGATGTCAATATCTTGAAAATAACATGAGTTTATTGATATGTGTACATGCACTTTATTGAAATGTTGTTCAAATTTTGAACTTACATTTGAGACATTCATTATGATTTTGGTGTATGGTTTAAACACTAGAATACACTTTTTTTTTTTTTTTTTTTTAGGAAGGGCCAAAACAACTGCCCTTAAGCCTTAGTCATTAATGAAACCATAGAATACATGGGGGAACATACAGCTAAACCCAAAATTACAATAAGCATTAAGAGAATCACCCGAGATAATAACAGGCGTCTCAATTAAGAATATGTATTCTAAAAAGCACCAATTAGCGAAGAGTGCATTTTTGGCTACTCTATTTGCTTTACAAAGGTTGTGACATACCAGAAAGTAAATGCTTACTCGAAGCCATAATATACTAATAAGAGCAGTTTTCCCATATGTTGCCACCAAAAAATGAATCCGGCAACACTTAGTTTCATCCTGTCACTAGGAGGTTACGACCATTTGACAAAGCAAGGGGCTCACTGGGTGTGCAGTCTGGGACAGAGCCCAGGTCGCCCAACCCCCAAATAGGAGAGACTTATTGCCTGCATAATGCTAACAAAGCAACATAAATAAAAGATAAATAAGATTGGGCCTAAGGCAGAAGGTCAGACCCAATTAATTAATAAAAACAATAAAAAGCCCTTGCCCTCGTCCTCCGCCTATGGGGAGATCGGAAAAGCACCACTGCTTGCTGAACTCTCTCTATAGGCGTTTCCAAGCTTTGGATTCGTCCCCAAGACCACTATCCCACGCCAGAAGACTCGCAGAACAAGGTTGCCTGTTTGACGACGACGTCCCAAGGACGCACCGTCGGACGGGGCATTGAAAGTAGACAGCTTTGCTCTAGGTTTTCTGCTCCGACTTTCTTGGAGCTCTTAATATGTCTAGAATACACATTATATGACTGAGTAGATTAATTTTATTCCACCCACGCACCTTCCTATGAGTATCTATCAAATTGAATTACTCAATGGATTGAGCTTCAAGAAATGGAAGAGTGACGTAGAACTCAACCTAGCCATACTAGACTTTGACCATGCGTTAAAAGAGAGGAACCGCCTCCAGAATTGATTGCAAATGCAAGTAAGGAGGTCAGAGGACAAATTTGTGCAATGACATAAGCACAACAGAATGACAAGTCCTGTTTGCGATTTCGTTTTGCAACTGGTTCAGAACATCGATCCTAGTATAAGCTACGACATGGGTACTAGGTTGCCTTCTTTAAACTTCGGGGTTCTTAGTAGTGAGGGTGAGGTCTATGCAAAGGCTCGAAGGTTGCTATTTCAAGTGCTGCAGCCTATAGGGCTGCCCATGGTTTGGGATAGTTCAGGCTAGCGTTCAAATCGTCTATGTAGCACATGTTTGGTCTACATCTTTAGGCCAACCACCCCATCAAGAGAAGAAATAAAATTAAAATGAAACCAAACCACCCCAGTTTGTTTGGTTTGAGTGGTCAGCGAATTTTCGGATCCAAAATGGTACATTTGGTAAAGAGGGTGAAAATTCATAGTTATTAAAAGAAAATAATGCTAATTTTATGAAATAATAGGTACACAATTGACCAATCTAGCCAAATCGAAAGTGGCAAAGTCACACATAAGCCGTTATCACAGTGATGTTTATTGGTGGTGGTTAGTTTTTTTTAAATGATTGGTGGTTAGTTTAGTGTGTTCAGATTGCTTATGTTTACTTCTTGTAATGTTGAGTTTACACGACCTCGTCTGAATTGGTTTGGACATGAATTCTTTTCGCGGAAATACTTCGGTACTTCTAGATTGTTAGTGATACTTAATGTGTGACATCTCTATAATGTCAGCTAACCAACAGGCCACAGCTCACTAATTAGGCTCCATTTAAACAGAAAAATTCAAGAGCCTATGTTCGTCCAAGCTTGACTGTATCCTCCCAAAAAAGAAAAGCAATCTTTAAACTGGTAGGAGACAGGTCTGGACATGATGAATTTGATGAAATTGTTAAATCAAAAACGACATTCCAGAATACGTGTATTTTTTTTATTTTTTTATTTTGGGTCTGAATTCTACAATACGTGTAAATGTAAAGCATACAATCTGAAATAAAAATTGCTCTAACAAAAATGAATTTAGTTCCCCCAGCGGCAGAGCCACCTCATATTGCTCTGCTCATCACAGGTTCTTAATGGTTCTGCAGAGAAACAATGGCAGGCTCTTTTGCCTAACCAGACCATTTCTCCATCCGTTTCAATGAATGATCATAACTATTTTAGCTCAAAAACCAATCCACCGGCCTCTATAATTGCATGGTTTTCGACATAGCAGACCGAGTTCTGGTACTGATTTATTTCCATTTATTCTTTCCATCAGACGCAACAGGAACTCGGAAATTGAAAGCTCTTTACGAAGTAGGGGAAATAGAAGATCACATGTGTAAAAAGAATGTCAGTCATAACTTCCCCATGACCCCTTAAAGATGAGGCTAGGGGGATTGGATTCATGGACCAGCCAAAGCAAAACCAACCATCCCACACCTAAAAAGCACTCGAGTTGCTTCACCAAAACTATCACCATCCTCTTTCGCTTGCCATTCAAAACATGAAAAGAAAATAACAACTTACTTTAAGAGCATAGAACAAAAATAACCCAAATCACCATGTTTCATCAGTGCAAATAATATATCAAACTAAATAGAAGATTGGATGCCCCAGTCTTAATCCAAGTAGGGCAAATTACAAGTAAATGATATAACCCAAGTGGTTAAAGAGGTGCAGGTGAGTTAAATTTTTAACTACAAGCACATGAATACAGTGATAATATCACCACCTACTCTACAAGTTCAGTTCACTTTAGATAGAATATAAGGTAAAGAAACCTTGTGAGTGACCAAAGCTTAAGACCAAATGTCCCAAAGACAAAGCAATTTCCCCACCAAGACTGGACGGAAAACCACTTCTCTTCAGCCTCAAGCCGCCAACTCCCTTCGAGCAGACCAGAAGATGTATAAAACCAGAGCCATTGCCACAAGAGATGCTGCAAAAATGGCGGCATATGCTCCTGCTGAAGTAGGCACCAAAGGCACAGTTGGATCCCTCATAATGAGAGAAATCGAGTACTTCAACCAGCTCGAATTAAGCAGTGAATGTAGCTCACATAAGCCTCAGCCCCCAATTACAAGTATTGTTTCCTCAAGTAGTCATTTGAGACCCACTTTTGACTCAGTGGTAAAAACACAAAAGAAGAAAAAGAGAGGCACCGGGCTCCTACCAAGCATATGTTCTATGGTGGACGTTGCAGACAACAATCGGCCAATTGGAATTTCTGTATACAGTTACAGGAATCTAAGATCTGATGTGAAGAAATTACCAGGTTAGACAACACTCTCAGAGAGCTTTGAGAAGCTCAGCTTCTTGAGCCGATTCGTTACAGGGCCAGCCCACGCTCTACCCGAGCCCCCACATTTGATGTCCACAACTTCAACGATATTAGGTCCTTTCTTGTTAGCTTTCTGCCTAATAGGAGTTTTATCCATACCAATATTATGAGAGTCAAGCATCGGAATTTGACTAGTAGTTTTCAGATGAGTTTTCAGTTTCTGGGGAATGTCAGGGTGTCTCTGATTCATGTGGTTGCTGCTTCCACTGCTGCTGGCTTCGTCAGATGACTTCCTTGGTAGCTTTTTTGGAGTAGGAACACCACATGGAACAGAAACAGGAGCTGTTTGATGTTTAATTCGGGAAGAAGCTATAGGCATCGGAGGTTCAACCTTGATGGAGTCTAGTTCTCTTGTCATTAGGGAACTGACTGTCCCGGTGGCCCCTACCCTGATGGATCCTCCACCACCCTTTATAGCTTCAAGCTTCTGAACCATCTTCGTCTAGTCTCAATCGAAGGTCCAAGCAGGCAGACAACTCGGAGCAGGGGGTTTCTTAGTGACTAGAATCTTGTTGAAAGAGATGTTACAACCAACTCAAGAGCCTTTCCTGCAACAGCATCAGCCAATGCTTTAGGATGTGAATGGTGTGTGTCAACAATTATGTAGCTTAAGATTCAGATTGTAAGTAAGTTTAGATATACTTATGAACAGAGTTACAAACAGAAATCTACAGATATTTTAGAGCTTCTAAGCCTGAGTGGATAAGGCGGGGTACTGTGTGGTGTATAATCAGATCAACCTAATTATCAATTATCTAGTAGTTCCAAAACGAAAAGCACTGCATAAAAGGGAAAAGGTATATTTTAGGCATTATTTCATCTGACAAAGCAGGAAATCATGATCATTTTAGCATTAACCCAAGTTGGTTAAGTGGCAGATTCGGCAAAACCTCTTTCAACCTCCTTATATCAAACACAGAAGCCAACAAACTAACACTTACTCTTATATAGTTCTACAAATGCATAAATCCAAAATTTCCCAGATGACCCAACTCTTTTTCTTTTTTGGTTTCTGTTGCATCAAGCTCAAACCCAGATGAAAACAGCATAGCTATGGAAATCAGTGAGGCAAACAGAAAACCTTGAATGACCCAGAAATAAATATCATCACTGTAGTCCTTAACTAGCATCACCCACATGACTTTAAGATCCATCAACCCCCAACAATTCATTAACAGCAAACTTTAAGGCAAAAATAGTAAAATCTCACATATTGCCTAAAATAAAGCGAGTATTAAAGATCCCCACCAGCAATAACTTGACTACTGTTAGTGATGATCAAACATTAAGATCCAGAATGAAGCAAAACAAGAGATCGTAATCAGATCATATAAGAAGTTGTAGATTAAAAACGTACCAACAAAGAATCAATGCGAGATTATTACTGAGACCCAAGAAACTGAAACGTCTGGATACAATGGCCGCTTTCCGGACACACATATCCAAATCTCACTTCACCGCAACTTTTCTGTTCTTATTCGAAGGGTGTTGGACAGTCAACGCAAATCCCAACAGGCTATGTCTAACACAAATGATTAAATTATAAGAAAACCAATAATAGTAATAGTAATCACCAGAAAAAGAAAAAGGAGAAAAGGACAATAATGCTGACCAGTATTGCGACTTTTGCCCACGAATTAGGGACGGCAATAGGCCGAGATGAGGATCACAATATCATTTCCATTCTCGAAATCATTCTCCACTCTCTTTTCCGTCTTAATTTTCAATAAAAATATATTTGGGATTCCCCGTTTCTATTCCCACTGGAGACTAAAAGCAACTCCAACAAATTTCCTATATTTTGATTTTTCTCTACTTTAGGGAAAAATAAGCCTATTTTGCTCCAACAGATTCCCTATAACTATCTCTATTTTAGGGAAAGTGGGGAGAGAGAAAACCAAATTCCCTATATTTACAGCAAACTCCAAAATTTTAAAGAAGAATATGGAGATTTTATAGATTACTGTAAACTAGGGAATCTGTTGGAGTTAGAGAAGAAAAATAGGCTAAAGGTTTGACTTTTGCTTCTATATAATACAAAAATTATAGAGAAGCTGTTGGAGTTACTCTAAGCCTCCAAACTCGCCTCAAATCCTCAATAACAATTTAATAAATAAAATAAATTTGTTCTCATATTGTCTTTTTTAAAATGAAAATCTACAACAAATAAAATTAAAATATGATTAAATTCATAAATCATAATTCAGTGAGTGCAAAAGTCAAAACACCATTAAAATAAAAATGTAATCATTAAAGTAAAGTAGTAAATGTATATATTTGTGATTTATATTATATAAATTAAATACATGTATATATTATTGGGGCGGGTTTGGGGATGGGGATCACAATACCGTCTCTCCCAATCTCCAATCTTAGATAGCGGAGATTAGAGATCCCCAACCTCATTCCCCATTTGTCCCCCAATTCTCCCCCCATTAGGGGCGGGTATCCAATGGAGCTTCACCCCGCTGGGGATTTTTGTCATCCCACTACCACTAATGATAAAAATAATAGCAAATGATTTGTGTCAATATAGGAAAAAATTAACTACCTTGTGTGGTAAAGTTCCCGAACTGCCTAGTATGGAATCCGCATGTCTAGAGTTTGAGTCTCAACTCCCACTAGTTTGTGACCAGCAGGTTTGAGGGTCTTCGGGTTCGTGCGCCTGCAGTGGGGGATAAGTCTAGTTTTGTTGGGATACCCTCGTGAACCTCGATTTAAATATTATTTGGATGAGTGTGTTATTAACTCGCTAACGTAACCGAAGTGACTTGCTACCTCACTCTAAATAAAAAAATAAAATATAAAAAAGACATGACAAAATTAAATTTTATATTGTACTAGTGAGCCTCCTTAATAAAGCATAAATTCTAACACAAAATATCATTGTTGTAAGTAAAATAGTCTCTTTATATTTACTGTAGTTTTTTTAAATAATTTTTTTTAATCGAAAATGTCATCTTTTATGAAGAAGAAAGATCACACTTTAAACGCTCTGACACTAAATGCAGTGTCTCCACCGCTATGCACAACGACGCCCTCCACAGCGCTGCTGAATCATGATGAGCGTTCAAACTTTATGCATTGAGAAACAGCTTGAGACCCTTATAGCATCTCCAACCGTGAAACTTATTTTCTTCAGCTAAATTGTATAAAAGTTAAATATAGCTAGCAAATTTTAACTTCAGACCAAAAAAAAAAAAGCTAGCAAATTTTAACTTTTGCTCTAGCAGTGAAGTTAAGCGAAAAAAAAAATGAACTTGGAAGTGTTTAATTTTTTGTTATTTTCTCTCTCCTCTCTAGTTCCTCTCTAGCTAAGTTTAGCTAGAAATGAGAGAGAAAATAACAAAAAGTTAAATTTGACTTTCGTATAAGTATTATGTTGGAGGGGTAAATTATATTAAAATTAGTCAAATTTTTAACTTTTTGCTAAAATAGCTAGTTTGTTGGAGATGTCTTTAGGGTTAGGGTTGGGTTCGATAACTGCCTAGGGAAGGCGCAGAGAGACGAATCATCGGGTGTTACCTTTCTTTGGATGAACGAAGTGCCAGTGCATATGCGGCATTATTCAGCTCGACATGTTGATGTTACGATTGGTGTGCGGGGTTCTTCGGATGAATGGAAGTTGACTGGAATTCATGGCTATGCTAGGATGTGGATCGTAGTGGCAAATGGGCATTGATGCAGCGGATGATAGGAGAATATGCGCTGCTATGACTGCTCGTCGGTGACTTTAATGAGATTTTGGAGCTGTCTGAAGAATCTAGTGGTGGTTTTTGACAAATTGCTCATATGCTAGCTTTCAGGGCGCCATGGTAGACAGTGCATTTTTGGATATGGGTTTTTAGGGAGTCCATTTACTTGGGTTGATCACCAAACCAAGGAATGACTTGACAGGAATCTCTGGAACGACAGACTACAGAATAAAATAAAAAATAGAGAAAAAAATAGAGAGAAAGAGCTGAAAGAAGAAGAGGTAAAAATAAAATAAAAAAATAGAAAAAAAAATTAAATTGAAAAAGAGTAAGTGAGAGTATAATAGACATTTTAGCATGGAAGGGATGTCACGCCAGTGATTTAACAGAGATTTTAACAGAGAGTTATGACCTATTGCGTGAGATTTGAGAGTCTGAGGAGTATTTGGTTAAAATAAGAAAGTGATGGACTGAAATATCAAGACACAAGAAGTATAGGAAATAAACAGTATTTAGTCCTTAAACTTATATCGTTCAGACTATGAGACTATAAAACATGTTATTGGCGGAAGAGCCTAGGTTGTTGACTACTAGAGGGTCAGAGGTCTCCTCATGCTTTTCTTACTTTTGTAATAAATTATTATTTTGAGTTTTTGACCATTTACCCTAATTCCAGGGACTTTTTTCCCCTTATACCACCCACTTATTTTTTTCTCACTTTTACCCTAATTCTAAAGACTCTAATAAGGTCTTCCCTAATACGTAATTAAGTTTTTTTTTTTTTTTTTTTTTCTGAGACTATTTTACCCTCACCCTTTGTTACAGAGAGAGAGAAACTATAAGAGACTTCGCCGGATTCCAGTCATCAGTCTCCTAATACCGGCCGTTGACCGGACTTATCTGAAAACCTAGCCGGAGATCGTTGGAGATCTCATAGGTCTCTGGAGAGGTTTATTCCCCCGCCTCCCCCCCCCCCCCCCCCCCAAAGGTTTATGAAACCTCGCCAAAGGTCCCCAAAGAGGTCATCGGAGATCTCATAGGGTGCTGAAGAGGTTTATTGCCCCCCTAATAAACCTTTATTAACCCCCAATAGACCTTTCGGTAGCCAGAATAAGAACTAATCTCTCTAAAATTAGACAAATAAAACTTTGATTAAGGGAAAAAAAACGAGGAGATTACATTAATTCAAACATTTATTCCCCCCCTCCCCCCATTAGACCTTTATTGCCCCCAATAAAAATTTACTTGCCCTCCAAATTAATTTAATTGACCTTGATAAAGATGTATGCTGTACATGTTCCATATTATTCAATTGCCAAAAGAAAGAAGAGAAGCCAAATTGGAGTATTTGTGCATTTTCCCAAAAAAAAAAAAAACCTATTTTCTTTGTCTTAACAACTCTTTTCTTCGATGGTGAAAGTCCAATAAGTCCTAATATTCCATAATCACATCAATAGTAATTTAGAAATTTATAGATTCACAGTAGGCATAGTAGACAAAGAAGTAAACTTTACTACTGAGAAATATCTTTGCAGTAATACCTCAATTGCGTTCAAGGTGGAATTCCATAGAGTTGAAAGTGCTCTAGTGCCTACAAACGCATCTTCCTCAATTGATAAATTTTGGAATCTAACCTCAACTTTAGGAATATCAATACGAACCTTGCTCTACAAGTCATAAACAAAATGTTGGCAAACACGAGAAACCGTCGGAGCTGATGAGACGAAGAAAGTCCCACCGCAACAATAGTCAGTCGTCGCCCAGCAAACCCTAACCTCTCGGAGCTTCTAGAAAGCCGGAGACTATATTTGGAGCACACGCGAGTCCACCCCAAGTTTCTTCAATGTGGAGGGGAGAGAAAGGAGGGACAGAGAGCAGAGAGAGATCGGGCTCTGGGCACCAAGTTTCTTTACGGCTGCTCGACGAATTCCGGCTGCTGTTGTTGCTTCTTGGTAGGCTCAGAGGCCACGGATTGAGCCTCGACGACGGCACTGAGGAGAAAGAGAGATTAGGCTGAGGTTTAGAGATGAGAGAGTGGCAGGCTGTAGTTTATTAATTAGGTTAAGGGCAAAATTGACATTTTATTTGGGTTAGTAAGAAGTGGGAATACATTTCTCAATTTTGTGCTTCGGGTCAAGGACCCTATTATTTTTTCATAACTTTGCTTTATTTTTATTCGAGAAATTGTTGGCATCTATTGCTCATACTAGGAAGGAGGAGTTGGTGAAACCAATTCCATCTTAGACCAAACTGCCTTAACCATATCCTTAAAAATAATGGTCATTCTAACCTTAACCATAAGATGACCAGCTGATCGATGAATCCTGTGCCGTTCCTTGGGTTTGTTTTTGTTACTACTAAGGTGACCACGAAGATGTCCAATAGTAGAGACACTTAAGGAAGCACCAACTAATCCAAAATCAGGTCTCCACTAATATCAAGACCCCATCGACTAAATGGCCAACCTTCTTTTCTCCTGTGGACAGAAAAAAAAAAAAAAAAAAAAAACATATCCAGTACCAGTTGAGAGAACTGGTTACAAGCACCGATGCTAGTATAGTAGCACGAAAAAACCCAACACCTACCGGCAAGAAAAACCTAGATACAACTTAGCCATCAAATTGAACTTCTATGTAAGAAAAGGGTCGGAGGCGCACACATAAAAATGCAGCTTAGCTAGGAAGGTGAGAGAGCAAGAAAGGATACCCTAAAAGATTGAGGTAGAGAGGATGTGTGAAAATCCGTACAACGAGAATCATCATGCTCTAAGAAATCATAATTAGGCAGACATCTACAACTTTGTCATAGGCGAAGTTTCCTCAAGAAAGGGTGTAAGCTTGAAACTATGCTCTCCCTTTGAAGAGAGATCCTGATCAATTTGATCCTGAAGTCCTAAACAAGCTTAGACATAGGCAAAACACTTGCTTTGTCCAAATGTAGATATTTTTGTTTTCTTATCACAATATTTTGTTTTACTGTTTTTACAACAACAGTTATTGATGAAGAGTTTTAAAGAGAATTATTAACGACGATTTTTTTTTTGGTAAAAGTTATAAATAGTCCCTGTGATTTGGGGTGATACTCAATATTAACCTTGTGGTTTTAAAATGTTTAATTTTACCTTTGTAATTTGCTAAATTGATCAAAGTTGATCCAAAAGCTAATTTTGACAAAAACTTTCCCATGTGCAAGTCATGTGTAGGGATAAGTTTGTCATCTCAATAAAAAAAATAAAATGAAAAATAAAATAAATTAGAAATTTTATAGGAAATGAAATTAAAAATAAATAAAAACTAGAATTTCACAACCTCCTATTTTTTTAGTTTAATTTTTCAAATGCTATTTAATTTAATTTCTTTTACTATTTTAAATTGAAATGACAAATTTATCTTTGCACATGAGACATGAGGGATTTTTGTCAAAAATAGCATTTGGACCAATATTAATTAGTTTTGCAAACTATAGGGGGAAAATTAAATATTTTTAAACCACAAGGTTATTTTTGAGCATCACTCCAAACCAGAATGACTATTTATAACTTTTTTCTTTTTTCTTTTTTAGTCATTTAGTTACACTACCAGTAATCTATATATACTATTATTAAAAGAATAGACTTTGTCAGCCAAAATTGAAATTTTTGACAGATTTAACCCTGAAAAATTAAAAAACTTTGAGAATAAATTAAATCACAAGGGTAAATATGACAATTAAAAATTAGATTTTTATTAAAAAAACTAGTCTGCAATCACATGCTCTCAGGGCAGGTCCTGAGATTTGTGTGGCCTGAGGCGAATATAATCTCTTATAAATTGACATTAAGTGTGCAAGTAAATTTTTTTGGGTAACTAGTAATACATTATTCATATTGGTTTATTCTATTGTGTATTTGGACAAAACAAAGAAGAAAAGAAAAAGTTCAATGTGTATTTATTTATTCTATTGATTAAATAAGCAGTATATTTGGACAAAAAAAAAAACTCTAGGCTAGCGACTTTGAATAGATTATAAACATGAAGAAAAATTCAGTGTAAAAAAATATTCTAGCCCAGCAACTAAAGTTGGGTTTCGAACCTTGGTTGGGTCTAAAAACACAACAAAACAGCTACCCATAGCTGCTGGGCTGATGTTGCGCTCAATAATAATGGTTTCAATAAAATATATATAGTATCCTTTGAGTAAGTAGACAAATTAGAGGTCCCCAGGAACCAGTGACCTGAGACGGCTACCTCACATGGCAGCCCTCAGGGCCGGCCATGTGTACGAAAAAATTTCGTTGTTAAAAAAAAAAAATATAGAAAAGTGGGTAGTTATTGCAGAAAAAATAGATTCAGTAGTAATTATTGCAGAGAGAAAATAGTGGGAGAGAAAAGTGGGGGTTGTGAATAATTTATTTTTTTAACGTCATAAATTTCACCTTTATGGGTTAGAGACCCTCTTGTTATTAATCGATCTATTAGTTTGAAAATTTGTCATTAATGTGGAGAGCATGCAAGCTTTTAGATGTTAAGGTTTGGTTAATATTGATAAAAAGTGTTAAATTTGTCTTCATAGGAGTTTTGGTAGTCTATCTTAAGGGTAATTATGTCAAATTTTTGATAGAATTCCTCTTGAGGTACATGGACCTCACAGATCCACTTCAAATATTAAGGTGTAATCTGAGGCGGGTTGTAACGCCCCAAACTGCATCTCACCAGGTTGAGCACGTCACAGTGTCGCGAGACCTGAAACATAAACCGAAAGTTCAATTTTTACATTCCAGAAACCCACAAGGCATTTTATTAAATAATTTTTCGTAAACCGCAAGCGAAAATGTTTAAAATAATTTTCAGGTGAAAACTTTAAAACTTTTATTTCAAATATTTGTTCGTCCAAAGGTTTGTGTCAATAAGAGGTCAAGTAATAATCGACTCATTAAGAAACAATTAACTTATCTAAATATTAGATTTGACATGAATGATTAATCAACGACTTCCGAGATAACATTAAATAGTCAATAAACGGTATTAAGGGTCGAAACATGTTCCCATAACAATCATTTACCAAAGCTGACTCCGCACACCCACTCTGTCTGTCAATCCCGTCACCAGTGACAGTACCTGTATTTACACTGTTGTATGGGTGAGTTTTCGTCCTCGCTGCTCATTAAGGACTTCACCCCGACTAGGTTTTTAAATAAACTTTTGTGGCGCCAGTATAAAAACAAATGTAAATGCATTTTCTTTAAGAATGACAACTTAAATGATTTTCCGACATAAAATCCGATGCATGAACTTCAAATGAATACAAGCCCAAAACAATACCTGATGGCTGGTCTCATAGACCAACTACACGACTTTACCTCAAATCAATTCATAACCAGGTAAGCGTAGCGAGAGCGTCCGCTACCTAGCTACACACACGGAATCGAGTCGTCATTACGATAGCGCACTGTCTGACCTGTGTATCTAACCCTCCGGAGGATTTGGGGATCAAATCCAAGGAAGTCAGGGCCACCCTTCGCTCTTAAACCATCAATGATATCTTTTACAAAATGGTTAGTATGCATTGCATTTAAACATAACCACACCATGCAATTTAACATGCATCACTTGAATTAAAACAAGAAAACTACTAACGGAAAAAGGCCCTGAATCCCCTATCTGGATTCCAAAAGTCATTGACTTCACGTTGTCCGAGATTCACGAACCTTCCGCTCCTCAGGTAACTGGAGTCCTAAATTCCAACATTATTATCGTTTATATTTTGTTAAACCATTCTTTAAAGTCTCAACAACTATCTAATCATCCGACTAACTTTTCCTGATTTGACCAAAGTTGACCAACATCGACCAATGTTTGACCAATCGCGACAAGTTCGATAATTACCCCAATTACTGAACAATTTACTTTACCAATTTCCATGCCTTTTATCATTTATGTCTAATTCTTCAATATTACACCACATAGTAATTCGATTGAATTGACTATGGACACCCGATACTTAGTTTAAACCAATACTACATGTTTACAACCATTCTCTTCACATTCACTTTTAACACATCCAATTCACTATCAGCATACGCAAAAACATATAAGAACCTATCTCTTTTTCCATTCACAATCTCACACAGAATTAACCTGCTCATCACCGAAAACCAAATTCACATTCAATTCATATCCCATTCAACTCTAAGTCAAACAAACTCTAGGACAGAAGTAAATCAAAGAACAATTCCACCCAGAACCTCAAATTTTACTTACCTTTGATGCTTGTCAAAACCCAACTGAGTCTACAGCTTCTTCAACTCAATCTGAGCTAATAGAGATCTTGAACAAGCATAACTTGCAGCCACTATGCTCTGTGATCGTCGAGCAGTGCCCATTATTCAGTTCGGTACCCGAGCTCACCACTTTGGTCAATTCAATCAATAAGTGTTCCACGACTTCATAAATGAACCCAGAAGCCTGGAAACGCCGTCGTGGACGTCGGTTCCGTCCATACCCGAAATCACCCAAACACAAATTTATCAAAACTTAATCGAATTCGAGAACCAGTTATACCAGCACGTAGAACGTGAAGAGAGGGTTAGTTTTCCAACCTCATACATCCCCGAAGATCGCTGGAAATTGCATAAAGATTACCGGAAAGTTCAAACCTTTCGAGCTTAGAATCTCTCTCCACGACCCATGTATGGACGATTTGTGACTAGTGGCACGTCGGCGTCATCGAGACAAACCTAACGCCAGTAGTCCGCCATCGTATAGTTGCCGGAAACGAGATTTCCAATCGGGTTGCACGTTTGGGTCAATGGGTAGTCGATTGGGTCTCGAAGGCTCTGAATCCTTCTGGATAGGGGTCATCATTTGGCCCTTCGGCCCTAAACCCGCCTAGCCAGTAGGGCCGAAGCCCGACCCGGCCCTTACATTAGGGTGGGCCGGCCCGACCCTTTCTCAAATAGGGTGAGGGCCATGCAAATGAAGCCCGGCCCTGCCCTCTAGGCCCGCCCATTTAAGCCCTAATAATTTTCTATTTTTTTAATAAAATTTTTCTTTTTCCTATAACATACAACTTATCTCTTTTTTGGTAATTGATTTCCTAAGCTTAATTTTCTTTAATTCTTGTTTCCTTTGTTAAATAACAATTAATTTTGAGAGATTTAGAGATGTAGTTAATTAAATATAACCACATTAACTAATATTTATAAATGTTATAACTTATAAGTTAATTTCAATATATATATATATATATATATTAAATATGATCAACAAAAACATTGACTCTTATATTGCCTATATGACCATGGAGCCACATTTTGAGGAAAAAAGAATAATGTATTTCTTTTTGTTAAACAAATTAAAGCCCTTTTAGGCCCATTTCGGCTCTATTTGGCCCTATTTGGAAGGCCGGCCCGACCATGCCCTTTCAGCCCTAATGACTCGGGCTTTTCCGGCGGGTAAGGGTTAGCATATTTAAGCCCCGGCCCGACCCTACCCGGCCCTAAATTTTGTTGACTTTGACTAGGCCCGGCCCGACCCAACCCTAAGCCCTAAAATTTAGGGTAGGGCCGGTCCTAACCCGGCCCATGACGACCCCTACTTCTGGAGGTTTCTGAGTCGTTGATCAGATCGAAGGCTTATTTATAGGCTGCCCTTATTTGAATTTGGACGGTTAAGATTAAGCGGTGGAGAATTGGATGGTTGAGATCGCTCCATGTGATTTCCTATGTTTTCCTATTTAAAAAAAAAAAAAAAACATTTTATGGAGAGTCTTCGTGCACTCTTTGCTAATTGGTGCTTGTCAGAGTACATAGATTTTGTAGAGAGACTTGGTATTATTTCAGGATGTTCTCTTTATGCTTATTGTAATCTGGGGTTCAGGCTCTACGTCCCCCCTTGTATTCTGCAATTTCATTAATTAAGGCTTGAGGGCAGCCGCACTTGCCCCATTTCAAAAAAAAAAAAAAACAATGGGTGTACGTACTTCTGCGCCATAAAACTACACATGCTCGATAAGAAAAATAACAATAACAATAAAAAAAGACTTTCATGCATGTCACTGGTCAAATTGCCACTGCAGGTTACATGCATAATACCACTCGTAACACTCATCACCTATGTATTTTGAAGAGGTTTAATGCCCCTTGTAGGCAGCGGATTGAAGACACCTCGCATCATTGAAGTTAATTGGCATTCTCCGCTATTTGATTGGATCAAGACAAAGACAGATGGAGCATGGAAAAGTGACTTGGGGAAAGCAGGTTATGGTGGCTTGTTTTGGGACTATAAAGGTGTTGTTTGGGTGTTTTTTGCTCCAATTTGGATATGCCTAGTTCTGCTGCAGCGGAGGTCATGGCAATTATTAAAACAATAGAATTAGCATGGGTCCGATATTGGAAATTCATATGGTTGGAAGTGGACTCTACACTTGTTCTCAATTTTCTTCAATCTTCTCATCTTGTACCTTGGCAACTTCATGTGGAATGGGGTAATTGTTTGCATCGTATTGCTCAAATGCAATTTCGTTCTACTCATATATTTTGTGAAGGGAATCAAGTAGCAGACGCACTAGCAAATTTTGGAACTACTTCCTCAGATTTAGTTTGGTGGGATTTGGCTCCGCCTATCATTCATAGTTTTTGTAATCGGGACCGAATGGATCTTCCTAATTTATGTTTCTGTTGATGTTGATCATGTTGTCGAGAGGTTTGGTATAATTTCCCCTCTCTGTATTTATTTTTTTATTCAATAAATTATCCTCGTTTCGTCGAGGTTCATCAGGAAGAAATAAAGAAGAAAGAAAGGAAGGAAAAAAAAAAAGAAAGAAGACTTCCATGCATGTGATACTTCATTTATACCATTAAAGCGTTAACCCTGATCCTATATCATACTTCATCCAAACCCTAAGTTACTGCAGTACGTCATAGCTTGAGGAAGCTAATATCTGATTATCAGAAGGAGATCAAAGAGTGCTGCATATAATTCAACCTCAACTCCAATGTATCTAAACAAAAAGAACATGAGGAGTTTTGGTTAAGCTCGAGGAGAAAATCAAGTGGCTGACTGTTTAGCTAACTATGGAGTGGATCATGAGGGGTATTATTGGTGGGACTCTTGCTCTTGTTGTGCTTCGACTGCCTTTGTTCACAATCTGCAAGATTTATAGAATTTCGATTCCGTATTAGCTAATTCTGATATGCTTGAAATTAAAGGTGGCTTGAGTTATGGTGGTTTCTACTGTATGGTAGTTGATGCACTATATATGTGTTCCATATGTGGTTGTTGCATGGTCTATTCATCAGTTTGTAACTATTTTAGCTTAGTGCTCACTTTGAGTATTTTACTGAGGTTTTGGTTTTTATTAATAAAATAAAATAGAGCGATGGGTTCCCGATTGCGATGACCCATTTTCTTTTGACATTGTGGTTGGGTGCTAGTCACCCCAAATCAAATTGTCGCAAAGGAACTACCTCTATTTAATTTTTTTTTTTTTAAAGATAGAGAAACAGCTTAATAGAGAAAATCATCAAATCTTTTCTTTAATAACTCTCAAATATTAAATAACAACGTACTTTAGAGGTAAAATGAAAATGTTACTGCTTGGGACAAAAATGGCCCAACATAATAAAACAATTAATAAAAATAAATACAAAACTACCTCTAACAATTAAAGGCCTAATCCTATAAAAAAAAAAAAATGCTCTAGCTAGCTCAAAGGCCGAGTGCTCCGGTCATTTGTGTCATCTCTGTTGACAAATATCCATCAAATTGGGTGCGTATGAACTCGAGCAAATCTTTTGAGCTCCGATTCAAATAGAGTTCAACACTTGGCTCCACAGTTTTCAACAACAATTTTTTTTGAAACGCAGTTATCAACAATAATTGATTTGGAAACTTTTCTACAAGTTGAGAATCAGTTTCACCATGAGCAACTGTGAATGCATATGCATTTGAAGCCTCAACTCCAGAGTTGAATATAAGGCGGTGGAAGGATAACCTTTGTTGGACATTTACAGAAGAGATGGGCTGAGTCTCCAACTGCATGGTGACATAAGAGACAAGAAAGTTCACCCTCATACCCTTTGGTAGTAAGTCTTTCCCTAGTGGGTAGAAGATTGCAGCACGCCCTCCATACACATATATGAACTTTGCCAGGCACTTTTGCCTTCCAAAGTTTTTTCCACAGCTCTTGGAATGGATCTCCCTGAGATGACGAGGCTAGTGCATTTCCTAGGACATGTGGCCGAGCTATTCAGTAGGCACTTTTAACCGTATACCATCCCTTCCTATTTGGATGCCAATAGTACTTGTCAAGTGTACTACGTTGTCCCAGTGGGATACTAAGAATTTTAGTTGCAACTGATGGAGGAAAGACATCATATATAAGGGCTGGAATCCATTACCTAGTAGATGCATCTATAAAATCAGATACAAGCTCAACCGAAGAGTTGCTAGGTCTTTGAACAAGGAATTTTGGGCAGTTTGGTATCCACTACTCACTCCAAATGTTAATTCTCGTACCATCACCAATCTGCCATCTAGTATCAGCCCTAAGTATAGGTCTGCCTGGAAGAATACTTCTCCAAGAAAATGATGGCACCCAACTCTGCTTGCCAAAAATCACAATGTGGAAAATACCTAGCATTGTACAATCTGGCAATGAGTGAAGATGGATTTGTTACAAGTCTCCATCCTTGCTTGGCTAACATGGCAAGGTTATAAGCATATATGTTTTTGAAACCCATACCTCCCTCATGCTTTGTCAGACATAAAAGTTCCCAACTTCTCCAATGAATCTTCTTTTTGTCCTCTGTATCTCCCCAAAAGAAAGAAGCACACAACTGATGAATATCATCACACAAACCCTTTGGCAACAAATAACAGTTCATTGCATATAAAGGCATAGTTTGAGCAACTGCTTTTATCAATATTTCCTTGCCTGCACAACTGAGTATCTTAGCTTTCCAACTTACAAGCTTCTTTGACAATTTTTCTTTAATGTACTGGAAAATTTGAGTTTTGGATTTTCCAACTCTCAATAGGAGACCCAAGTACCTGACATGTTCCTTTTCACACTTGACCTCTAACACCGCAGCAAGTTGAGCTGAATATGTGCTTGCACGTTCCTGCTAAAGACCACGCTACTCTTCTGGAAATTTATTTTCTGACCAGAAGCTCTCTCATAAGTGTTCAAAATGTGTCTAAAAGTGTGACATTCCTCCAAAGTAGCTGCTCCAAATAAGAGACTATCATCTGCAAAGAAAAGATGATGTAAGGTGGGAGCTTGGGGACACATCTTGAGGCCCTTAATAGCTCCTGAGTCAACAGCCTGAGATATCAAGGCTGATAAACCTTCAGCACATAAATAAATAAGTAGGGAGATAGTGGATCACCCTGTCTGATACCCCTAGTAGGATATATAGTCTTAGATGGCTCACCCTGTACAAGAATGGCATAACTAACAGAAGTCACACAACTCATTACCATAGAGATCCATTGGGCAGAGAAACCCAGTTTCACCAACATAGATTGCAAAAAAGGCCATTCCAGACGATCATAGGCCTTACTAATATCCAGCTTTAGAGAGAAAAAGCCTTCTTCTTGTGTTGTGAGCTTATGCATAAAGTGAGCTGCCTCAGTTGCAACCAGGGTATTATCCGAGATGAATTTGCCAGGCACATAGGCACTTTGGAGTGGAGAGATGATGTCTGGAAGCCATTTCTTCAACCTGTTCGCAATGACTTTGGAACTAATTTTGTAAATCACATTGCACAATGCTATAGGGCGAAAGTGGGATGACACAGTAGGGTTTTAAATTTTCGGAATCAGGCAGATATAAGTGAAATTGGATTCCTTCCAAATTTCTCCAAACTGCAAGAAGTTACGTATAGCAATGCAAACATCTAAACCAACAATATGCCAATACTTTTGGAAGAAGAAAGGAGACATACCATCAGGACCCGGGCTCTTAGATGGATGCATTTGGAATAAAGCAGCTTTTATTTCTTCATCCAAGTATGGCACAGTTAGGTCGTCATTCATAGTCGAAGTGACCTTCATAGGAGTAGCTCAGAAGATTTCAAAAATTGCAGACTCATCCACGCCCTCAGAGGTGAAAGTCATATTATAAAAGTTGAGGAGCAGTTGCTTTATCTCTTGCGGTTCATTAGTCCACACTCCATCATCATTCAGCAACCCCCTGATGGTGTTCCTACTCGTTCTGCTAGAGGCTTAATGATGAAAGTATGCAGAATTCTTATCCCCATCCTTTACCCAAACAGCACGTGATCTTTGTCTCCAATACTTTTCTTCTTGAGAGAGCAACTAACTCTGTTTGATATGGAGCTTTCGTTGTTCCTCATACTATTCAACTGAATATAGTTGTTTCATAATATCCAACAATTTACTTTGAACCTCACGAAGCTCAAGTTTTTGTCGTTGGAAATCAGTGGCATGCCAATGCAAAAGTTGCTACCCCGTAAAGTGTAGTTTGATCCCCAATTGGTGCAACATGTTTCCAGTGAGTGAAGTAGACCAATTCTGTTGAATAATTGACAAACACTGCTGATTGCCATGCCATATCTCCTTAAAGTGAAACCTACGAGTACGCTTACAGATCGGATCTCTCACAGCCCTAGCTTCAATCAATAAAGGATTATGATAAGAGTCAGAAGGGGGCAACATAATTGTTCCTGCTTAATGGGAATAAAGTATTCCAAGATGCAGACATGAAGCCTCGATCCAAACGCTCTTTTGTAAATCTGTTAGACCATGTAAAACAATAGCCATAGAATCCCATGTCACTAAGACCTGCCGCCTCCATAGTCTGTCGAAAGAGAGCCATTGGAGCAAGCGTACGAGGAGGACCTCCGGACTTGTCCGCTCGGACCATGAGCTCATTGAAATCCCCTGCCATGAGCCAAGGTAGGGAACACATCTTAGCAGCTAGAGCATTGATTAGGGACCATGTTTGGTAACTATCTTCCCTTGCAGCATAACCATACAGACCGGTGAACCGCCACACTTCATCTTTATCTTTCTCTCTGACTTCCACATCAATATGATGCAGAGATTTTGTACGTAGAGCAACATGGAGTTCATGACTCCACAACACTGCAAGCCCTTGTGAATCCGGCGTCTTTTGGAAGCAAATATTGTCAGCAAAGCCCAGACGGGACGTAAGGGAGTTAATCAGTTTTTCCGTAGTTAGGGTTTCCGCCAAGAAAATGAGGAAAGGTCGCTTGGCTTGAACCAAATCAATCAAAGCTCTTTGCATCTCGAGGTTTACTATCCCTCGACAATTCCAAACAAGGAAACCTTGCAGCATAGTGGCCCGGTGCGGTGGCGCTTAGGGCGTCGCAGTCAGAGAGCGGCGCTTAGGGTTTTTTTTAATGTGTTTGACTTAACTAGGCACCACCTTAAATCATAACGTTCTCTCAATAATCAGTTTGAGAATTATCCCTTATATAATTCAGTAGACTTTCGTGTATCTCTCATTATATTGCTTAAAAACTAAAGAACAATTCTTAAATTCACCCCTAGGGGTGAATGGCCATATTCACTTCTGTTGTCGATTAACATAGTTTTACTTAATAAATTTATAATTCAACGGTCTATATCTTAAATTATCCTGTAAAGATCATCTCTATAAAAAAATCAATCGAATCGGAAATCGTTTAATTATCTAATCAAATCAAACAAATGGATGGTTCTAACAACACTTACTACTACTATGATAAACCGTCCATGTATTTCATACAAATGAATAACTAAAAGGTCTTCAATTTGATTGATTTTTTACAGAGCTAATCTTTATATTACGTTATACAGCATGAATGGTTGGATTAGAAAATTATAAAGTTATTATGCGTTAATCGTAAGAGATGGTGAATTTACTCATTCACCCTAGGGGTGAACCTAAAAATTGTTCAAAACTAAATATGTTCATCACTTAGACAATATCTATTTTCCTTAATAATTTCTTTAAGCCCAAAACTTCCAAAATCCGTACAAATTAGCTCGGGTATCCGAAAAATTCTCCGAAAATTCTCACGAACTCGTCGTATCGTGTACTTTATTAATGAGTCCCAAAATTACAGATTTTACTTTGCAAAAAATTTGAATAATACTCCCGAGTATTTAAAATAACCATCGAGATCGAAAGTTTAATTCCTTAAATGATCTCACTAAACCTTTGAATTTTTCCGGGGCTCACATGGATTTTGTCACAGAGAGAGAGAGAGAGAGCAAACACTGTAAATTTTTAAAATATCATTAGCATGACTATATATGACCCCTCAATTCATGAGAACTTTCTACTTTTTATTATTCGGCTCGACTTGTCATCTTAAAACCACATTGAAATTATTTCATACTTTATTTTTAATTTCTTGAAAAAGGAGTTTATTGTTCAATTAAGTTTATCGTACAATTACTCTATTATTTGAAATAAAATATATTGTAAATTATATTTTTTATTTTTTCAAATATGCTTTGTTCACATTTTCAAAAGAAAATTGACTTTCAACACCGAAGAACAACAGCACTGACTTTGGATTTCATCATTTATTTCAACTTCCAACATCAAACTTTTCCCTCCAAGGCAAAATCCCAGTAATAAATAACAAATACTCACCTATGCTTAGTTTTCAAATTTCAGCGTCACCATATTCATCACTCATGGTGTGGCCCTCGTACTACCTTTAATTCTAATTATGATTGCTACGTTTCCACAACTCCATAAGATATTATATATGATGATTGACCCCTCCAAACAAATCCTAAATATATCAATTTGGTGGTTCATCGGTTCAAACCTGCATGATACCCACGTTTGGCCACGAACAATATTCAAAATTCAAATACATACCATTATACACTGAGAACGTGGTTACAATTAATTAACCCAAGCTTAGATAAAACTTCACTGTTCTAGGGTGACTACACCAAGGTTCCCGTGAAACGCAAGGTGGGTTAAGTCTCATTCTCATGGTAGCAAAAAGAAAGCTCCAACATGACAATAAAAAAAAACCGAGATTTCGAATGGAATAAGAAGAAACCAGCAGAAGAGGTTAAGCTACCAAAGTTCATTTTTCCCGAATGACGCAACTAGCTTCAACCCAACGAGGAAGAAAGGAAGTTTTTTTTTTTTTTTTTCTGGTTCTCTAAGCCTATTTGTCTACCAGGAGGTCTTATGAAAGTTTTCTTGAATATGCATTTTGTTCCCGTATTGTAATTTCATGCTTTGACATGTCAATTGGTAAGCAAGTTTTTTTTTTTTTTTTTTTTCAGCATATGTGCTTCTCTTAGTTTATAAGATGGCCAGTTATACCTAGAACTTGAAAATGAGCATGACATTATAGAAGTGTCACAATATGACTTATAATTAGATAAAAATGTTTAGCTTTCTACTATTTTACAATTTCATGCATAAAATTCTCTTTCATACAAATTAAATAGTGATGATTTATGTCCAAAGCGACGCCATTAAAAGAGCTGAATTCCACAACCTAAAGTATCAAAATTAATTCCAGCCGAACAACATGTCCCTTTCTTGCATTAATCTTGAATAAGATTGAATTCGAATTTTTTAAAATCAATAGCCATTAGCCAATGCCTCACTTTAGCTTTAAAAAATCGAAGTTAATAACTAGAATTTTCCTTTTGGGCAAGTAAAATATCAAAGTCATTATTAGCACTTAGCCCCCAACGATTATTCTATTATCTTGGCGAAACTGAATTTTCTTTTACGCCTTCATTCTGCATGATGTTCCTCCCACAACAAACAAAATATAAAAATACAAAATTGCTTGTTAAAACCTAATTGTATTCTTCAAAAAAAAAAAAAAAAAAAAAAAACCTAATTTCCAATCAAACCAGGGTATCACAAGCAAAACCAATTTGGTAGTTTCTACACTTTTTTGTTGGCTTCCCTCACTCCCTCAGATCTCTCCTGTTTTCAATTTCTGCAGGTTTGATTTTGCTTTCATTTCACTAGCCTTCCCACCCACTCCACCCTCCCACCTGGGTCCTGCCCACCTTTCTCCCTCTGCTCTGCTGCACCAGCAGAGAGCTCAAAATATCCCCTAATCACACAGATCCCTTCCCACCCTCCATTTCCCCCCATTTCAAAAAAAAAAAAAACCCACAATGAGTTTCGCAGGACCCAGAATCTCAAAACCCACAAAACCCCCAAACTCCACACCCCCACAAAACCAGCTCACCCCATCTTCAAGGTCTTCTTCTTCTTCTCTCTCCTCCCACCTCGCCATGGTGGAACTCAAGCAGAGGATCCTCACCTCCCTCTCCAAACTCTCCGACCGCGACACCTACCAAATCGCCGTCGAAGATCTCGAGAAAATCATCCAGACCCTCGCCGCCGACGGCCTCCCGGTGCTCCTCAACTGCCTCTACGACGCCTCCGCCGACCCCAAGCCCGCCGTCAAGAAAGAGTCTCTGCGCCTCCTCGCATTGCTCTCCTCCTCCCACCCCGATTTCACGTCCACCCACCTCACAAAGATCATCTCCCACATCGTCAAACGCCTCAAGGACGCCGACTCCGGCGTCAGGGACGCGTGTCGCGACGCCATTGGGGCGCTGGCGGCGCAGTACTTGAAGGGCGAGAGCGGCGACAACAATGTTGGGTCGGCGGTGGTGGGTTTGTTTGTGAAGCCGTTGTTTGAGGCCATGGGGGAGCAGAACAAAGGGGTGCAATCCGGTGCGGCCGTGTGTATGGCTAAGATTGTGGACTCGGCTTCGGACCCTCCTGTCCCTGCTTTTCAGAAGCTCTGTCCCAGGATCTGTAAGCTGCTTAACAATCCTAACTTCCTGGCTAAGGCTTCGCTGTTGCCCGTGGTTTCGAGCTTGTCTCAGGTTCGGTTATAAGCTTGAACTCTTGATTTGAATAATGTTGTCGTGTTGGAGTTGATGTAGTTATGTACATTGTTGTGAATTAGTTGTGTTTAGTGTAAGCTGGGAAATTTTAGTAGAAAGAGGGTGGTTTCAGATGAGAGTTATGCTGATCTGCTTGCAGGTTGGAGCGGTAGCACCGCAAAGCTTGGATAATTTGCTGCCAACTGTTCATGACTGTCTTGGGAGTCCAGACTGGGCAACGCGTAAAGCAGCAGCTGATGTGCTCATTGCACTAGCATTGCATTCGAGTAACTTGATCACAGATAGAGCTGCTTCCACGGTCACTGTGCTTGAGTCTTGCCGGTTTGACAAGGTGGTTTTTTTGTTACATAATCTTTCAATTACATTGATTTCCCTTTTTTTTTTTTTTTTTGCATCAATGAAGAATTACGTATATGAGATTTCATGTTTTTTTAAAAAAAAAAAAATATTTAATTTTGCTGATTTGAATTGGTTTTGGTGTATGGAGAGGGGGAGTGGGTGGTATGTGAGAATGTGAAGGGAAGAACTCTCTTATCAAGTAAATTGTTGGATTTAGTTGCTATTTATCCTCTGGATATTGGATAGGGTTTTCATCAGACACATTAGTCTGCCAATTCATCTTCAAATATTATCGCTGAAATCTGGCAGTATTGATATGCAAAAATATGTTGTAAAAATAGGATGGTCTCGTTATTTTTCTCTTTGCCTAGTGTTTAAAACTTAAGTTTCATGTGTTTTAAAGATAAAACCCGTCAGAGATAGCATGACAGAAGCGTTGCAGTTTTGGAAAAAGATTGCGGGGGGAGATGACTCTCCAAAAGAGCAGAAAGCCCCATCTCATGGTAAGCACCTCAATAGATTTTTTTTCTTCTTTAACGTGCACATTCATATTTTGATCTGTTGTCTCTGTGTTGTAACAATATTTTTAAATAAAGGAAATCCTGAATCAGCTGAGGTTTCAGAAAGGAATGAGCCAAAAGTTTCAAAGCCTAGTGAGAAAACAGAACAAGCAGCAAAGGTTGCATCTAATGGTTCTTCCCCTACTTCAGATTCTGCTTCTAAAGCCAAAGGTAGTACTATTCCAGATAAAGCTGTTGGACTTCTGAAGAAGAAACCGCCTGTCTTGACTGACAAAGAGCTAAACCCAGAATTCTTCCAGAAACTTGAAAGGGGTTCTGGCGAGTTGCCTGTAGAGGTAGCTGTTCCTCGTAGACATCTCAATACTTCAAACTCAAGTAATGAGGTAGAAACCGAGTCAAATGCTATGGACTCAAAGGAAAGGTCAAACAACATTGGAAGCAGCCATTCAGAAGATTTTCGTGGATCTTTCAATAGTAAATACCGTAATATTGAGAGAGGAATTGCTGGTCTGTATTCTAAACAAAGAGATCATGATGACTTGGCACGGGATAAATGGCCAGAAGAAAGAATGAACGGAAAAGACTCGAGAATGAGAGCAGTGGATGTTGATGATAGGACTGATATTAATCAAAGGGAGTCATCCAGCAGTCGTGCAGGGTTCTCTAAAACTGATGGTCAATCTGACGGATCCTTCGCCAATAGCAAAGGAAATTGGTTGGCTATCCAAAGGCAGTTGTTACAGCTGGAGAGACAACAAGCTCATTTGATGAGCATGCTGCAGGTACTGTAATAATTAATATATATATTTTCTGCATTAAGGATCTCGTACAATGCATCTTTTCATAAGTATCATCTACCTTTCTTAAATTGCAGGATTTCATGGGTGGGTCTCATGACACCATGGTAACTTTGGAGAACAGGGTAAGGGGCCTTGAGAGAATTGTGGAAGACATGGCACGGGATTTATCAATATCTTCAGGTAGGAGAGGTGGTAATTTTGCGATGGGATTTGAGGGATCTAATCGACAACTAGGCAAGTATAATGGTTTCCCTGACTATGCGAGTGCCAAATTTGGAAGAGGTGGTGATGGACGAATTCCGTTTGGGGAAAGATATTCTCAAACTGATGGAATTGTTTCGGACATGAGGGGAAGGGGCCCTTCTTGGAGATCTGACATGTCCGAGGTGTGGGATTTTTCTACATATGGTGGTTCTAGAAATGGGCAGAGGAAGGCTGTTGGTGGTGGTCCCATGGATGGTAGGTCACCCAAGTCGGAAAATGGAAGTGATCATGGTGGCAGCAGGCGGGCATGGGAGAAAGGGAGTGGACTTCTCAGGTTTGGTGAGGGGCCTTCTGCAAGAAGTGTTTGGCAAGCATCGAAAGATGAAGCTACCTTGGAAGCAATTCGTGTGGCTGGAGAGGATAATGGACCATCAAGAACAGCAAGAGTAGCTATGCCTGAATTGACTGCAGAGGCTTTGGGAGATGATAGTGTTGGCCAAGATCGGGATCCAATCTGGACTTCTTGGACTAATGCAATGGATGCTTTTCAAGTGGGTGATATGGATACAGCCTATGCAGAAGTATTGTCTACAGGAGATGATCACTTGCTTGTAAAACTAATGGATAGATCAGGTCCTGTGATTGACCAACTTTCAAATGAAACAGCAACCGAGGTCTTGCATGCGGTTGGACAGTTTTTACCAGAGCAAAACTTGTTTGACGTCTGCCTGTCTTGGATTCAGCAGGTATCTGAGTCTTCTTAATCGTGTTTTTATACTAGCTAAGCAAACATACGTCTTTAAGGATGTTAAGAGTATAGGCCATACATACTGTAGATGATAAGTGCACTTTTATTCAAATTCACGATGAGATGTTGGATGTCAACCAATCCTGTCATACAGTGCTAAGAGGGATTGAAAAACCTATGCATTTTTCTGCTGTATAGAATGGGATATGCCACTCTTCTTCCTTATTAGCATGGATAATATCTCTCTTTTTCTCAAATTTATTTCTTTTGCTGTTTGGCTGTAGAGTTGCCTCAAGTCCATTTGATTTTTACAATTAGTCCCGGTTACATTTTGCAGTTGGTTGAAATAGTGCTGGAAAATGGACCTGATGTCCTCGGCATTCCAAATGAAGTAAGGAAGGAGATAGTACTGAATTTGCATGAAGCTTCTGTAGCAATGGATCCACCTGAGGACTGGGAGGGTGCAATGCCTGATCAACTATTGCTGCAGTTGGCATCCACCTGGGGAATCAATCTGCAACAACATGCCAAATAATTACCAGTTGGACTGCCAATTTGTATTTAAATTTGAATTAGCATTTTGAGCGGGTGGTTTGGCATGTATAACTATATCCCCAATAGTTGACGGGTTGAAACTGGCTAAAGGGCATTGAAACAGAAATACTAGTTGGAAATTGATTTTAATGGATCATCATTGTAGCCACTTGGTTTCTGATTCAAGTTGGAATAGACGTGCAAGATGGGAGCCTTCCAATCCTTAAATGTTGAAATAGACCGATGCGCATAATTTTTGCCACGAGAAAAAACGATTTTTTTTTGGGTTCTAGGTGCAAGAGAACAATCGATCAAAAAGATTGATTCTTTAGATCACTTTTTCTCTTTTTCTACCATCTAATTCTGGAAAGGAAATTCATAGGCAGAATTGCAACTTGTTCAAACTATACATTGAGTTTCACCACAAAAGAATAAACAGAACTAGTGTTCAACATTACACTCTTACATGCATGACACTAAATACAAAAACACCCTAAATAAAAAACCTGTCGATGGTTAGAATAACCTATTTACAAGTTATGCTTTTCAAATTGCTCCATGGTCTTAAGAATCATATGACACAAAAGCAGAGCACCTCTTCTAGTAATCCTCGGCCCAAAGTGTGACAAACACATCATCGAAGATGATGGAAAATTTCACATCAGCAGGCTCTAAGAACTGATTCATTGGGCAAAACCTCTTGGGAGTGAATGCAATTTAAGCAACTTTCCAAATCTACCAAAAGTGGGATTCATTTTGTAACGAACCACTGTATCTACTTGGCAGCATACCAGTTCTGTGCACACTTGGCATCAACCGCAAGGTCAACATTAAGGATGTTCTTGCCACCAAAGGGCTTCGACATGCAGTCAACAACTATGGCCTTTGCAACCTCCTCTGATTCTGATGGCCCTTCCAAGATGACTTCATCATGGACCTGCTTTCCATACAAAGTTAATTCTGACTCTGGCCGAAATAAACTTTACTCAAATATTCCCCAGTTAGTCAATCATGACTCTAGAGAGAACGAAATTTTCATCATGAAGCAATTTCCATATATGAAATTACACTTAAAGCATGTTCTAAGCTCTTAGCTTTTCATGTTTGTTTTTTTTAATTTTTGTGTAGCGCGCACACACACAATTATACCCAGAAACCAACAGACCTGTTTCCCAGACCCACCCTCATTAGGACACGGGAAACCAGAAACTCTAGCAAACCTAGGTAGGTATACCATGAGGGGGTTTAAACACCAGACCACACGGGAGCAAACCATGGACCTGGCCATTCCTGCAAACCCCTCTGTTGGTAGAATATTTAGAACTTGCATTTCTCTTCCTGGCATTAGCACAGGTTCATAACTCGTTTGATAAAAAGAAAAATAAATTGGAGCTAACCTGTAAAAGCAGCCTCCACCCAAGATCTTTCAAACGTGCATTATTGGATATCTCTAACATGGCACACATGGCGACATCAGCAGCACTACCCTGTTGCAGTCGAGTAATTAAAATTCAGAGAGAGAGAGATAGATAGGACAAAAACCTGCATGGAGTATTAATAGCGAGATAGATAGATAGTACAAAAACCTGCACTGGAGTATTGATAGCAGCCCTTTCAATATGTCCTCTTTGAGCACGGCTAGCACGAGTTAATGAGGGAAACCAGCGTGCCCGTCCTAGCAATGTTCGAACACATCTAAATTCTTTAGCTTCTTTTTTACGTTCTTCTTGCCACCTTCTCACTTCTTTTCTTTCTTTGTACCAAAGTTCAACTGTTTTCTCTGCATCCTGGACAGATACCTGAGGACCACAAAACACTAATGGATCATAAAAATTGCTAAAAAAGAAAAGGACTGCCAGATTATAATTTGAATCTACAGAGTACCTTCCAATCCCGGGAAAGCCCAACTGGAGTTTTCCCATATGCAATGGAAAAGTTGAGCATTTTAGCTTTCCTTCTCTCCGATCCGTAGGTATCCTGAAATGTAACATTTTGAATGAGAAGATAGTTATCAGAGTAAAACCAGAGCTACTCATAGAAGTAACCTCATCAAACGAACCAGATTAGACTGGCAAAAGGGAAAGAAAAAAAAAATCTAGATGTTACATGCTAACAGATGGTAACAACTAACGAGTGCACGTTGATTGACAACATTTAATAGAAAATTTAAAATTGGATGGAATTCACCAAAACATTGCAACATGTTTGAGACATAAAGGACAAAAAATAATTTTTTCTTTCTGATGGCCCTTAGAGAAGTTTTCCCATAAAACAAAACTACCAAAAAAATTTCCCACATTAAAGAATCACAAATTGATTTTGTTAAACTAGCATCTCAGTATAACATACACACACATCTTACCTTCAACATTGGAACTGGGGGTTTATCCTGACCAGGTTGAGGATCCCACTCAAGTAGCACTTCCTTGTTCTCAACAGCTTCACGAATATGCTGGTACATGTTCATTGCAGTCCTTGAATGGAAATCCCCACCAGCTTTGAAGGCATCCAACATGCTCTTACAGTTAGAAAGATGAGCAAGAATCCTAAGTTCCAGCTGCCATATTAACACATTAGTCAATACATTTTAAATCATGTAATGTGCAGATAGTACAAACAGCTAACCTGTCCATAGTCAGCAACAATGAGAGAATTTCCAGGTGCAGCTACAAATGCCTGGCGGATCTTATACCGGTCCTTTTCAAGAGCTGGTTGATTCTGATTCAGTGAAAAGAAAAACAGAATGAGCACACATACCTCAAAGGTTAAGAACGTATTTAATACTTTGGAATCCCCCAAACCCATTTCTTGCACCCCAGCTTGAAACTGGGGCCTCCCCGCTGAACCATACAACCTTTAGAAGACAGGAAACTCTAGCAAATAGCTAGGCAGGTTCCTGAGGATGTTCAAACCCCAGACCACATAGAAGCCACCATGGGACTCACCATTACTACTAATCCCTCACTGCTTGTATTTGATTGAAGATCAAAGTCATTACTTGATGAATGAAAAACACAAATCATCCCCGTGGGTGATTCACAATTTTACCTGTGGTAAAAATCCTAATAACACCACTCTGAGGAGAAGTGTAATTGATCTTAGACCAAATTTAAAACTCTGTCAGAGTTTTGCTAAACGGAACCCATATGCAAGTCACATGTTGGGTATAATATTAAAATAAATAAATAAATTCTCTTTAGGTAGAAAAATTGAAGTCTTCATTTTTTTTGGTAGGCTTAACCCTGAGGGAAGCCCTTCCAGAAGATCCTTTGTGGTGTGTGTGTTTGGGGGGGGGGGGGGGGAGGGTGGTGTCTGGGGTTTGGAAATAGTTTTCAAGCAGCAATAGATGCGCCTCAGTTAGAACCTCATTAGCTGTGTCATTGCCATCGAACCTACAGTCTGAGATCAAGCTTCATGTTCATTCGACAATCCAAAGAGTTGAAAACAGACAAATCAAATAAATGAAACTGAGAAATAAAAAATTTGGAGAGAAATCCAACTGCTCCCAACCCACAGCATGTAGTTCTGGGAGCTAATATTATCTTGCAATTTCTTTTTAACAGGGTGGATGATGTGAAGTAAATTTGGGGCAGTCAGCCCTTCCATCAAAGGCCCCTAAATTCATTTCTTGTCCAGATTAAGTTGCTTGTCAATATGCCGTTGGTTGTGTAAAGAGCATTCCTCCAATTAAAACAGGAGGTTTGTTTAAGTTGAAGACATTTTTCATCCCACCTATGGGGTTGTCTTAATTACATTTCTCTGCTAGAGTTCCAACTTCATCTGGGATACTCACTCATATTTTTTATTTTTAATATCTGTAATTTCAGTTTTATGGTTTTCTTTTTTCCAGAAAGACGTTAATATCTCAAAATGGCCCATTTTCCCTTCCACATGACACACATGGTACAGTTTAATGGAGGCTAGATGAAGTCAACATTTTCCAACATTGTAAACGGCAAAAAGAACTGACTTGCCTGGTCATATGGCATGCACACAGATCCAAATCTAACGAAATTTAAACGGAATCATGGAAACGGGTGATGGAATGCACCAAGGGTGTCCTTAAACATCCTGTAAACACGGGTTCCAATTAACCCCTCTCCCCACCAAAGATCAGGAAACCAAGAGAAGCTGACTATCCAGATTTCATCATCAGTCAGATAAAGTGATGGTGAATTGTCTAGGATAAAGGCAGTATATCATTTTCATTTATTTATAAGATAGCAAGAATGTTGGAGCCAATAACAAACCTGCAAATTTGGTCGCCTAGCAGATAACCGCCCGGTTTCTGTGTTGATATTTAGTGAACAATGAATTCGTCTGTTTTTGCCAGCTATATTACTGCCCTATATTATTCACAGTAGAAAAACACGAGAATGAGGAGCAAGCTTGAGAGGATTGGAAAATTAATGTAGCAGCCAATTCACACAACACACATGAATAAAAGGAAACTCAGTAATTTGAAAGTAAGGGCAGAATCACCTGCAAAGGGAGGATGAAGTTGGATATCAACGAATCAATAGAGCAAACTTGACATAATGCAGCAATGGCTTGGCAAGCTTCCTTCCCCTTCTCATCTGACTCGAATGCTTGCAAAGCTGTTCCATAGTCGGACCTGTCAAGATTTTCAGAGATAATCTCTTCTTTTCCCAAGTATTCATCACTCACTGTCTCACAAGAATCTCCATCATCAACAGACTCCATATCAGGAGCGGGATCCATAAAATCATACTCTGAAGAGATCTTGCCAGCTAAAATCTTCAAAGCATCTCCGCTAACTGAAGGCCAACCAGTTGCTGTGTAAATCTCAGTTGGCAGATTGACACCAATTGTGTGCAGAGTGATATTGCAAAATTTTGGAGCTGTACTTTTGCCTTCTTCAATCACTTTATCAGTGTTTGGAACTCTAAAAGTCCTCTCATTTGGAAGAGCCTGATTCGAGTCCTTGCTGTACCAGGAAATAATCAAGTCAATCAATACAGCTTCTGTTGGCTCGAGAAGGCTATAGGGATTGTATCAGGAAATTATATTTTAACTTGATATTGTACCTTTATTTAAATAGCTTACTATGAAAATGAAGGATGATTGAGGTAGTTCACAGTAAATACCCAAAAAAAAGAAAAAAAGAAACCCAGGGATATTATTGTTTTCAGGTAGAACATCTCAGTGGGATATCTGGGGATATGATTATCACAGTATCATATGAACCAGTGACCCCAGCAATCAAGCTCCTTACTACATTAAGTTTTGGGTTTGAGGTTTCACTATCTTTTCCAGGATAGGGCAATTTTCTCAACATTAGCCAATACTCCAGTAAAATTTGCAAGTATTTATGTTTCCTCCCTTGTACTAATGGTAATCATGCTGTCACAGCTCTTAAAATTAAGCTATACAGGTGAAGAGTGTAAAAAAGATTGAAAACCCTTAACCTTAACCTGTTTCAATTTAGAAAAAAAGAGAATGAAACAGTATCTATTTATGAGAGTTAACTGTGTCTTCTGCACCCCAGGCATAAAATATTAAAAATCAATGTTTCTACAAGAGTAAACATGTCGAACATGGCATGGGTGATGAATTTCTATGTCTACATTACCAGTGCACTCAAGTTTGAAACCTAACAGGGCCTATCCTAACATCATTTATGAGGAGGCGGACGACGCCTCAGATAAAGATCACTTTTGTGTACCCATCAGATGACAAGAGGAAGATGCAAAAACAGAACATCAGAAGCGAAACTATTATTTTGGGATTATGTTCAACATGTAATCAGCTCTTATATTGTGTCTGTATTTACAAGAAGTGTTTCATTGATTTCAAATCCCTAGTAACGAACAAAAGCTCATATAGTCAAGACTTGCATCTGTTTTAAGTCTTTTTCATACGATAAAGTACAAAACGCCAAAATAATTGTCTACATCACCAAGCACATATATATTGCAGGTGAGAATTCTACTTTTATAAATTTTGGTAATATGTACCTGTTCACGGTCCCACCAAATAAAAGCTGGCGTAGTTGCACATCACTTCCCACATTCATGTACTTAGCATCAGGGCAAAAGCTGGAAGCCCACTTGCGAAATCTATTCACAGCAACCTCTTGTTCTGATTTGGCCAACTTCTCAATTTCAGCTAGATATCCTCGATCAACCAGCATTCCCTCGGTTTCCATCTGAACTAAGAGCTCGCCAAATGGTCGCCAGTATTTTTTATAGAAATCAAACATGGTTCCAGGAGCTGGATTTCCATCAATTTCCCACTGCCTATTGGAGAGTTGGTTTTTCATACTCTCATAAAGCTTTAGTGTGCTTATTGCATCTAACGCAGAATAACAGATCCATGGTTTTCTCTCCTCTCTTTGTAGCACTTCAACTGGGTCAAGGATTGTTATTTTCCCATCGGTACCATCTTTTTTCAATTTCTTTCTGCCAAATATTGTCTTCATTGATATCTTACCAATCAAGTCATTCTCCTCACATGATGGTGCCCCAGACATGACCTTTGGGTCATGTGTTAGAGCTTCAAGAGAGTAACCACCCTTTAACCGCCTTGATGAATCCCACAAGCGGGCCATGTGCATGGTGTCGGCATGAAAGCCAGAAACCTTAAACCCATAGTTCTCAATTACATGGTTATCAAAGCTATAATTGTGCCAAACCTACAAAAGGTAAGGTGATTTTCATTATCAAATTTCTCCATCAAGCATGCACCTTATATGCTCAGTCAAACAAATACCAAGTATATCAGTCAACAAAACAAATGCAATTGGACCAATTTTGTGTGTGTGTGTGTGAGAGAGAGAGAGAGAGAGAGAGTTTGTGTATGGAAAGTCGAAACAGATATTGTCCAGACAAACAAAAAATATTCACATTTGGCTACAACCTGCAGTCAATAGGATATTGAGCCATGTACCAAGGATCAGTTTTCAGTAAATTTCCATCAACTAAGTACAATAACAGAGGGTTCTAAAATTACTTATCAATAAATGCTTGGGCAAGCAAACAATTGCAAACAATTCATTAATTGGACAAATTTAGAAAGAGTAAAGTGGCCACTTAAACAAGCTAACCACAACTTCAGCATACATTATTCGTGCATAAACTTCTACACTAAGACAAACAATTCCAAGCTCAGATCGTCAATATGAAGTTATGAACCAAATTCTTCCAAAAAAAAGGTGGCAATATCATTGCAGCAAAGCAAACGGAAGAAGTCATTTTCCAAAGCTGCTGCTATCTAATTAAAGTTTTATTGTTTGAAGGTTCTGGGATTCAAGAGCACCTTAAAGGAGAGGAAGACAAACAACCTTTTTAATGGAGGGATCTTCAAAAAATGGAGCAAATTCAAGTAGAAGTTCCTTGCCGCCACCATCAAGAACATCCACCCAGATGCAGGACTTTCCATTTCCAAAATCCACATCTGGTCCAGAATATATACTGAAGCATATTATCTGTCCATGATCTACAGGTGTTTCTTTCTTAACATCTATCTCGGCCACCTGTTAACATCCTATCATTAGCAATTAGACAGTAACTAGTATATAACAAAATATCAAGTACCCAACAACTAGTCACACATCTATCTACAAATATCAAGTACACTTCTATCCACTTCTATTACACAGAAGTTCTGTGACAGAACTATATCAATCAAAGTCAAGTATACATACCTCTGTGTCACAGGCATGGACAAGATGCCTATATTCACCTCTAAGCATCCTAACGACTTTCTTTGCAATAGAGACACTATTGACAATGAGAACTTTGTCGTAAATGTTATTAAGTGTCTTGCGAAGATCTTCCTTACTATGTACTGGTGTAGCAGCTTTAGATTCAGAAGATTTTACATCAGACTTGTCCCTGTTCATCACATTACCGGGTTCATCTTTACTAGGTCCAGAATCAATCCCTTTCCTGACCTTTGAGGTCTTCCCCAATAATGGCCCCTTGGACTTAACTTCCTTCCCTGATCTGGGTGGCGTAGCCACACCCAGTCTTGGACCATCATGTGCATAACCATTCACCTTTTCCACACTAGGATTGTCAATTCCTACAGAAGCTACTACATCTGGACTATCGTGTGCATAACCGTTTACTCTGTCCACATTACTTCCTTCACCATTTGTCTCGTATAAAGTTACCTCCCCCATCTCATAGCTACTGTTATCAACCTTTTCAGGGGTAATATTTTTTATATTTCCTTCAGAGTATGTCTTAGTTCTGTAAGAACTTTCCACTTCCTGTTTTTCTTTCCTCAGGCGAGTAACCGCAGCTCTCCAGGCATATCTAGAGTCGTTGGATTTTCCTTCAGAGGTCAGAGTATTATATGATTTGGCAGCCTGGACACCCCTTAGGCGCCCAACATAGACCTCTGGCTTGCAATCCAAAACTCGCCTGCATTTTTTATCAATTAAACATATATTAACTTCTCCTTGCATTCTAGGTATGCAAAGCGAGCGGAAAATATATTAGAAAACTTCAAAAGCAATCTGACATTCTCATGCTTGTGGATTTGTACTATACATTTACATATATAACAACATCCAAATGCCAAAGCCAACACCAACATAGACAAAAATGTGCATTTTGGTATCCTCACTTCCTACTCACAGTTCCCAAGAACTTCTCAAAAAAAATATAGCAAAAGATAAAACGAAAGTAATCAAAATTATTTTCACATTTTCCACAAAGAAATTTAACTACCCCCAAGATATCCAACAAACTCTACAGCAGTCAAGAGTCAACACAACACAAGAAGACTAAACGAGCAGTACCCAAGTAAAACACTAGTGCAAAACTCCACAACATTCAAACACCCAGAAACGCTGAAAGCTCAAAACAACAAAAACAAAACTGAAAAACACAATTACAAGCAAGTAACTAGGTAAAGACTGGACCTTGAAACTGAAGGAGTCCATAGGGACCTAGAAGAAGAAGAAGACAGAGGACAAGCCCGTAATAAAGAGAAATAAGAAGGGCAAGGCCTCAAATGGCTGGTCTGGAAGGAGGAGAACCCCATAGCCATGAGGTCGGTGAAAGCAACTCTCCCCAGCTTAATATGGCTAAGAGAAGAAAAAGAAGCCGTCTTGACAAGCTTGGGTGGCAGACCTGTAAAAAGAATGGGTGTTTGGGGGTGGATTATTTGGGGTCTGGAACAAGTGGGTCTGAGAGAGGAGCAGAGGAGCAGAGCAAAGCCATGAGATGAGATTGAGATTGAGATTGAGATGATGAAGGCGGTAAAGACTACAGAGGCTAAACCCTCGCTGGGTTTAGATTTTCGGCTTTTACTTTCTTTTTGTTTTCACCAAATTCTTATTTATATGGTTGCCAAAATATTTGTCTCTCAACAACTTGTAATACTAAAATATAAAAGGAAATGGTGATTTTACGGTTTAAGGGCTTGGGAAGGTAGGATATTGCAGCCCATTTTGCCGGGGGATTTTGTTCTCTTTTGCCCCTATGTTTCTCTGATTTACGGGATGCCATCGTTCTATAATCAAGTCAAATACACGTAGATTTCGTTCGTGGTTTCTAGAGGAAGTACAGTCGAAACAGAGAGAGCGAGAAAGAGACCGAGAGAGAGAAAGAAACCGAGAGAGCATTTTGCTGCGAGGGGAAAGAAGATCTGTGTCGAATCTGTCTGCAAGATTCAGATCGGTGGAGAGAAAGCGTTTTGTATCGAAGGTATTGTTTCCCAGATTTCTATGTTTTTTGGGGTTTTTGTTTTCTCTTTTGATTCATGTTGTTATTGACTCTGGGTTTCGGAAATTGGGAATTGAGTTTGATTATCTTTTACGGTTAGGGTTACTGTTTTTTTGGGTGATTGAATTTGATTCTGTAATTTCAGAGTTTTGATTCTGAGTTTGTTCTGTTTATGCTTAATTGAAGAGTTGGCTAAGATTTAGTATCTGCCGAGGCCTTTTAAGTATTGTAATAGCAATATAATTTTTTTTTTTTCCAAATGTGGTTCAGTGGTGTGTTCAAATGGTAGAGGAAGAAGAGGAGTAATAGACATGAGTTTGGTTTGGAGAGTAGGGATTGCAGGCTCGGAAATTTGTGTTTTTTGCTGTTGTGTTCTGCTTCTTTTAGTTTTGTTTGTGCTGGCTGCTGGGGTTAGAGATATAGGTATTTGAGTGGAATGGTTTTATCAATTTTGGTAACTTAAGAACTTTGTATCAACTTTGGTGTTATATGACGATCATAATGAGAACGTATAGGGATGTGATGGTGGGATTATATATATATATTTGGTAATATGATATTATAAGCAGCAGCAGCATATTAATTGTTACTACTGTAAGAAGCAAAGATTTTCACTATCTGCAATCTACAGTGTGTCAAAAATTTTATTAGGAATGTGTTTCCAAAGAGGCAATCTTTGTCAAGTTTAGTCATGTTATTCATTCAAGTCATGTCTTCTAAGTTGAATTTGAGTTTAGGTTTTGGTTTCTCCAATTTTGGTTTTAGTTTTGAGTTTAGGATCATGTTCTGGACTTTGCATTTTGACTGATACAGATTGTGATCTTTTGAATACTTTGTTTGTCCTGCACTTTGCGATTTTGATGGTTGATTGAAAAAATTAGAAGATAGAGATTTCAGTTAGGTGTTTATCAATTATTGATCCATCAACTTCAGGACCTCTTTTATGTTAAACTTTTTGATAATTGCTTGTTTAATTATCAATTACTTTCACTAAAATGCTATTGTGTCATTATTTTGATAGAGTCGTCTATATATATCTGCTGAATAGCACCGAAAGAGATGAAAGTGTTTTTCTTTAATAATAATAGAAAAGTGTTTAAAACAGTTGAATTTTTGCAGTGTGATTCCTGTAAATGGGCTTTTTTTGGGGCTTATATTACAATTGGCTTTTGAAAACTTTTGAGGCCCATAGCAATAATTTAAAGCTACTTGAAATGGTCTTCTGGATTCACAGAAACCTAGAATAAGGAAGACCTTCTTCCCTTGGCACCAGAGCTGTAGGCTGTAAGAGTAAGCCCCAAATCCAAAGCTCACTCTCGGTAAGTTCTAACTTCTTGTTTGTTTAGTCCCTTAACTTGTTCTTTCTAGGGTTGTTTTGATTTAAGGTTTCGACCTTTAATTTAATGGTACTTTATAGTTTACTAGTATGCTGTAAATTCTTACATTAGAGACCCATGATGTGAAATTTACAATCTTGAATTCTCTGTTTTTTTGGGTATGATTGCTCATTAGGGTTTGGTGAGGTTGATTATATCAGCAAAATTTGGATGGAGTGCGTGGTTCAGGGAATCATAGAAACACAGGTAATGCAGTTGGACTTACAATTTGTAATGCAGTTTCTTCGAGTGTGGATTTATGGCATTTGATACCTTTTGGTTAGCTGTCTTTGTGTTGCTGCTAGATGAGAAAGATTGAATCTCTTGCTTGCCATTACTTTTCGGTGCGTAGGTTTCTAAGTCTTTACCAAGTTAACAAATGATTCGTTTGAGGTTAATGTGTGAGGAACCAAGTTTGAATTTGATCATTTTAGTTAGTACTTTTCTTTTTTATATGCACAGAGATTTAATGATTATCAACTCTAGTTTGCTTATAATTGGAGGAACATCCTTGAAAGAACCGTATTCCCTCATTTTATATGTCCCCCCTATGCGTGGAGTATTTGAAGTTGTAACTAACATATGGTTTACGTCTTGCAGCATGTTGAAGCCCTTGAGATTCTTCTTCAGGGTCTTTGTGGTGTTCGCAGAGAACCTTTGAAGGTCCATGAGATATGCCTTAAAAGTGGCCCAAACTTAGGTACAGATTGTTTTCTCGTTTTCTCATACACTATTGATCTGTGTAGTGATTAGGCAAATCAGTATGTTATTTTTCCTCTTTTGTGGACTCATATTAAGGAGAAGCTCAAAGCCTTCTTTGGTGTGGTTCAATACAAAATTTCCCAGCAGTCTGTTGGCTTTTTTACTTGTTTGGTTCTTTTCCTTAGTGACTTCAAGTTCAGATTTTTCACCTCGAGTGACCTTTGAATTGATCCATGTGACAGTCTTTCTTAAGAATTTGTGTACAAGTGTTCCTGTTTTTAAGTAGCAAAAACAACATATGATTACTTTCACTAAAATGCTAATGTGTCATTATTATGATAGAGTCGTCTATATATATCTGCTGAATAGCACCGAAAGAGATGATTTGGCAGTCCCTTACTAGTTATGATTTTTTTTTATCTAGGAGCTGTACCTTCTGAGGTTCGACTTATTTGCAATCTTGAACAAACTGAACCTACATGGTAAAGCTCAAAAAATCTCTCCCCTTTCAAATTCATCAACGTATGTATTTTTATTTTTATATGATTAGTTGATTTCATATTGCATATATTTTACATCCTAAATTTTGTAGGACTGTGAGGTTCGTGGGGGGTGCGATGAGAGGTGCAGGTGCTGAGCAACTCTCAGTTTTAGTAAGAACTGTGATCGAAAGCAAAGCAAGCAAGAATGTGCTTCGCTTATTTTATGCACTTGGCTACAAGTTGGATCATGAGTTACTGAGGGTTGGGTTTGCGTTCCATTTCCAGAGAGGCACGCAGATGACTGTGACTGTGTCATCAGTTAATAAGATGCCACAACTACACAATACAGATGAAGCTGTCCCTGTAACTCCCGGGATACAGTTGGTTGAAGTTACAGCCCCTGCATCATCTGAAACTTATACTGAAGTTGCGTCGGCAGTGTCATCATTTTGCGAATATCTTGCACCGTAAGTTTAGTTTATTTATATTTTTTCTTCTATTTTCTGTTTTCCCAAGCCTAAGTTATAGCCGGGTGAGCTTTAATTCATATGTAGTGCATAGATGCCCTTTACCTTCATTATAATCTCATTCACAATTTGGCATGTTGGTTGATCATACAATATATGATGAGGCAGTAAATGGACAGAGCATAAAAATTACATCAACCTAAAAACTGTTGGTTCTTTAAATGGATTAGGCAAACTCACCATGGGATGATGCAGGTCTTGAATTTATATTGACTTGACAATTTATTCTTACATCTGAAATTGATTTTCTCAGCCTCCTGCATTTGTCAAAACCGGGAATTTCAACTGGGGTTGTTCCTACCGCTGCTGCCGCTGCTGCATCTCTCATGTCTGATGGTGGGGGTACTACCTTATAGCAGAAGTTGTAAATTTCCTTCAAATTCTGTATTTACTGGTTTAACAATAGTTGGTAATCATAACTGCTTGTCAAACTTCATAACAGTATATTACAGTAGTTTCTCATTGCTAAAACTTAAGAGGTGTGCTGGTGACAGTTACTCATCACCTGCAAAGTCAATAATCATAACTATGTTTTTTATATGTTTTTCCAAGCATCTACTGCATACTAGAAAGGGCTCTATCATTTGCTAGTATGCTGAATCATTGACAGGGATTGGCAATAGTTTCTTTCGTTGTGCTCTTCTTTTCTAGGCGATGAGTTGGTTCCTGGAGAAGCATCCCAGAGTTTCAAGGCCTAGAATGAAGGAGATAGACTTGTTTACGCATAATACACCGATTGGTGTACTGAATTACAGCTGGTTATGAGCAGTACGGTCCTCAGCTATCGTCTTTGATAATGATCATTATAGGTTAAACTTGTCTAAATGTGATTAGTACTCGACTTCAGCAGCTTGAGAAAAATGTAAAACCTGTCTTTAGTTGTTAGTTGCCTCTTTGTAGTTATTTGGATATAAGTCTCTCTTAGACGTAATTGCCATGGCATAAGAAACTTCTAGTTCTTTACAACCATCGTGGGTTAGGTGGTGAAAATAGATTGAGGAAAAAATGGGAGAGGAGGAAGCCTAATCGACATTTGCTTTTCCATGTTGCTCTGACAACAATTTACCTACTTGACCAATTTTAGAGACCTCCGCAATGTCAGATGAAACCATTGATTAAACAAGCTTGAGTTAGTGTTGACTAATATTCATATAAAAATAATATTAAAAGGAAAGAGTATTGATAAAAATGTAAAACGACATGACTTGAATATGACATAATTACTATTGGTCTCTTGACTCGTATATGACATAATTACTGTTGGTCTCTTTTAAGAAGCTCTATATGATCCCTTAGACTCTTTGGTTAGGGGTGGGCGCATATTGGTCCGATTCGGTTTTAGGCCTAAATTGAGTTTGACCCGGAGTTGTCGGTTGGTCTAAAATTTGTTCCGAGAATCGAAAGAGAATGGGTGGGTTGAAAACTTCGGGTCACTTAAATTTTTAGATCGGCCTTGTTGAAATAATTTTTGGCTTATGTGGAAAAGTTATTAGCATCTCTCTCTATTAGGGTTAGAATTTTGTGTTAGTAGCTTAACATATATTTGATTATAGGCATCTTGACCAAATGCCCATATCTATACAATTATTAAGAGAAGAGGCTTTGTTAGCCAAAACTGAAAATTTTAACAGATTTAACCCTGAAATATTAAAAAACTTTGAGAATAAATTAAATCACAAGGCTAAATAGGACAATTACAAAATAGATTTTTATTCAGAAAATTAAAAAGAAATGATTCCACAACGGCACAACCCCTACTTTTCTTTCTGCAATAACTCCCACTGAAACTATTTATTCTGCAGATAACTTTTTTTTTTTTTTTTTACAATTAAATTTTTTCTTACACATGCAGAGTATGTGATTACAGACTAGTGTATATATATATATATATATATATATATATATATTCCAGCAAGGAAATTAATTTCTAGTATAGATTAAGATACTCCCACTTACTTCATTTAGAAATTTTTATTCTTGCCCTAAACCTAATTAATAAACTACACTCCTCTAATCTCTCTCTCTCTCACTCTCTCTCTCCCTTCCCTCCCTGGCTGAGTCGACTCAACGAGTCACAACCACTGGACACCAACCACCGTCAACCTCGACGACGCCAAGTTCACCACCATCTTCACCGGAATGAGAATTGGACGGCCGTTGACTAGGCGGTTGAGGATGGAGATCTCGTAGTCGGAGTTGGTGGCAGAGTTGGGCATCAGAGACTGTATGACGATGAAGGAGGAGGAGGGGAAGAGGTCCTTGCCACAGTCTCAACCAAAAGTCAGCACCGCCATAAAATGACATCATCTTCTCTGAAACCAAGCAAGAGAAGAAAATCACAGCTCATTTTAGCTCTTGGAAATCCCCAATCACCGCCGATGTCGTCTCCGACACCTCCAATCAGCTCGGTGGCACCACCGTCGCTTCCCTCGGCCGCCTCATCTGGCTTGAGTCTCGTCCATTAGAATCCAGGTACCGATTTCACTATCCATCTCTATTCTGTCACTACTTTTCAATTGGATGTGTTTGATTTTAATGAATGAGGAGTTGCTTGTGTATAGACGAGTGGTTCTGGAGAGAGAACCGGAGAGACCGAAAGATGAACCGTTGATATTACGCTGAAGGACTATGCGGTTCGAACACTAGCTCAGGAGTACAGCGGTGGCGCTTTCAGCTTTTCAGGAGGTACACTTATCTTCTCAAACTATAAGGATCAACGAATTTACAAGCAGTCTTTAAGCTCCAAAGGTAATAATACATGTATTCGTTTTTCATAAAATCTCATTCCTGATGGTAACAAGATCAGGATCGAGCACATGGACGGTGGGGATTCAAAGGGAAGCAACACAAATGTCCAAGTGCCCCATTTGGATATGTTGCATAGCTCTAGCATTTTACTTTCTCTTTGGTTCATTAATGAAAAAGTATGAGAAAATATGCAGAAATGATGTTTTAATTCCAATTACATACTAGAATAGCATATGTCTGGTAGATTTTGTAGATTCTTGACTGATTGTACTAATGGTTAACTGATGTAATTGTTTTGTTGGGACAATAGCATTTTATTGGGGGGTAATAAACATTTTATTTAGGGGTAATAAACTTTTTATTGGGGAAAGTAAACTTTTTATTGGGGTAATAAACTTTTTATTGGGTTTTGAAACATGCTATTTAGTTGTGTTAATCCTCAATAAATTTTGAAACATGAATTTATATATATCTTATTGCACACGATCTCTGACAAATCTTGTGAATCAAAGAGTATTTGCAAGACTTATATTAATATGCACGTTAGGGGCCCAAGATAATTCTTGAAAGACTCAGGACCAGCCCTGAAAGTAAGGCATTTCAAGTAAATAGATGTGAATTCTTAGATTTTGATTAGATGGCGCTACTATCCACATGGCAAGACATCTTTATCCAAGTTTTTCTCCCAAATGCTGCCAAACCTACTTATCTATCACATGGTCTTTAAAAGCAAGGTTCGAAAAATCGTTAGGCGCTAGTCAAGCAGTGGGCTGGGGAGGAGCGCCCAGGCGGTTTTGTATTTTTTAATTTTTATAGCTTTTATTTATGTAATTAAAAATATATAAACTTATAAAGACTCAAAGAGTAATAAAATTGCACCTAGAATATTCAAATTTTGAGAGAGTTCTAAATAAGCATACATAAAGACTAAAGTGATAAAGTCATAAAACAATTGCAAGCCTAAACCTCTAACTCTTCTTTTCCATATCCATCCAAGACTCCTTCGGTATTGGACGCAAACTCAACATCCTCTTCTTCTCCCTCCTCTTCCGTGTCCTCATCCAATACAAAATCTTCATCATGAAGTTCTCTTACCTCTACATTTCTAGAGCTTCTCCTAGGCCCAGTATCCACTCCTGAAGCCTCTCCCTCCATTTCACTAGTAATATCTGAGTCATCTTCTTCATTACCACCATCAACAATCCACCCTTGAGCCCTACTAGCTTCATTACCAAGTAGCACATCTACACCCAACTCTTGAGCTCTTCTTTTTTTGTTGATGATCTTGGCATTGAATTGGACATAGAGTGGATTGTTCAACCTTGAAACATCTAGTCTATTCCTTTTCTTTGAATGGATCTACATAAAACAAAAAAAGAAAAGAAATATTAGTAAGTTAGTAACAAGTCAACCATTTGAAGAAAGTGTTGTTCTAGGCATTTGAGAGGAAACACTTACTCCCTCAAAAGTACTCCAATTTCTCTCGCACCCGGATGAACTTGTAGTTGAAGAGAGTATTCTTCTAGCCATTTTTTGCAATTTGGGTGTTCCATTTCCATAATTGGACCACCATCCAACTACATGTGCACAAACAAAACTATAAGTCAAAAAGTAAACAAAATTAATATCATGCTTAGTAGTTTTCACAAAATAATGAAATAGTCTTAGTTTCTTACCCGGATCATACTTGTCATCATTTTTAGCACATCCCAACTTAGCTAAAGCTCTTCCAAATCCACCTCCTTTGCTCTTATACATCAACAACTCTTCATTTGCCACAACATTTTGGGTCTCAAGGTCATCGGGAAAAAACTTCTTAACACAAAGTAATAACCCTTCCATGACAACTTGATCATACTGTATGTCTTCATCCTTGTAGAAGTAATAAGGGTTCAAGAGGTAAGCCGTCAAATGTAATGGACTATCAAGACCACGGGCTTTGTCATCAATAATTTCTATGATTGGCCGATAATTGGCCTCTTGATGTTTGAATGCCTCTTTAATGTCTTCTTTGCCTTGAGTAATTCTCCATACAAAAAGCCCATTGATGGCTTTTTATCCCCATCCACAAGGCGAAGCACCTTAAATAAAGGAGCAAACTCTTTCAAGCAAAGTGTTACCCCATTCCAAAAAGAGGCACTCAATACGGTATTATCTGCCACTTTCCCCTTAGCACTCTTAGAATGTTTGCAAGCGGACTAATCATCACAAGCAACCATGCACCTCAATTCACTCTTCTTGTCCATCAAGCTTTGCAAAGTTAGAAACGTGGTAGCAAATCTAGTGACTCCCGGTCTCACTATGTCTCTTTTCTTTGTATGATTCCTCATCAAAGATAGTGAATGTCTTTGCCTTCTCAATCACTCCTTTGAATCTTGGTTGGTCACCAATCCCTTGGAGCATGAGATTCAATGTATGAGTGGCATATGAAGTCCAAAATAGATTTGGCCTCTTTATCTTTAACAAATTCCCCACCGCCATATTGTTAGTGGCATTATCCATCACTACTTGAACTACATTTTGTGGCCCAACTTCTTCAATGCAATTGTCTACATATTCAAAAGATGTAGGCTCCGGTGTGTGATTGCAAAGAATCTTCCCTTGAAGAAAGAAAAGTAGTGCCTTCCTTGCAATTGACACATACGTTCATAATGCTTCTTCTTTTTCGGTCTCTCCAAGCATCCGTCATAATTGAGCAACCATTCTTTGTCCACTCTTCTTCTTGCTTCTTGAGTGAGTTTTTTGTCCTCTCAACCTCTTCCTTCAACAACGGCTCTCTTAGTTAGTATTGAGTTGGAGGTCGGTAACCTGGCCCAAATTGACCAACCGCCTCGACAAATCTTTTAAAGCTATCATTGTCAATGGCATGAAAAGGAATGTCGGCTTCATAAACCGACCTAGCCAACCATTGATGCACACTATGTGTTCTTTCCTTCTAAATGACATCATTAATGTTTTGTTGACGCATCCTCTTGCTTCCATCAATTGAAGAATCAGGAGTGATTGAAGATGCAAACTTGTCTATAGGCCCAAGAAAGTGCGGCCTTTTTCTTGAGAAACTTGGCCCTTCAATTTCTACATCTTCTACATGAGAAACTTCAACTTCTTCCCTCACTTCCTTCTCATGCATATCATTTTGCTTTCTCTTAATTATTGCTCCTTCTATTGCGGCTATACATTTAGCTTTATCGACATCCAAACAATTCTGCATGCAGCAACATTTCCCTTGATGTTGGCAATGTGTTGCTTCATCCTATGCATTCCACCACTAACTAACTTCCCACACAACTTACACTTTAATTTATCTAAGTTGTGTGGATCCGCCAACACCACAAAGTCCCATCCAGCATTGGTTGACCCACGCCTCAATGATCTATCAACTTGATTCGTAGTAATAGTAGCATTAAATCCTCCGAACGATGCCATTAAGTTTTCTCCTATTAAAAAACAAACAATGAAACAAAAACAATCTTGCTTCATTACAAGTTTACAACATGGCAAAATGCATTAACATTTAACAATAGGCCCAAGAAACTCATCGTGGTAGAATGGATAGTGAAAATTGAAAAGTGAAAACACATGTATTAGTGGCAGAATGCATCTAAATCTGAATAGAATGCATCGAAACATAATGCATTATGCATATAAATTGAACATAATGCAGAATGCACCAATTTAGCTTCTAAATTTGAACAGAATGCATGGAAACAATTATGCATATAAATTGAAAAGAGTGCCTCCAAATCTGAACAGAATGCATAGCGCATCAATTTAGCTTCTAAATCTGAACATAATGCATAGCTTCTAAATCAATTTAGCATCCTCAACTTCTAACAACAGACCTGTCATGTATTTGGAATTTTGGATACCTTTGCACCTAAAGTTATTGTCCTTAACAAATAACAAATAACAGGAACTCAAGAACAGAATTGATCAATTTGAAATAGCAGAGCCGCAGAGCATTAACAGAACTAGCACTAGCATATATGAAGAAGTGAAGAACGAAGAACTGAACAACAAATTCTTCTCTTCAAAATTCAAATTTTCCAATAGTTCAACCCCAATTCATGCATCCAAATTCCAAAATAGATTCAGTACCCAACTACCCACTAACCAAAATAGTGAAATCCTAATTCAAACTTCCAATTTAAGGGAGCAGAGGGACTTATAGAGTTGGAGATTGAAGGCGTTACAAAGCGAGTCTGAGGCCGAGATAAAGCATTGGAGCTGCGGTGAAGGAGTGGTGGCTTGGTAGGGAGAGCGAATAGGAGTTTTGGGGATCGAATGGTTTAGGCGTTTAGCAGATTAGGTCTCATTGATTTGGGGTTTAGATGTTGCAAAAAGAGAAAAAAAAATTTGAAACCCACCTAGTCACCTAGCCACCCAGACCGCCCAGGCCGCCTAAATCCAGTCTGCCTAAGAGCGCCGTTTAGCCAATAATCCCCTCGGTCTGCCACCGCCCAGCGCCTAGGCAGCCTGGGCGGCAGTTTTTTAGAACATTGATTAAAAGCAAGAGTTGAAATTTATTTGAAACTACCAAGATTTCTCTAACTTGAGCCTACTGATATTTGAGTGATATCCAAAATATATTTACAGCTAGTATTTTTATATAGGTATTTACCAACATTTATTGATATTTTATTTGATAACTTAAGTTTCAATAGAAATTTTTGTAAATTTATTTTCATCAAAACTAAAATTGTGAACTGAAAAGCTAACACATCCATTTTATTTTCTATTTTCCTTTATTCAAAATGCAACACGGTTGTGTTGTCAAGGGACACCAATAAAAAGTATGTCAGTTCTCTCATTATTCCTTTAAGAAATCGATTACATGGTGATACTTCTAAGGGGTCTTTTTTTACTCTCTCTCTCGTTGGTAGCCGTCGCACGCACGAAGGAGGAAAAAAATCGACTGTGAGTGTGCTCTCTCCCAGCCGAATGTAGCTGGCTTTTCCGCCGCTGCGTTCCGGCCCGGGAGAGGATGGTGTTTCTGAGTAGTGGAGGGGGCTTAAGGCAGCGGCGTGGCTCTGGGAGGGTGGATGGGTCGTCATTTCCTGTTTGGGCGGATAGTTTTCGATCTGTCTCTATCGGATCGAGGTGACGACATCGGAGGTGTAGTAACGGAACTTGGAGTTCCGGCGGTGGTTTCTAATTTCATCGACCCTGCTTTTTAGGCTGTGGTTGATCAGATCTGAACGAGGAGGTGCCGATCCCGAAAGGGATCTGTCGCGGCCTCCGCTTTGGACCTGTTTGAGGTCGTCCGCTTGATGCAGGGGCTGTTTGCGGCGTGTCAGGGCGGTGCAGTGGCGGAGGAATTCAGCGAGGTGCAGTTTTGATGCGTGGAGACGGCGTGGTGGCGTTGGGGTTCGCTGGTAGTAGGAGGGTTTACCTGCCATGCTTGCCCTTTGTTGGGGGTGGTGGTCTTTGGGCTGGGCCTATGTTCTTAAGCCTCTCTGGTGTTGATTTGTGTACTGTTTTTTAGTTATTTGCTATTTGGTTTTGGTGGTTTTTTAGTTAGGAATAAGTCCCTCCTCTTGTGAGCGAGAGTTTAGGTGTTTCTGGGGAGTGTCGATGCCATTGTTTGGTGTCTTGGTTGTTTTGGTGGGTCTGGTCTTTTGGCAGTGCTTTCTGGTTATCAGCGTGATGGTGAATCACCTTTACACGTGGTCTGGTTGTTTTGGGACGCGGTGTCCTAACGGGTGGAAACAGTTCATCTTAATGTTGGTGGCGGGGTTGTATCGTTATACATAGGTTTGGTTATAGGTTAATTTGGGTGGGGTTGAGTTTTTTTAGCTCATGTAAGTCCCTCTCGTTGAAGGTCTGAAATTTTGTAACATGTTTGGTTATTAATAGATTATTTATTCTCTCAAAAAAAAAAAATCGATTACATGGTGGGTAGTAGGTAATCGAATCTTCAGATCTTCATGATTTTTTTTTTGTTTATATCTTCTCTATATTTTAGATAAGTTACTTTGGTTTTTTTTTTTAGCTAAAGCATGAATAAAATATCTAGGTTAGCCCAAAACACACTTGATATCAAGTCGATCCATTATGGATTTGCCACCAGCGTTCTTGAACAAACTACAACTTGTTGAAGTTCCTCATCCTTCATGACCTAACATTATTTGTGATGGTTCTTTTCATTACAATTCTAGTCTTGCCAAGATTAATTGTGAAAATTTTAATCGTGTAAACTCTAAGCTTAACACAAACATGAAAGGAAATGAGAAGAGATAAATAAGTGATATTTGAAACAATGGTGAAATGGGGTATTGATTTTTAAGCAGCCTAGCTAGCTACAACATGCACAATACATTTCTCAGTTTCCTATGTCATAGGCTTTTCATTTACCATATCTTCTCATTCTTCTTTAGTACCTTCATCTGCACCGTCATTCTCCATATTTTCATTACCCCCTTCACCAAGGTTATCTACTGATAAAAATTCTAAAGCTGTTACAACATCGCTGATCAGAGGCCGAGTTGCAGCTTCCTCTTGGAGACACATAGCTGCAACTGCAAGTGCTTGGTAAAGTCCTTTTATGGGGTATTTCCCTTGTAGCAATGGGTCTGCCATCAATACAAATTTTCTTCTGTCTTTAAACAATGGTTGTGCCTGCACAAGTATATGACCTATTAGACCTCAAAAGCTTAAGTTGTTTGGAAACCGACTTCACAATGGATATCAAGCTGACTTCCTCACGAGGAATTAAACTCGGAGGTTTAAAAACAATACCTCGACTTATCAAGACTCTGATATAATGTTAAAACAATCATTACACTTCAAAAGTTTAGACTCTTAGAGAATGATAGTATAATACTAACAGTAATTGCAATATATAGAGCTTTGACATACCCAAGTAACCAAATTCTGCTCTTCAGTTGGTCTGTTGTTGTCTATAACTCTCCTCCCAGTGATTATCTCCAAAAACACAACTCCAAAGCTATAAATGTCGGATTTTGTTGTCAATTGGCCCGTGAGAGCATATTCAGGAGCACAATATCCATAGGTTCCCATAACCCTGGTCGACACATGACTCTTATCCCCAGTTGGACCAAGCTTTGCTAGACCAAAATCAGAGAGTTTCGGATTGAAGTTTTCATCTAACAGTATGTTGGAAGCTTTGAAATCGCGGTATATGACAGGGGGATTTGCTTGTTCATGTAGATATTCAAGTCCTTTTGCTGCTCCAGTAGCTATTTTGATCCTAGTTTCCCAATCCAAGGGTTTTTTGCCTGGAGGTAAATCTGAGGAAAAAAAAGTAACGCATGTTATAATACACATACAAGCACATGTCACAAAATTATTCACTACAAGACATTGAAAATAGCTAGAATAGTCACATTTGAACAACGAATTAATGTGTATATCCAAAAAAAAAAAAGAACAACGAATTAATGTGGTGCATACCAAGAAGATGATCTTCTAGGGATCCATTGGCCATGTACTCATACACCAAAATTCTTTGATCACCATCGGCGCAATATCCCACCAAATTGACAAGGTTAGGAGCATGAAGAAGGCTCAAGATCAAAACTTCTACAAGAAATTCTCTATTTCCTTGGAATCCATTCCTGTCTAATTGCTTAACAGCAACAACCTAAACAAAATGGGTTAGTTAAAACAAAACCTATTTAGAAGAGGGAATTTCCAGTCAAAAAAGAAGAAGAAGAAGAGGGAATTGATGAAATAAAGGATGAAATTAATTAGGATATGGATAGAAACAATACTTGGTTTGTGCATTCAAGGTGGCCTTTGTAAACTCTTCCAAAACCACCTTCGCCAAGCAAATATTCAGGATGAAAATTTTGAGTTGCAACACATAGTTCACGGTAAGTAAAAATCCGAGCAGAAATATTTCCTTTGCCAATCTTTGCTATTTCATCGGTAATATACTTTCTCCTGCTGCTATCTACAGTGTAAATATGTTCAAGGTTAACAATCAAAAACTTATTGGAGGCCAGCAGAATTGAACTAGCTACTTCATATAAGCTAGCCAAGTGACTTTCTAGTAATCTATATTTTATATAGATTGTCCAAAGGAAAAAAAAAAAAGTCTATCTATAGAAATTTAATTATTTATGCTGGTCTAGCTTTCAAAAGATAGACAATTCTAATCACAAATTGGAAAACTTTGACATAAACTAAAAAAGGAGATGTTATTCTTTATAATTGAAAGAAGTCTTTATTTTTTTCGTAATTTTTGTAAATTTAATTAGACAGAGAAAGTTTCAAAGAATTTACCAGTTTTGAAGGAGATGTTAGCAAATGAGTTCAAGGTTTTTGTGTCATGGTATTCCTTTATGCTCTTTTTCAATGACTTCCTAGCGATTTTCTCTTCAGACATGCAACATCGGAAACAACTCATCATGTCCTCAACTTCAATCCGATCACAGCACCTTCAAATTTTTTTCATCCAAGTCTTACGTGCTTGATCTTGAAAAAAAACTTGGGAATATCATGTAACAACACAAATGTTGGATTTAATTCAACCCCAAGAAAAAACAAGTGTACACAATACAATTTGATATATTTTGGAAATGGATATCTATTCGCCTTGGCTCAGGAAAAACCAGAATGCTTTCTGGTCTTTCAAGAACCAGAAGCTCGATATTCTTCGCATTCTTCATTTTGCTTCACCTTCATTTCCAAACCATTTAGTTCGGACAGCCAAAAAGACTCAGTCAAGTTTTCTAAATAAAGAGGGACAGGTAGGAATTCACATTTTGTTTAACTACTTCTTTTCATTATCTGAACAATTAAAATCTGGATTTTGTGTTGATAACATGGCAGGCCAAAACTAAAACTTGCTATTATTTTCATGCCAAAACTTAACCTTCTTTAATTGGACAAGGTCGATCTTGCATTTCCAACCATTTTTGTCTATCTTTACAGAAACCGCCGGCGCTGTAAATTATATATGGTAACCAATAATAGTAGCGGCACCAAGAAATTCTTCAGGATTTGCTTATCCAGTGATGTGGCATTTTATATGACAATATCTTATCTGTTAAAAATAAATAAGGTTAGCAATAGACCCAGTAAAACAAATGAAACAGTGCAACATCAGCTGGGATACTAAAATATTGGAATTGTAATGTGCTCATAATTTGCTATATATACATGCATATTCATACTAATCATAAGAGCAAATGCATGTATATATAGGATTAGTGGAGGCTCCTGTTATTATTCGGGATGTTCTCTTGTTACTAATTGTTCAGGGTTTAGGCTTCATGTCCCCTCCATTGTATTCAGCAGTTTCATTAATGAAGGCTTGAGGGCAGCTGCACCAGCCCTTATTTCAAAAAAAAAAAAAAAGAGCAAATGCATAAATGATAAAGCAAAAGCAGTAAATTGGCAAAGAGAAGCTTCATAAATGTACAACAAATTCAACTAGCCTGAAGCACAAATACTATTGTATCTTCAAAAGCTTAAGCACTAAAATGGCCAGATGACCATCTCTCATTGTAATTGGCAACACCTAGAAACAAGATGCACCATTGATATACAGTAAAAAAATCTAATAAATAGACCATACGAAAGAAAAAAGCATTAAATTTCACTGAAGCGATTTTTTTTTTTTTTGATCAGATAAACAACTCAAATGCTACAACTAGTCTTTCGTGAGTCGAACTCACAACCTCCCACTTACGAAGGGGAGACTATGCCACTAAATCAAATGATACTGGGCTTACTGAAGCGATATGAAACCATCCAAAAGTGCATATACTAGATTTTGTTTCTTTTTTGCGTCCCATAATTTACTTTCTCATTCAGGATTTACTCCAATAATTAACTTCAATTTCTTTAGAGTTTTACTTTCAGCATTCTTCGTATGGTCATCAAACTCTCTTGGAAACTTAATAAATCATTTAGGAATTGTTTTATTGATCTCTTCCATATCAACTTCTTTGCATTGTTTTGCTTTGTGGTCATCAGCCTCCATTAGGTTCTTAGGAAATCATTCGGTCATTGCTACCTTTCCTTATTTTGCAGACCCTTTTTGTGTTACTTCAGCTCCCATAATATGACTTTTATGCTCCATCCTAAAAACGTCTTTACTTACATTTTTCAGATGACCATTTTTCAAATGACCAATGCTTGGTGGTTCAAGTGGTAAGGAGCTTGTTTCCCTTAAGTAAGGTCTCAAGTTCGAGCCTTGTGATCATGGAGCAGCCAGTATTGGGAGAGCTTCCCCCCTAAATGGGGTCCGACCCGGCTCGAGAGGGATTAGTCCTTACCTACGGGTGGGGGATACCTTGGTTTAACCCAAAAAAAAAAAAAAAGCCGCAATTTTTGTCTTAGCAGGAAATCCTTCTGTTGCTGGAATATTGATCGATGAGGTAGGATATGATCCTAAGAATTCACTGGGAAAAGGTCTTGATCCATCCCAAACTGCATTGCAACCCTGTGTGACAAATACTTCTCTTTACCAAGTCATCGGAAAAAAAAAAAAAAAACTTCTCTTTAGTCTTTACCATTTTCTAGTCCAACCAACTCCAAAGCACGTGCTACTTAACATAAGACGTGTAAAATTGAGTACTTCCACCCTCCTTTATTTTATTGAAAAATAAAATTGGTATGGAGCGTAACGGTTTAACACCCAGTTAAATTCAAAAACACATATCGCTTTACGAGAGCTGTGAAAAAATTGATACAAGGTTAAAGAGAATTGGTGATCCCCCTAATCGTTTCCTCTCCAGTGGGAGGGAATCTATTATCCCCAAAACCCCTATTTCTATTATGTCCCGCAAATAATGTACCGTTGTTTTCCACTATTAGGAATTTAACAGCGTTAACTTTCGTCATTTGCAATTAAAGAAAAATTACAAAAAGGTAAGCCCATACTTTTCCTTGTATTCTCATTCTGTTCTATAGGATTCTAGGGTTTCAGAGAATCAGATTCTCTCTTCTTAGTTCAAGCAGTGGATATGTTGGAATTTGTCATATGCGTGTATTGAACAAAACAAATGCTATGGTGTGAACTTAAATGAATTAATGAACTAATGATAAAAAGGAAATTAAAAACCGAACCATTGCAAGAAAGAAATCACTAGGAGAAGATCCAAAGAGAAGGTCAGCTCACCTTTGGGGTAAAGATAAAATTTTGAAATTTCACCAAGAGAATGAGAGCAGTTGCAAAAGGCGCTCAATCATATTCATTGGCTTCTGTTGTTCTCTGCTAAAAAAGAATCGAACCTGCTATCCAACACAGCATCGGCAACAACTAAATGAATGAATGTATAAAAACATACCAGACAGCATTTGTGATCACATCAACACCATCATAAAAAAGTGTATTAACTAATTGGCAAAAAAATAGCTTCTGATTGTAAGTGTTCAGCTAGCCAGAAGCATAAACACTAAGCTTCAAGTTAAGCACTGATTCATCCTCAAAAGATTACACCTAATTGGTCAAAGAATAGCTCTTCATTCTAATGGGTTCAGGTAGCAAGCAGCATAGACACTAAGATAGATCTAGAAGAGATTATCTTGTACCAACTCCAACAACTGGTCATAAACAGTTTACAAAAGACCCTTGAAGTGACTAGTACTTACAAAGATACTAATAAGTGAACGAACCAAGAGAGAAAAATTTATACGGAGATTAATCCACCTAACAGATTGGCACACCTTAGTTTGTTTTCTAAACATCTATATCCCCACAATTTTCTCCAGATTCTGAACCCTCATCAGTAATCCATCTTTCTGAGGTCTAGTTCTAGCATTCTCCATCGTTCTCTTTACTTCTTTCACAGCACCCCTTTTGGATTGTTTCACTTTATGACCATCGGCCTCCATGGGTTTCTTCAGAGTCCTTTCAGCCATTGCTTTTTTCCCACCTTTTGCAGCACACCTTTCAGATTGTTTCACTTTATGGCCATCAACCCCCATGGGTTTCTTCAGAGACCCGTCAGCCATTGCTTTCTCCCCACCTTTTGCAGAACCTTTGTCTGATACTTTAGCTCTCACTTGCTGCTCTTGCGTTATCCTGACATTACTTTGAACATTTGCAATATCACTATCCTTCGTCCCTTTTGTAGCAACCCTCCAAAGATTTTTGCCATACTCGCTAGTATTTCTTTTCTTAGCAGGAAACTCTTCAGTTGGTGTAGCCAGCTTCCGTTTCTTCATATTTTCATTTGGGTTACGTGACTGTGAGGAAACATATTTTGTGGATTTCCTGGTTGTCGAAGCATTACGGAGACAAGCCGGTCTCTTTTCCACAAGTCCCCTTTGTTTCAATAGAGGAATATCGCCACCACCTCTATGATTTAGGGACAAATCTTTCTTGACCTTCTTGGGAAATTGAGCAGTGGCTGATGGTTGTGTCCTGACAGCACAATTGGATTTTCTTGGGACTTTAGGCACAGCACAGAAGTGGTTCTTTTCAAGTTCACACTTTGATAAAGCTTTTCTAGATGCCTTATGCGCCTTTAAATTCTTCTCTTCCATGGAGTGATGATGAGTACTCTTCTCCTTAATCTTTTTTTCAGCCACTTTGACATCATCTTTGATTGCATCCGCACGATCAGACTTATATATTCCCCACCAATATGAGTACCTAGCTGTTACACTCGGCCCAAAGAACCGTCCTGGAAGAAAGAAACGAACATCGGTAGTGCCCGAGTTACAATCCAACCCTGAGCGTTCAACAGGATCCCCAGGAAGATCTTGATCAATTCCAAACTGCATTGCCACCCTGTGCGGCAAATACTTCTCCTTACAATCTTCTACTCCAACCAACTTAGCACAACACAAGCATTTAACATAAGACTGCAAATTCTGGTCCGTAGTTTTATCATAACAGCACAGTTCCTTAGCTTGGTAGTAAGAACCATGTAGCCAATTGGTCAGTTCAGCAGTATAAGGCCGCCACCGAAAGTTCTTAGCCAAGTTAACCTCTCTCCTCACATCAGGAAGACTAATCTTAATGTTCACTTTGTTCCACCGAGCCGCCCTAGGCTCACCGGGGTTCAGTCTCTTTGGTGGACTCTTAAGCACACCCTGAAACCTCTCTAACGCCCACAACTGCAACAGCTGAAATGGGCTCCAAACAGAGATCATCTCCTCACCCTTAATTGCTTGGTTTTCCAAAAAGCTTAAATCTCTGAAAAGCCCTGCAAGAACTGCAGGAGCCAGAGCAACTCTAGTGCCCTGTGACAAAAGAACAGCAATGGGAAACACATGTTTGCCTAAGCTGTCTTCAGGAAGAGAAGGAAAGACGAACCTTGCCAACCACAGAGACAGGAATGCCACATGTTCATGCTTGTAGTCCTGAAGCTTCATAAAATGCGTCATCCAGTTTAAGTGATAAGCTTTCCTGGCCGGAGTTCTAGTCAGCTCTGTCTTCTTCTTCTCCATCTCCTCCACTGTTTCCATCAACACCCCATTAATGGGCCTTGTCACCTGCTTACCCAGAACCGAAAACCCACCTAGAACCATCACATCCTCCATTGTGATCGTCGCTTCGCCCCAATCAAACAAGAACGTATTAGTCTCCGAGCACCAAAACTCAGCCAAAACCAGCACCAAATCCTTGTTAAAGTTGGTCTCATATTTCGAGCTCATAATAGCATCGCAAATCCCAGCTTGGTTCCAAATAGTACAGTACTTTCCGGCCAGCCTATCAATCCACTCCACCCATTTTTTCTGGGGCTTCTTGGAACCTGGGAACACAACCGTGGACGGCCATTGTTGAAGACTGTGAGGAAAGACGTCAGACAACAATGGAGTATTTGAGGGTCCCACTGCTTTGCTCGAATTCGGAGCACAGGGTTTGAGAAACCTTGCGACTCTTTTGAATTGTTTCCCGTCTTTTGAAGACACGAGTTTCTCTTCTCGTTCCTCGTATATGCGATGAGAATGTGACGTTTCTGCTCTCTTTGCCATGGTTAGGAAGAAGAGAAGACGAGAAGTTTTTCAAACTATTGTCAACCTACACTTTTGAATATTTGTATAGAAATAGTGGGAACTTGCATTATATGGTTATAAAGTTAAAGTCTGAAGAGGGACCATTGCAAAAGAAAAGGAGGAAATGATTGATCGAAACTGGGGCAGCATTCCACGATGAATGATATATCTATTCCATTATGTGGCCATGTAGTCAAAAGCAATTTAAAGTTGCTTTTTCACAATGCAATTTTGTCTACAGAATAACTCTCTTTATAATCTAATTAGTAAATTCATCCGCGCGATGCTCTGAGTTTATTATTATTTTTTCAAGTTTCATATGTAATAAATGAAAACTTACAATCTAAAAAACATCGGCGTTACTTAGAATATGATTTGTTTTATTGTTAATAATAGATTAGCAACAAATGTGATACAACAAAAAATAAATTTTTTTCATGACTTGTAGAAGTTTACAAATACAAAACAAAATTGTTATCTCTTAAAAAAATAAAAAAATAAAAGGGTATGGCAGAATTGGTAATATATATATATATATATATATATATATATATATATATTAAATGGTATGGCAGAATTATAATTTCAGTCAAAAGCTGGGGTAAAACCTTCTTTTTAAGGTGAACAGTGCTTATGAACTAGGGGTCGTCAACGGGCCGGGCCGGGCCATTCATAGCGGGCTTGGGCCGGGCCTTGCTATATTTTTAAATAATTGCGGGCCGGGCCGGGCCGGGCTTTATTAAAAATCAAAGGATCCAAGCCCGTCCATATAAAGCGGGCCTTGCGGGCTTTTTCGGGCCGGGCCGGGCTTAGCCTTGCGGGCTTTTTTGGGCCGGGCCTTGCGGGCTTTATTTATAAATAAATATTTAAAGACACAAGTTTTTTTTTTTAATCAAGCTTTGGAAATTCAATGGATAATGATCAAATACAACCAAAGATAACAATCTATATAAATATATTGTACCCAAAAAAATCTATATTTATATATAGATACTAATTTGTTGATAAATAAATTTTTAAAGACACTAATTTTTTATAAATCTATATTTATACATCATACACTCCAAAGAGCTACATATAGCAATTCAAAGAAAATGAGAAATTGACCGTTGGATGAGTTTATTACAATAAATTATGAGTGTGGTAAAAAATTTAACCAATTTCACCATATTTTTGAATCCGATCGGATTGGTCAACCGTAGTCACTTATATGTTTTATTGGTTGACCGATGGCGTGGCAACCGCGAAACGTGTTTATTTTTTCACATCACGTTTGTATATATTCCATCGATGGATGTGCGTGGACATAAGATAAAAAAAAATTAATTTTAATTACAAACACATTGGACTATACTAATTTTATTCCTATAGTTATATGACTTATACATTGCATTTAAATTGTTTAAGTTCATTCTAAAGCAACCATGAAGTGGAAAATGAATTCGGAGAAACCAACCGCTTGATGGAGAGATTGTAATGTTTCATGGTCGTTGTAGAAAATCCAGCCAATTTGGTTCACGTTTCGAATTCGATCAACTAGGTCAAACGTAGTTATTCTTATAAACGTATATTTATATATCATACACTCCAAAGAGCAACCCCTATCAATTCAAAGAAAATGGAAAAACCGACCGTTGGATAAGTTTATTACAATAAATTATGAGTGTGGTAAAAAATTTAGCCAATTTCACCATATTTTCGAATCTGATCGGATTGGTCAACCGTAGTCACTTATATGTTTTATTGGTTGACCGATGCCGTGACAACTGCGAAACGTGCTTATTTTTTCACATCACGTTTGTATATATTCCATCAATGGATGTGCGTGTATATATCTATATGTGTCTATATATATATATATATATATATATATATTTATAAACACACACACACATATAGATATATCTATATATATAACACACACACACATACATATATATATATATATATATATATATATATATAAACACACACACACACACACACACACACACACATAAATATATATATAATATTTTGCGGGCTTTTACCGGCCGGGCCTAGTGGGCTTTTACGGGTCGGGCCTAGCGGGCTTTTGGCGGGCCGGGCAGGGTTTTTGCGGGCTTTTTTGCGGGCCTCCATCGGCTCACCAAAGCGGGCTTTTGCGGGTTTTTTGACGGGCCGGGCCGGGCCAAAAGCCCTGCGGGCCGGCAGGCCTCCATCGGCCCACTTGATCCGCGGACTTTTTGATGAGGCCTATTATGAACAGTGTAGGACATTTAGTATATAGTAAATATCTTCAGAAATGTTACTTTTGGTGTATATTAGTTGGAGTATTTGGAATGCCCGGAATGATTATATTATTTGCAATAAGTTGGTTGCTGCTCCATTGGTCTTACCATTAGCTTATAGGTTGATGGACGACTTTGCTAGTGCCAATATTGAGAGTATCTTACCTGTTGGGCAACAAAGAAACTTGCAGCCATCTCACTCTACATGTCCCAAATGGGTGAAGCATGTTTTCCTTTTGTGAAATCAATGTTGATGGTGCAGTTAATATGAAAAATGGGGGTAGGGGCTTGGGGCTGTGATTCACCGTTGGGATGGTTTTGTATTACTTGTTGCTGTCAAAGGTTTAACTGAAAATTTCTCTCCAAGGGCAACATAGCTATATGCTGCATCTTTGGGTCTTCATTTAGCAAGGAATGGAGGGTACACTCATGTATTGCTTGAGCTGGGTGCCAAACAGGTAGTAGACATCCTTAACTCTACAGATGAATGTTGGGCTGCTGATGGAGCTCTATTGACTGTAGTTAAATCTCTATTTTCTTATTTTGATGTAATTGGGCGTGTTTTCTCACCCCGTGAAAGTAATCAGGCATCAAATTTGGTACCTAAATATAAACTCATGTCCCCTAACTTCCATGTTTGGGTATATAATAGCCCTTCATGGCTAAATTATGTATTATCTTCAAAGGTCTAATTCCTCTATGATTAAATAAAGTTTAAATTATGTTTAGTCCCTGTACTATAACCCTTTTTTCGTTTCAGTCCCTGACATTCTCAATTAATCTGAAAAGTCCCTAACGTTAAAATTTCCGTCTAATTGGTTCCTCACTTCCTCCCATGTCAAATTAGGAGTTGGCCTTAGGTAAAATGTCCAATATACCCCTATGTTATTTCTTTTTCCTTTTTAATTTCTTTTTCTCCTTTTTAATTTTTTTTCCTTTTTTTCTTTTTTCTTTTTTGCTTTTTCTTCTTTTTTTCTTGTTCCTTTTTAATTTTTTTTCCTTTTTTTTCTTTTCATTTTGCCTACCTTCTCCTTCCTCAACCTACCAATCCCATTCCGATCAAACTCCACAACCCATCTGTTTCTCTCCCCAAATTAAAACCAAACCCAGCAAAGACCTAGCTTGGCGGTGCAGAGATGGACATCGAGCAAAAGCAAGAGGTTAGGAGCTGATCGATCACTTCTTCACCTTCTTTGAAGCCATCTCCCTCTGTTGGGATCCGCCCTCGCCTCCATCATCGCCGACGCCATCTCCCAAACACAAGCAGATCCCAATCAGCTCGGAAATTTGCCACTAAACCACTCCCCTCTTGTTTTCACAGCCTACTTCTCTCTCTCCCACTCAAATCTTAATTTCTCTCTCCACATCAAGCCTTAATTTGGAAACTTTTCACTGAAAACTACCATTTTTTCAGACCGTGAGGTTTTTGGGTCTTGCTCAAAATGGTGATTTGGATTTTGGGTCTGGTTGAAATGATGGTTTTTGATGGCCAAGTTGACCAAAACTAGAAGTGAAGAAGAAGAATAGTGATGGTCGATCTGGATTGGTTCGCCGATGTGATGCTACCGATGCAGCAGGATACGATGGTCATTAAAAAGGAAAAAGAAAAAGGAAAAAATAAATTAAAAAGGAAAAAAGAAAAATAAAAAAAGGAAAAGGAAAAAAGAAATTAAAAAGGAAAAAGAAAAAAGAAAAAAAAAAAAGGCCGCCGGCGTGGAGAACGAGAATTGGGGTTTCGCGTCGATCTGGATTGGTTCGCCGACGTGGCGCTACCGATGTAGCAGGATACGATGGTCATTCAAAAGGAAAAAGAAAAGAGGAAAAAAAAGAAATTAAAAAGGAAAAATGAAAAATGAAAAATAAAAAAGGAAAAAAGAAATTAAAAAGGAAAAAAAGAAATTAAAAAGAAAAAAAGAAATAACAGAGGGGTATATTGGACATTTCACCTAAGACCAACTCCTAATTTAACGCGGGAGGGACCAATCAGATGGAAATTTTGACGTTAGGGATTAATTGAAAATGTCAGGGACTAAAACGAAAAAATGGTCATAGTACAGAGACTAAACATAATTTAATCCATTAAATAAATTCTATTCCAACCAAAAAAAAGAAGAAGCGTTTGTCCATAAATTCATCCCCTTTGCTTATTATTTTTGTAAAGAGTGCTAAATAAGCCAACAAATTTCTAAATATATTAGTATCTAAAATTTATATTTAATTTTCTAATTCTACTTTAGCTCTGAATCTCTAATTGAAAAATGGGTGCAGCTATTGCCACACCCTACAATTTTCTTAGTTCACCTTACAGACATTTGAATTATTGAAAGACTATATTACCCAACTGCAAAATGACTAATAAGTACACTAAACACTAATTTTCTAAAATACAAATCTGTAGGGAAAACGAAATACATAACTAATTAACTGCATACAAAGACTACTTAATTTCTCATTGGATAACATCAATCTTCATCTTCTCCATCCAAATATTTTTTTTTTGTTGCCTCCTCAACATTAATTCGTTATTCGTTATGTTGGGTAAAAATATGCACACAGTGAGCATAAATGTCACCCAACATAATTTCACTCGTATTCATTTAGTGAATAGAGTTTTTATTATTTTGGGTTCGACCAATTCAAGATAGAATGTGTCTCTTAATTACAATCTCTTGTTACACGGAAACACCCTTTGATTCCATTTATGAAGAAACCAAATGATGGGATGGGATGTGTGTTTGTTTTTGCGGCTGCACCCGGATATTTGAATGGGTTGCCTATGTACCCTTAGAGAAGGATCAAGCCACTCGTAGTTCAAGAGTTCCAATGAATGAATGACTCATTGGAGGGCTTTGATTTTAGAATGAGAATAGTGTTTGGGACGAATTTGGTTTAAGTGGACCAGAGATTCGATTTTGTGTTTAGGACGCAGTTGCATCCAGATAAATTTGGTTCTAGATTGCCTACATACCCTTTACGGGATCAAACCACATGTAGTTCTAGCATTTGGGATTTAAATGGGTAGATGTCCCATTTATTTTGGATTTATGTTTGGGAGATTTGAAAGGTTTAGAGCCTTTGAATCTTGTGTGATTTGGGAATGAATTTGATTTTTTTTTTTCTAGTGTCTAGAGTCAGTGATTCAATTTCGGATTGGCTGAATTTGATTGGTAGAGTCAGGGATTCTGTTTGGACTTGTGGTTGCATCTAGTGGGTCGCTAGATTGCCTACGTATCCATTGTGGGATCAAACCGACCGTAGTTCATATAAATTTGGTATTTCTAGTTTTGTACCAACTTTTGGGCTTGAACGGTGTATGTATTTTGAACCTGTGTTTCTTTTGTAGGCATTCAGATTGTAGAGTGTTTGTTAATTTGATCCGAACCCGATGTACTGAGATTTGCAGTGGGCCTTGTGATTTGGAATGGGCTTTGGGCTGCAAATTAATTCGGCTCGGACACCCACATTTATCTTCAGGATTTAGTTTCATCAACGCTAGGTGAAGAAGTGATCTGGGCCCCCACGTATCTTATTCGAGCTTAAAAATCAAGCCCAGTTGTATTTCTTGCCTCCAGCTCTCAGTATTGTCTGATAACAACAATTATCACTTGGCAAATTTGATGGCTAACGACTGGAATTAGAGACCAAAGTAGGAGGTTGAGATCGACATCTTCAGTCCATATTGAATAAAGGAACACGGAGTTAGAGCCTAGTACTCCTTCTTTCTTGAACTTTGTCGCCTCTTGTTGAGGTGGGGTCTTGATTAATTAGAATTCTTGACTGCGTACTGACAGAGGCTTCCCAATTTTTGTTGCTGCAGGTTCAGTTTTCATTGCGACAATTGGTTGATCAACTGGTGTGCAGAGTTAGCGCTAGCCATCCTTTGAATTCTGATGCGACTAACTCCTTCATAACCTTTTGTTCACAAACCAAAACTTGCTTTTGTCTTCTTGCTTAACCCGTACAGCACTACCTCAAGCAAATTCTTGTTCTAATTAATCAATTAAGCTTCCCCCCCCCCCAACGTATCTTATTTAGGCTTAAATCAAGCCCAGTTGTATTTCTTGCCTCCAGCTCTCAGTATTGTCTGATAACAACAATTATCACCTGGCAAATTTGATGGTTAACGACTGGAATTAGAGACCAAAGTAGGAGGTTGAGATCGAATCTTCAGTCCATATTGAAGAAAGGAACAAGGAGTTAGAGCCTAGTACTCCTTCTTTCTTGAACTTTGTCGCCTCTTGTTGAGGTGGGTTCTTGATTAATTAGAATTCTTGACTACGTACTGACAGAGGCTTCCCAATTTTGTTGCTGCAGGTTCAGCTTTCATTGCGGCAATTGGTTGATCAACTGGTGTGCAGAGTTAGCGCTAGCTATCCTTTGAATTCTGGTGCAACTGACTCCTTCATAACCTTTTGTTCACAAACCAAAACTTGCTTTTGTCTTCTTGCTTAACCCGTATAACACTACCTTATTTCTGTCTTCTTAGGCCATCTCCAATAAGGAGGGCTACATGTGACCTTAAGCCATTTTTGCTAAAAAAATGGACTCCAACAAGGGAAGGTCCAAAGGGCTAGAGGTGGAGAGGTGGGTGGAGAGAGCTAAATTTAGCCCTTGGTGGGACCCATGGAAAATCAGCCCAATCTTACTCTTTGTGATGCAATACATTAATCCAATAACTCATAATCATGCAAACAATTGAATCCAATGGCTTATAATTAAGGAATATAATTATACACATGTGCAACTAGCCGTTGGCTTCATAATTTTTTTTTTTTTTAGGAATAGTATATATGTATTCCTAAAAAAATTAATAACATGTTATCAACAATACCACATCCAAATATACACCTTAAAAATTATTTTTTACTCATAAATTAATTTTAGTCTAAATTAAAATATTATTAAAATAAAATAAAATCATAAAAATTAAAAAACATAATGTAAAATCATAAAATACTTGATAGGGCTAAAATTTAGCCCTCCTTTACTAAAGATGGTTAATTTGTTCATGAATAAAAAATAACATTTCTGAGGACTAAATTATAGCCCTGACCCCAATATAGCCCTCCCTTACTGGAGATGGCCTTACGGATCACATCATGTCCTCAAAAGATTATTTAATTAATCTTGCCATCATTCTTCACTTGGTCTTCATACTGATCATGCTACGGCCCCAAAGATCATTTGGTTAATCCTTGCCATCATTTGTCTTCTAGTTGAGCATATATGGTCAGGTTTGAATGCTTGTTTAGACAATTAATATGGCCTCCACTATGTTTTGTCTCCACCGTTTTACATGACGTCGCATTGCTCCTTGTCACTTTGTTTCTATTAAAAGAAAAAGAAAAAAAAAGCAAAGTTGTAGCCCACTACTTTGACAATTATGCTTCAATCACATAATTTCAAAGCACTTGTCCTTCCTTCAACGTCCTTCTCTTTTAATCTAAGAACAATAATCAATTGAGTTCACCCACCATTACAATGATTAATTGTTCTCATTTTCTAGAACGCACGTAGAGCTTGCGAACATGAATTGAGTACTCAATTGGCTTCAGCTTGTACTCATTCTGGCAGAGTCTCTGAATTTACTGCAGGTGCAGGTGAAGGCAGGAACTTTAACAGGGCCACTTTACCGCTGGGATTTGGTGGACAAAGTGAGTCCACATTTCTCACATAGAAGTGAAAGGACTTTTGCTTCAAAGCTTGGTGCCAGTTTTCTGATTTCTTTCCTTCTTGCTTGCGGGTTGCTGGAAGCAGTCCAAGAGAACATCAAGGGTGAGTTTTTCTCTCCAAACACCGATTTTGATGATTTGTGGTTTGTCTTGCTTAGTCAATTGTTTGTGTGGCTTGTTCGCAGGTGGTGCAAGGCCATTTGTTGTGTTGCGGCGGAAGGGAAGGCAGGAGGTAGAAGGCTTTTGGTGGGGATTCTCGTGGACTTTCAGAGTAGATGACACTCTGTTTGCTGCTGCAAAGCACTTGCTAATACTCAACAAGGCTATAAATATTCCACTGGATTGGTCATACACTCGTTGATACACATGTATCGTAAACGAGATTGCGACCGCTCCGGAGACCTCCATAGCTCCATGGTAACATTGATAGGACGAGAGCAACGAGGACTTTTGGAGAGAGGGGATAGACCATCAACTTCTTGTTCAGAGTGCTCACAGTTTTACATGATCACCTATTTAGCTTTCTGTAATCAAATAATACAGAACAAAGATAACCTTTGAGTGAAAATGATAATTGACAGCATATAGAAGAAATTATACCCACGGCTTTATGTCTATAGCTCCTTGTGGTCTCTTCTTAGCTTCGAATTATTCTTCTCTTCTTCCCTTCCTTTTCTTTCTCTGCTCCTCCCTTGCTTTTTCCTCTCCTCCAACCTCTCTACCTTTTTTTTCTTTCCTTTGTTGCCTCTTCACGTTGTTGTCCTTATATAATGGAAATAGTCAAAGTTAAATAACTTGTACAATTATGATATTCTGGAGATAATCAAGCTAACCAAATTTGATAGCTGCTGGACTTTTTCATTGTTGCATTAGACCCATATTTGTATTTTGGGTTTGTGAAATTTTTGATTTCAACACCTACGCAAACCTTCTCCCTTCGGTGGCCTGAGATCCACCAGTCTACAGCAATTTGCCAATCCCAACGAGGCCGCCAGGCGGACCGCCATTGCGTCCACAGCATCCATGTCCAAGCTAGGGTTTTGAAAACTAGGGGTTTTCCTCTCTCTCTCTGCTCACGCATGCACGGCTAGAATTGAAATTAAATTGTGTGAAAATCATATGTGCTTAATTGTTATGTTATTCAAAGTTTATTGTTATAATAAGTTAAAATTTGGTTAGTTTCTTAATGGGTCTTAATGGGTTTAAACCGTTAACACGAAACTTAATGGTCCAGTTCTTGGTTTAGCATCCTCCACACGTTAGCATAATAGTTTGTTATCGTGTTCCATGATAAATATATGAAACAAACTCGAACACAATACGACGTGGTATTTTTGCCAAGTTTATTATTAGGCTTAGATGTAGGCTGTGAGATGATTTTTTTGTCAAAATTATATATATAGTCATCGAAAACTTATAACAAGGGAGACATCGATAAATTTAAAAAGTTATTATGCAATTAAAGAAATTTTTTTGTCATAGCTATAGGTCAATTGCTAATTTCTAAAAAATTAGAGGGCAAGTTGCTACTATGCATTATTTTTAAATTAACTTGAAAACTTTACTTTCTACAACTTCTCTTAGTCCCACTGTTTGTGGCAAGTCACTTTTTTTTTTTTTTGGGTCACGGTGGGAAGTCACTTATTTATTGAACAATTTTAAATGCCTTCATTACCACAACCAAGTTATGAATAATGAAGGCATTTTTTAAGGTTGTTGAATAAAAAATTGGCTTTCATCGTGACAAAAAAAAAAGTGACTTGCCACAAATAGTGGGACCAAGAGAAGTTGTAGAAAATAAATTTTTTTAATCTAATTTAAAAATAAGTGACTCAAAAAGGTGTTATCTCAGTCCATACAAAACTTCACTTGCTTTTGAGTCAATATTAAACAGAAAATAAAATCTTAGATTCCTCCCTCCAAATTCCAATTCCAATACACAAGCTAATATATGTTTCACTCTCACATTTTGGAATGTAACATCTCCTGGCTCCCATATGAAAAAATGTCCATGTTCGGATGGTGTAACATTATATCAACTTTTTATTTACTTGCATAATGAGATAACAAAAAGTTACTTTCTAAACAGTTTAATTGCTTCAGATGGGTTGGATGGCTTTTCATAGTAGAATCCCAAATAAAAAGTAGGAGAAAAGAATGAGTGCATAAAAAAATAATAATAATAATAATAAATTTTATCCATTTACACCATTTTTAGAGATTTTTTTCCCACTTACTCCATTAAGTTTTTTTAATTATCTCTTACCCAATACACTCTAAGGGAGTCTTCCCTAATACCCCATTAAGATTTTTTTTTTGTTTTTAATTTTTTTTTAATACCATTTTACCCCTCACCCCTTTGTTACTTAGAGAGAGAGATAGAGAAAATGCAAAAGAGAGAAACCATAGGAGACTTCGCCGGAGTCCCGTCACCAGTCGCCGGAATCTGGCCAACTTTCGCCGGATTCAGGTCACCGGCCGCCGGATTCCGGCCAACTTTCTCCGGAATCCGGTCACCGGATTCCTGTCCCTGCTGCCACCCACCGAAATTTGCTGAAAATCTCACCGGAAAGTTTTTTTGCCCCCAATAGACATCTATTGCCCCCTAATAGAGGGACAATAGACGTCTATTGCCCCTAATAGACGTCTATTGCCCCCTAATAGACGACTATCAGCCGTGTATTGTCCCCTAGTAGACTTCTATTGCCCCCCAATAGACGACTATCAGCCATGTATTGCCCCTCAATATACGTCTATTGTCCCCTAATAGAACTTTCGGTTGCCAGAATATGAACTAATCTCCTTAAATTTTGACAAATAAAACTTTGTTTAAAGAAAAAAAACGAAGAAATTATATCAATTTAAAAACGTCTATTGCCCCCCAATAGGCGCCTATTGCTCCCTAATAGAATTCCTTTTCTTCATTTTTCTTTCTTTCCGGGCCTTCTGCCTCCATTTTGCTAAATAAAAGAAGAAGAAAAAAACATATTGTATAAAGTAAACAAGACCAAATTAGATGATGAAATTTTTTTCAAAGCTCTGCATGTGTAGAATAAGAACAAATTGTATAAAACTTTTTCTTTTTTCTTTTTTCTTTCTGCCTACACTTTACTAAAAAAAAAAAAATATTTGGCCACCCAGAGAAATACTCTGGGCACCATATCGGAGCAAACCGAGAAATCCTCTGCACCGGTCGGACGTTGGGTGTTGCTGAGAGATCCAAGCTCGGCCTCTGTAGCACTGTTGCAGGATAATAATGGCCTGAATCAGAGACCATGGTAGAGAAAGGCTGTGAAGGTGAGACTAGGACTGAGGTTGAAGACCACCGAAAATCGTCAGATCCCCTTCTTGATTTCCCTCTCCAACGAGCTCAACTCCGACAAGGCCCAGTCGACGCCGACATTCTGCTCCCCACTCAATTCGCCGCCTCCGACTCCTCGCAGAGGTGTACGGCGCTTGAGCCCAAGCTCAATTACCGCCCAGTGATCGGTATTCTCAGCCATCCCGGTGATGGCGCCTCAGGTCTGCTCAGTAAAGTCGCGTGGAGCATCTGGATTTGGAGGCTCTCGTCTTCGCCGTCGCTATCGCCGGTGAGAACTCCGTCAACGAAGACTCCAACGACTGAGCGAGCTGCGATTGCGACTGCGCTCTGGCCAGAGGTGGACTTGCGTGCAGTGGATGCGTCGGAGTAGGATGAGGGGGTAGGCGAGTAGGGAAAGCGGTCAGGCTTGCTCCAAGCAACGGAGCTGGAGTTGCGGTGGGCGTCCGTACGACGGAGTTCGTCTCATTTGATTTGGGGGGGGGGGGGAGAGAGAGATCGGAGGAGGGGAGAGAGAGAGAGAGAGAGAGAGAGAGAGAGTGGCCGTGGATGTAATTAATTAATTGATTTAAGCCCAAAATGGTCATTTGGTGTTAAATTGGGTAGGTGGGAATAAAAATCTGTTGGTTTTGCTCATTTTGGGGCTATGGGTCAAGGACCCTAAAAAGAAACAAGTGGTGACCGGTGAAGGTAGAGAATTATGTTAAGATTATGCCACATTAAAGGTTTGATTTTCTTTTAATGTAAAAAAATAAAATTCCTGTTATCATAACCAGCAGACCAGTCTTTATGAGTCACATGACCATCAGACCAGGTCTCTCAACGTCTTCTTTCCTACAGATCTCTCAAAAACAAAAAAATGACGGGCTTCATTTCAAATTCCCTAAACCCCAAAGGACAGGACCCTATTATGAGGAGGACGACAATATATTAGCGCAAAATTTGAACAAAACTTTAGCTCTGTTTGCACTGGTGGTAGAGATAAAATTCTTATTTAAGGCATAACATAGTCTATCTTAGAACTGCTTAACGAAAATGAGTACTCATATGACACTATAGATCTCTTGCATCAACACCTTAAAGTCATTCGAATCATCATACTTTCTAGGGTCAGGATTATTTGGGCATTCTGAATTCTAGTGAGAAGTTGGTTCCTCATAAATACTACAAGACTTCATAATGGCACGTCCTACCCAGCCCCTATCAGAATGGCCACCCAACACATGACATCTTCTACAAATTATTGCATAGGCAACGCCAACAGTTGCCATCTTTGGGTTTGGGATGCGTTCCAGGTACGGGCAATCCAATATTCCACTGTCCAGTGTTCCTTGTCCTTCAAGCAAACATCACAAATGTTAAATTCTTCTTCCTCGTCTTCATCCTCTTCTTCTTCTTCTTCTTCTTTTTTCATCCTTTGCTGATTCTTCTTCTTGTTCTACAAGAAATTAGTAAACAACAATTTAGACACATGCATAAAGAAAAACAATACAAATTCTCTGGCAACAAATCTCTGTTCCTAAAATAACAGGTAACCTAGAAAAACATATTACCAAAGAAGATGCCCTTTACTTTTGATAATCTTATTCAAAAATTGCAAACAGAAAGCCACTACTTCAAATTCATGCTTATTAGTGGTAAAGTTATTACCCGTTTTCCTATGATTTCTAGCAATTTCCAAATAATATTCCTCACAAAAGCATACCTCCGCAGAATACCAAGTAGTCAAATTGTTGAGTCAAAGACATTCCAACAGGCTTCGAGTCGTTTGCGCCAGTACCTGTTTGTGGTTCAATTAATGTTAAATACAGTTCTAGAATTCTACATACTCACTACTGATCAAACCAAAGGCTCGATCATATTTTTTTAATAAAAAAAAAATTCCATGAGTGAGGATCTTGTTGTCCTTATCGATGAGGTTGGGCGACTCGATCATATTTTTTTTTCCCAATCTTTAGCAAAAACAACTTACCTCCTAAATTTTCATACGAATTACAATTTGGTAACGTTGTGAGATGAGCTTAATGTCAAAATTGAATTGACATTGAACATTCACGGCAAGGGAGACATTGACAGAAATTAAAAAAGTTACTATGCAATTGAAGGAAATTTCAAATAAGGTAATTGCTAATTTCTGAAAAATAACTCTCTACTGACTCCTCTTGTTTCCTCTCATTGACGAGCATTCACCTTTGCCGATTGTCATCACCCACTTCTGGTGAAACTCCCGACGACCACTCCTCTCTTGAGGTGATCTTTTCGTGGGAAGTCACTTAATTATTGAATGATTTTAAGTGCCTTCATTGTTCAATTGGTGATGAATGATCATTAAGTTCTATTTTATTAGTAAAAGCGTTCATTATTTGGAAAGTTTAGTAGCAACTTTGTTGTCCAAATAAATCAGAATTCTCGATACTAGTCGGCTAAACCAAACACAAAGATCATTCTTATTGCAAACCCATTATCAGCCTGTACAAAACTTCACTTGGGTTTCAGTCATATTCAATAGAAAACTAAACTCTCATATCACACTCACAATTCATACAAACAGTTCTCCCTCCAAATTCAAATTCCAATACAGAAGCTAATATATTTTTTCACTTTCAACTTTTTGAGTGTGACACCTCTCGGCTCTCATATGAAATAGTGTCAATGTTCGAATAATGTAATATTATATCAACCTTTGATTTATATGCATCATGAAATCGTTACTTTCTCAACTTCTGGATTGCTTTGGACGGGTAAGATGGGTCTTTAAAAAAGGGGGTAAAAATCAAAAACAGTATATGAACTATGAATGATTCTACACTTTGGTGTATCAACTTTCAAAACTATCAGATTGGTGTATCAACTTTACATTCTGTCTATCAATTTGGTGTATGTCGTTAATTCCTCCGTTAAGTATGGTCATGTGGTCTGTCATGTGCTATTTTTCAGGGCTATTTTCGTCTTATTATGTCAAAACTCAAAACCCTTTCGATAGAAGAAGGAAAAAATTGCTTATGCTTTTCTCTTCTCAAACCATACACCAAACAGGGAAACGAAATGATCGTGTCAAAACCCAGTTCTCTCTTGCAATTTGTTCTATGAGATTATGAGAAAACTAGGGTTTACCACATTGAGATTCGATTTACGAATCTTACATATAGGTGGAGTGATGATGGCGAATTATTATAAGTATTTCAGGCTTGATGGAGAGCAACCATGCATGTACTGATGGTAAGTGATTTTGCATCTCTCATTTTTAAGGAGTAATTAATCCCAGAAATATTCTCTCTGGAAAATGGCAACAGCTTCTCTCTATCTATGATGATTATGATTAGGGTTTACTTACTCTCTTGTTCTCGGTTGTTTTGCACACCGGCTCTCTTGGTCTAGAGATAGCCTCTCTTGATTTTTTGCTTTGGTGTTTATGTTTTTCTTTGGTCTTTTGAGTGTGTTTGTATCGATGTGTTGTGGTTTTAGCTAGCTATTCAATTTTGTGATTGCATTCAAGGCTTTGTTCAGTAACAGAAATCAACAAGGTTTAAGAAGGAAAAAAAAACAATCTTTGTGTCTGCAATATAGCCAAAAAACCCCATTCTGACAAAGATACCCCAGAAAAATGACACATGACAGACCACATGACCATACTTAATGGAGGAATTAACGGCATACATCAAAGTGATAGACGGGATGCAAAATTGATACACCAAAGTGTAAAATCATTCCACACTCATACACTATTTGTGATTTTTTTTCTTTCTAAAAAACATAAGAGATTTTTGAGGGTAAGAAATTGGGTAGGATTATGGTAGATTAAAGGTTCTGGTTTTTCCCAAATAAGAAAAAAACCGCCCGGGGGGGAATAGAGAAATGGAAATGGGGTGAAGCCCTGTTATAATTCCTGAGGAGTGAGGAGTGAGGTCGTGAGGAGGAGTTGGGGGGGGGGGGGGGGGGGGGGGGGGGTCTCAGTCTTTATGAGTCACGTGACCAGCAGACCAGGTCTCTCAACTGCTTCTTTCCTCTTACGGCTAAACATCTTTACTGTGTTATGATCCCTCAAAAACAAAAAACGAAGGCTCTATTCAAATCCCCTGTACTCCAAATTCCAAAACGACAAAATCCTTTCTCTCTCTCTAAAACCTTCTATGTTATTTGCTACAGAGCAACAATCATCTCCCATACTCTGTCTCGTCTTGACACCATGATTGAAGAGAAAGAAATGGTCATGGTTTCACCAACTGGTGGAGACCCATTTTGCAAAAATGCCTATTTTCTCAAACCCATTCTCCCTAATTCCTCCATTTATGAACCTCCTTTCAATCTCCCTCACTTTCTTTCCTCCCTCGCACCCCGTTTTGACCCAAAAAAGTTGAACCTTCAATTCCGTGGATGGCGTTACGACCACCAAGATTTGCAGAGTTGGTTTCTCCACTTGGCTTCTAAGCACCAATCTACATGGAAGAAAGCTGGTATCTTTGAAGCCATCTTCAATTCCACGTACCAAATCAAAAGGAAAAAGGATTTGGTTTGTGGGTTTGCAGAGAAATGGTGTTGTGAGACCAACACCTTCATCTTTCCATGGGGTGAAGCAACTATCACATTGGAGGATGTTATGGTTTTGGGAGGCTTTTCTGTTTTGGGATACTCCATTTTAAGTCCTATTGAAAGCAGAGAACTGAAAGAAATAGAAGACAAACTTGAGGAAGAGCGAATTGGACTTTACAATCGCGAGGGTGGGGTTAGAGTTGTTTACACACAACTATGGATGAAGAAGTTCATGAAGAGTGGAAGTGAATTAGAGCACGAAGCATTCCTTGTGTTCTGGCTGTCCAGGTATGTTTTCCATAATTCTCACAATGCAGTCAATAAGGCTGTTTTCTCCATTGCAATTCGTCTAGCTAGGGGGATTAGAGTTGCGCTTGCACCAGCTATTCTTTCTCACATTTATAGAGATTTGAGTCTGCTCAAAAGGACAATTGTATCTTCAAATGAATTAAATGTCAAGAATGCTTTTGTACTGGAACTCATAATCAAGTCACAGTTTCAATTAGTTCAGATTTGGGCTTGGGAACGATTTCTGGAACTTAGGCCAAAGCCCAAAGTTATATGCTATGGTGAGCCGAGATTGGCTCGATGGGATAAAGTAGACTGTCTGAATGTTGGAGATATGAGGAGGGTTTTAGACTCAGCAGGTGAAGGTTTCATGTGGCGCCCTTATGCCATGGTCATTAAGAACTGGAATTTTCCTAAATACTATGTTGAAAAGGAAGAGTGGGTGTTGGTTGGTGCAGGCTTGGATGATGAACTATTGTCATTTGCCATGTGCTTGAGGGTGGCTGAGTTAGTTGGATTTGATACTATACAGCAGTACCTTCCACATAGAGTAGCTAGGCAATTTGGATTTGATCAAGACCTTCCGTGTTCTGTTTCTGGACACAGCCAAAATTATGACAACACGAAATTGTATATTCCATCCAGGCTTTCTGAGGCAGATGTTAGCATTAGATACTTAAATTGGTGGAAGGAATCTGTGTCAGGCCTCAAACAGAGACATATTCCATTGAAAAAGAAAGTTAAGAGAGCTGTAGACTTGATATATGATGCTTCCAGTCCTTGTATTTGTTCTCCAAAGAATTCAGAAGAACTTGTGCAGGTTTCTGCAGGACGGAATGAAGGTGAATATTCTTTTTGTCCTCCAGGATTTTCTCTCAAAAGGAATAGAATGGAAGCTGGAGATCCTATAGACGAAGATGATCTAACTATATCAGAGGCTTTGAAACTTAAGAAGAAGCTTAAAATTGTTGAAACTGGAAAATATACTGACAGTGCGAAGTTGTCAAGTCCCAATCAAATTTGTGCATCTTCATCTGCAGATGAAAGTTATATGAATATTATGAAGTCAAAAATACTGGAAAAAGAAGTTGTGTTGAGTAGTGAAGTGGTGACTTGGGGAAGTAAAGGTCATTGGAAACTGGACAAGGTAATCATGAGTCAGGAAGGAAGTCTAAGTAATGACATGGTGAGCATCGTTGGCAATAAATGTCCTAGCAGCACCTCTTTATCTGGTAAACCGGAATGTGGTAGCAGCATGTCTTTATGTAAGAAACGGGAATGTGCTAGCAGCAGTTCATTATTTGTGAAACAAGAATGTACTAGCAGCGGCTCTTTATTTGTAAAACTGGAATGTGCTAGCATCAGCCCTTCAATTGCAGATGAAGGTACTTTTGTTAATACTAAGACGTCTGAAAGATTGGAGGAAGAGGTTCCATTCATTAAAGCTTTGATCTGGGGAGGTAAGGGTAAGAGGAAAATGAAAAATGTAATGAGAAGTAAGGCAAGAAGCAGATCCTTATTCAAGAAACGGGAAGATGGCAGCAGCAGCACTTCATTTGAAAAACGAGTTTCAGAGCTTAAAGCTAAGGTTTACAGGCTGGAAAAGGTGGTTCAGGTGTTGAAAGAAAATACTTTTGGGAAGAGTTGACTCATTGAAAGTTAAATCAAATGGTGCTTTCTCTGAGTTAGGAGTCTAAACTCTCTTGAATTTGGCAGTCTAAACCCTGTATTTCAGAGTCTTCGAGATAAAAGTTGAGACAATTTTTGTTGTCTGTAAAAGAGAAATAAGACGGTATGAGGAGATCCTAATGTTTCGTTTGTTACTTCTAGCTTGGATTAAAAAGCTAATGGGACACCATGTTAGCAGTTTACATATGCAATTAGTGTGTTCACCCGCTGCATAGGTAAATCTATATGTGTGATGCACTAATCACTAATGGTTATTTAATCTAGGTTTCCAAGAGGCACTAAAATGTTGTAACTGCTAAGTATGACAATAGAAAGACATATCCATCAAATTGATCACGGGACAACCGCATCTACAGGTTTGTTATTCAGATATGATCTTCAATAAATTTGATAAGGAGATATTTGAAATGGCATGTGTAATCCACCATCCATCATAATTTTTTTCAGAAAGTTAGAAACATGCCTTTGATTCAAGTTTTGTGAAATTTTCATATGGAAAGCAGATGCAAAAGCATTTGTATGGTGAATTGCAGATGCAAATTACAAAAATTTAGTAATTCTTCATCTAGATGGGAGATGAACAGTTAGCAAACTATCTAAAAATTGAATGGAGGATTAGGCGATATTAGTCCCTCCATAGCGGATTTCGCACGAGATGTCAATTCTCCTCAAAAGGAAGAGGACCACTGCACAAAGAACCCGGCCACCACCCTTCCCTCCATTGCAATACTCTGGTATTTGCTAGGGAGTAGGAAACTAAGAATCATGTATAATCCTGAGACCATGATTGAAGTGAAAGAAATACTCATGGTTTCACCAACTAGTGGACACCCATTTCATAAAAAAGCCTACTTTCCTAAACCCGTTGTCCCTAATTCCTCCATTGATGAACCTCCTTTCGACCTTTCCCACTGTTTTTTTTCTCCCGTCAAATTTTGACCCCAAAAACTCGGAGCATGAAGTCCAAGCCTCCAAGGATGGCATTTCGAACACCAAGAGGCTTCACCTCAATAAAAGCAGCAGTAGAAGAGTACAGTTGGCAAGACGTAAGGTTCTTATCTAAGGAACCACTTCTATGGTGTACAACATAACAATGTGTAGATAAGCGTTTCCATAACGGGGGGCACAATAATACTGTGTTCTCAAACACCGGATAAAATTCTTATGCAAGGGATAACATTGTTTATCTTAAAGCTGGCTAATGAAAAGGAGTGCTCATGTGACACTATAGATCTCTTCCATCAACACCTTAAAGTTATTCGAATGTGATCTCTCTATCGGGTCAGGGTTTTTTGGGCATTCTGAATTCCAGTGAGAAGCTGGTTCCTCACAAATACTACAAGACTTCAAAATAGCACGTCCTACCCAGGACCTATCAGAATGGCCACCCAACACATGACATCCCCTACAAACTGGTAATAACTTTACTAGAAATCATAGGAAATTGCTATTTGGAAATTGCTAGAAATCATAGGAAAACCGGTAATAACTTTACCATTAATAAGCATGAACTTGAAGTGGCGGCTTTCTGTTTGCAGTTTTTGAACAAGATTTTGAAAAGTAAAAGGGCCTCTTCTTTGCTAATATATTTTTCTAGCTTACCTGTTATGCTGGGAACAGAGATCTGTTCCCGGAGTATTTGTTTTGTTTTTCTTTGTACTTTATACATGTATTTAAATTGTTGTTTACTAATTTCTTGTAGAACAAGAAGAAGAATCAGCAAAGGAACAAGAAGAAGAAGGAGAAGATGAAGAAGAAGAGAATGAACAAGAAGAGGATGAAGACGAGGAAGAAGAATTTGACGTTTGTGATGTTTGCTTGAAGGACAAGGAACACTGGACATTTGATTGCCCGTACCTGGATCGCATCCCGAACCCAAAGACGACAACTGTTGGCAGTGACTATGCAATAGTTTGTAGAGGATGTCATGCGTTGGGTGGCCATTCTGATAGGGGCTGGGTAGGACGTGCCATTATGAAGTCTTATAGCATTTGTGAGGTACCAGCTTCTCACTGGAGTTACGAATGCCCAAAAAACCCTGACCCAGAAGGTATGACAATTCGAATAACCGTAAGGTGTTGAAGCAAGAGGTATATAGTGTCGCATGTGTACTCCTTTTCATTGGTCAGCTCTACGATAAACTATGTTATCCCTTGCATAAGGACTTTATCCGGTGTTTCAGAACACAGTACTATTGTGTCCCCTGTTATGAAAACGCCTATCTAGACATTGTTATTGTACCAGATTGTTATTTGCGTCTTGCCAACTGTATTCTCTTCTACTGCTGCTTTTATTGGAGAGATTTTTCTCCCTCTACGTGATCTCCCTCTCTCTGATTTTTTTTTAATTTTTTTAAATTTGTTTTGGCGTGATCTCTCTTTTTGTTCTTTTCGATCGAAATCTGGTTGAACTAGTTTTTTCCTTTGGTCTTTCAATTTCTTTTTTTTTTATGTGGAATATTTATGTGGTGAGTTGCTCAAATTGCACGGCAAAATTGTAGCCTAAAAGTTGAATACTTTGTCATTGTTAGTGTGATGATCTGACTTCAAGTCTTTTGCTCCTTGTTTTAAAATTGGTATGTTGATCTTTTGATTTGACAATTAAAAGAGGTTTACAGATCAAACTTGACTATAAGCTAAGTCGGGCCAAGTTTCAGTAGTACACATTGGATGTACGGGATGGTATTCTGTTCATTTCTTGTCCCCACAGAACGATGCGAGGAACTGAAATCAAATGAACACTCAACAACAGTATTATCAGAGATATTGGAGAAATCATATTCTCTGAAAACTATACATAGGTTGACAGCTTTGTTCTGAGCTTTCAAGATTCATGGTTCTGTTTTCAAGGGCAGAGTTAGACAACATGCATCACGTTAAGGAAAAGAAACTTCTTGTGTAGAGAAATCACATAGTTCCTATGTTAATATGATTGCAAGGTAAAATCAATCTACATAAGTGGGTCGAAGTGTTTGATCAAGAGGTTAAATTGCTATAAAGATCTTTCAAATTGCATTAAGATCCACAAAATGTGTCTAAACGATATATAGACTTTCTGATATTGGCAGTCCCACTCTCGCCCTTCCTATTCCTTGCATTTATAAAGAAAGAAACCTTCATGGCTTCACTAACCAATTCAAGAGAAAGTACGATTTGGAATGTCAATTCAGAGAAAGCATTGTTTCACTAACTTCTTACAAGTTCTGAACCACCTTTTCAATCTGTTAGCACATTCCAGTTCCTCATCAAATAAAGAGCTGGTACTAGTACATTCTCGCTTCTCAAACAATGAGCTGCTGCTACCGCATTCCATAGGATCCCCAACTTCCAGCCTATACCGGCCAGTTGGGAGTCTTGACTTGTGAATCATTATTAAAATGATCAGGAGGAATATATGTATTTTGTACTTATCTTATAGGAATACGTTTCCTATATTCGATTGTACTATCTTGTAGTACATTTGGTTGTGTATAGTAGTTTAGGGTTGTATATATATCCTTAAGACAAGTGTGAATAATACATCAGAAAATTCTCTCACAAATATTTCTCTTCGATCTCTATCTCAATTTTTGACTTGTTATCAGAGCAATGATCCTAGAGGACTTTGTCTCTTTGTTTTTTCATTGGTCTTTCCTCCTATTCAAGATGATTGTTTATGTTCCTATCACTTTTCAGTAATTTGTCAGAAGGTTTCTTCGGTATTTGCTATCAACTTGTTCTATTCGGAAAAACTCTAATTTTGACTAGTCAAATCATCTCTCTCGACTAGTTGAAGACCCTTATATGTCTTAATTCTACCGCGATTATGTTCTTCTTCCACCATGACAGGCCAAAACATGCCCCTCTTACAGCAAACAGCAACAGAGAGTACCAACGGTGCAGGTATTCAGAAGGTAGAAGTTTCTTTTTTAAAACCCAGATTCCTCCTCGGGTACTTTTGGAGGAGCAAAGTTGAGCGGGCCTGACAATTATTGCATATGGAAGACGATGATCTCTGCCCATCTTCGTGTAGTTCACAAGATGGGTCATGTCATAGGTACCATCAAGACACTAGAGGATAAGGATTGAGATCGGCAACTTCAATGGAGAATCAAATCTCTGAGGGAAGTTGTTCCTTTGTGGTTTGGTGTGTCAAGAGAACAAGGAAAAGTCTGGAAAAAAAAAATTAATAAACCTCCAACACAAAGACCCTGTAGAGGAGAGTTTGAGTTTTGTCGCTCCGCCTTGTCCATAAATTCTCGCACCCTGAAGTCTAAATTTTCATCAACCAAAATAAAAGAAGAGCTATTTACCAATAAGGTAAATTGTCTCATTCTGTTGAAGGAATATTGATTTAGTGTGCCTTATCAAACTAGGAGTAGCAATAGGAGAGAAGGTTCTAGATTTCCCAATCCTACACGGATTGGTATTCCTTGTAACATTAGAACTAGCACTTTGTAATCCCTATATATAGGGCTCCTATTCTCAATAATAAGAACACATCTCTCTCATCAATCTCTCTCAAATACATTATACTTAAACACGTTATCAGCACGACTCTAACCACAAAACAGAAAAACCAAAACTCATTCACAAAGCAGCCCCTAGCCCGAGCTAGCCGAGCCTTCGCTGCAGCCCGAGCACCCGTGTGCTTGCAACCTTGCACAGCAGCCCCTGCTGCCCCCTCCCTGCAGCCCTGCGTTCCAGCCTGCTGCCACCGAAGCATCCCTGCTGCGCAAACAAGCCAACGCACACCCACTGCATCTTTTTCCCGTTCCTGTGCACATCCGTCTTCTTGCAAGCCTCGAAACGTCTAGTTCGGAAGCTCAGATCGAAAAACTTTCTTCATCAAAGTTGTTCGTCTCTGTCTCTTCCATCTAACCTCCGAATTTCAGCCTTATCGGAGTCATATTGAGATCTGTACACCAATCGAGGTACAAGCTGTTCAGAACAGAATCTGCCGTATATCTGCTGCCCCTGCAGCACACCCACCTCAGCAGCTCTTCTTTCTCCTGCTGCAACCTACTGCTACTGCAACATCACTGCAGCCCCTGCTGCCCCACGCATTCAACACCACATCACGCCTGCATCAACACGCGCGTGATCCAAAACCCGAAATCAACAAGTAAGTATTTAAGCAAGTAAGTATTTTAAGAATAAAGTTCATGCCTTCAGCATTTTAAATACTTCTTCTTTTCTCGGGGACTTGAAAACCTCCCTTCTTCTACATCCCACCTTTCTTATAACGTGGGTTCGATTCTTGAAAAGCGGAATCGTGGGGATTCACGCAATTTAACGAACTAAGAGCGTTCGTAAGACTTCGGACTAAGAGCGTCCGTAAGCATCGATTAACGACCATATAAACATCATTGTTTCGGTCTAATCCAATTATTCTTGGAAATCGATTTCTTGGTAGCATAGCTCGGAAATCTTATTTAGTTTTCGTGGAAGCATTGACTCCGAAACTAACTTGTTTTTGTTTCATCTTTCAGGATGTCAAACACAAACAAACTCGATTTTGTTCCATTGGATTATGCAGGCAAAAGGTACTTAATTTGGGTCACTGATGCCGAGATCCACCTCATTGCCCGTGATTTATTGCATACAATCCAAGAGCTTTGTCCTATAGAAACAGCTCCAGACCCTCAAACTGAGAAAGATAATTCCAAGGCACTTGCCTTCATGAAACGTCACATGGATAGTGACCTCCAGTTTGAGTTCATAAATGAGGATAGCGCTATAAAGCTTTGGCAAGCGCTTCGCGAACGATATGGCAATATTCGTGACTCCATCCTTCCGAATACAGAAGCAGAATGGAACGATCTTCGCTTCTCTGAATTTGACACTGTCATGCAATTTTATTCGGAAGCTCTCAGCATCAAAGCAATGATGCGTCTCTGTGGAAAAACAATCACAGAAGACCAATTGATTGAGAAAACCCTCAATACCTTCCCCGTCTATGCTATGAGGTCCTCTGACTTATTCCGGACTCATGTAAATGCAAGACGGATCACAAGTTTCCAACAGCTTATTGCAGCTATGGCCACTACTGAAAGACATGGCAATGAACTTGTGAAAATAGAAATTGATAGGCTTCAAGATAGCTATCAAGAGCATCGTCCTATGGCTAGAGAAAGTCGCCATCGACGTCATGATCCATACGATCGAAATGCTCAAGAAGGTAATCGCTCAAGGCGACAATCCCACGACCGTAGGAGGCGTGATTTTGAGGGAAATAGGGTTGGAAACCATGGAGCCAACGTTGGCCATGGGCACCACTTTCCAACGCCACCAGTCCTAGGGACTATGCATATTGCGCCAATGCGCCTCAATCAAGGGAGAATCCTCTTTATGGTGTCTATTTCTGATATGGAACGTCTGATCAATGGACCTGAATTTGCAATGTACCTACGAAGGTAGTCGCATCATGGTGATCAAGACTTCGAGTTCTCAAAGACTTTAAATCTGGCGATGAAGACAAAATACCGCAGATTTTTATTTATAGTCTTTTATTTTTCCAAGAATTATGTAATGCCAATTATGCCTTAATCAATAAAATGACTTATTGGATTATCTCTTTTCCTCTAGGCGTACTCAATTAAGTATGATGTCTAGGAAAGTAATTGAGATTAGTGGTACTTAAGAGAGCTTCGCTCCACCGACATCTCTCTCTACTTCCCTGGTCATATTTAATTGGAATTACCGAACGAATTGAGTGACTACAATTTGTCTAATGTTTGATTTTACTTTGGATTAGATTATGGTCACGAAACTTTGATGTAATCATTGGCTATTATTAATAAAGTATCGATTACTTAAAAGATATAAGAGCCAATGGTTTTCATGCGGAAACGCATTGTGAGAATGGACATGAGTTCCTTTGCATCACCTCTAATGACTACGGAAATAAAAGAGTCTTAGAGAAACTTATGTGTCGATCTAGTGGGTTGTATGCAACCACTATTCGAATAATTGAATCCAATCATGTTATTAGGGATGATTTATGGGATTCCGACACATATAGGCTTTGGCACGACCGTTTGGGACATCCAGGTCGTGATATGATGATCCGTATATTAAAGACTTCACACGGACATCCATTTTTCAGAACGAAAAGAAGTAAAACTTGAAATTTGGATCAAGGAGGAGCACCTGCGCCTCACGGTGCCTTTCCCCTTCAAGTTCGGCCATCACAAGCCGACGCCGCCATCCCCCTGTGGCCCAAGGGTGGCTTTGACGCCACCTCTGCTCCCCTGACTCCAATTTCTACTTCTCAAGTCCATTGTGACTTCGTGGCTCAACCAAAATCCTCATTGGTTGTTTCTAAAGCCCATTATTCGTTCTGCAAAGCCTGCGCTTTAGCAAAATTAGGATCGAGACCATCCTATGCAAAGGACACTAAAGAAAATATACCATTCTTGCAAAGAATCCAAGGTGATATTTGTGGACCTATTCAACCACCATGCGGACCATTTAGATATTTTATGGTGTTGGTTGATGCATCGACACGCTGGTCACATGTCATACTATTGTCCACAAGGAACGTTGCATTTACTGAACTCCTAGCACAGATTATTAAGTTAAGGGCTCACCACCCTGATCATCCTATTAAGTCTATAAGATTAGACAATGCTGGGGAGTTTACATCAAAGACTTTTGATGATTATTGCATGTCCATTGGGATTGAGGTTGAACATCCAGTTCCTCATGTTCACACCCAAAATGGTCTCGCAGAAGCCGCCATTAAACGACTACAAATGGTCGCTAGGGCATTGGTAATGCGCACCAATCTCCCTATTTCTGCTTGGGGCTATGCAATATTGCATGCAGCTGTGCTTCTTCGTCTGAGGACCACTGCCACTCAACCCTTTTCTGCGTCCCAGATGGTGACTGGGTATGAGCCTAATATCTCACACTTACGCATATTTGGGTGTGCAGTATATGTGCCTATTGCGCCGCCACAGCGCACCAAAATGGGTCCTCAACGACGATTAGGCATTTATGTTGGATATGATTCTCCAACTATTGTCCGCTATTTAGAACCCTTGACAGGCGATCTCTTTACCGCAAGATTTGCGAATTGTCACTTCGATGAGACAGTCTTCCCGTCGTTAGGGGGAGATAAGAACATAAATGTTCAACAGGAACGACAGGAATTGTCGTGGTCTGTCCCCACTCTATCTCATCTTGATCCCCGAACCGCACAGTCCGAAATTGAAGTGCGGAGAATTCTCGATCTTTAGAACGTAGCAGAATCGATGCCTGATGCGTTTTCTGATATCGCTAAAGTGACGAGATCACACATACCTGCTGCAAATGTGCCTGCAAGGATTGATGTCCCTAAAAGTAGAGGACATGACGCCAACTCAAGAATGCATGAGCATGGCGCTAACGTCCCATCTCTCAATGATGGTGACGTTATGGCTAGGCCCACGGCTCCCGCCAAGAAACGCGGGAGGCCCATAGGTTCGATGGATTCTCGCCCAAGAAAGAAAGCGAGTTCGGCACAAAATAATCCATTAATCATCGATGTAAATAATCCATCTCATGAGAATATTCCGGATTATGGTTATGTCCAAGAGACATCATTGGGGGACGCTCCAATGTCAGAACCAACTCCAGAGAATAGAGAGATCTCCATAAATTACACTAGTGTACATGAGATGATGGATAGAAATTCTATGGCGATTGATGATGCATTTGCATATCATATTGCAAAAGGAATTATAGAATATGATGATATCGAACCTCGCTCTGTTGAAGAATGTCAACAAAGAGCGGATTGGCCTAAATGGAAAGATGCAATCCAGGTTGAATTGGATTCACTAACAAAGAGACAGGTATTTGGGCCTGTAACGCAGACACCCCCAAGTGTAAAGCCTGTTGGCCATAAATGGGTCTTTGTTAGAAAGCGTAATGAGAAAAACGAGGTTGTTAGATACAAAGCCCGCCTTGTGGCGCAAGGTTTCTCACAACGCCCTGGAATTGACTACGAGGAGACATATTCTCCCGTAATGGACGTTATAACGTTCCGCTACCTCGTCAGTTTGGTAGTTTCCGAAAAACTTGACATGCAGCTTATGGATGTGGTTACAGCATATCTCTATGGGGATCTAGATTCAGAGATATATATGAAGGTTCCATATGGACTTCAATTACCCAAATCAAGTGGCTCTAAACCACGGAGCGCGTTTTCAATAAGGTTAAAACGCTCACTATATGGATTAAAACAATCCGGACGGATGTGGTATAACCGTCTAAGTGACTACTTGATTGGGAAGGGATATATTAACAATGAAATATGCCCATGCGTGTTCATTAAAAGAACAAGTTCCGGATTTGCAATCGTAGCAGTTTATGTCGATGACATGAACCAAATTGGAACTCTAGATGAGTTGAAGGAAACTGCTAAATACTTGAAATCCGAATTTGAGATGAAAGATCTTGGGAAAACACGGTTTTGTCTCGGTTTAGAACTCGAGCACCGTAGTGATGGAATCTTGATCCATCAGTCTGCATATACTCAGAAAATCCTAAGGCGCTTTAATGAAGATAAAGCAAAGCCTACGAGTACTCCCATGATCGGCCGTAGTCTTGAGCCCGGAAAAGATCTGTTTCGTCCAAGGGATGAGGACGAAGAACCATTAGAGGCCGAGGTGCCCTATTTGAGTGCAATAGGCGCATTATTGTACTTAGCTCAATGCACAAGACCGGATATCTCATTCGCAGTGAACTTGTTAGCTCGACATAGCTCTGCGCCAACACGCCGCCATTGGATTGGTATAAAGACAATCTTTCGATACCTAAGAGGTACGATTGATATGGGCCTATTCTATCCCTACAGAGAGAAAAGGAATGACGGAAAATTGGGATTGGACCCCAAAAGGCGAAACGCCCCCGTCCATGGAATGGCCGCCGGCCATGTTGCCGCCGCCGGCGCCGCCACCGCTCATGGTGGCCGGCGTTCTCCTATCTCCCTCCATCAAAACGACAATGATGTCTTGATGGGTTTTGCTGATGCAGGGTACCTCTCTGACCCTCACAAAGGTCGCTCCCAAACTGGTTATGTCTTTACCATGGGAAGCACTGTGATATCTTGGAGGTCTACAAAACAGACCCTTGTTGCTACTTCCTCAAATCATGCAGAGATTATTGCTCTACATGAAGCTGTACGTGAATGTGTATGGCTAAGGTCTGTAATTCGACACATTCAAGGAAGTTGTGGTTTGAAGTCTACCACAAATGAACCTACATGCATTTATGAGGATAATGCAGCTTGTATTGAACAAATGAAGTTAGGTTTCATCAAGGGCGACAACACCAAGCATATATCGCCTAAGTTCTTTTATAATCAGCAACAACAATCACTTCTAAAGATTGAAGTGAATCAAATCCGATCAGAGGATAATGTAGCGGACTTATTCACTAAGTCGTTACCTAAATCCACCTTCGAGAAACATGTGAAGAGCATCGGATTGAGAAAGTTATCCGAACTCCCACGATTATAGCAATCAGGGGGAGATATCGACATCAGGGGGAGTTATGATGTCTACATGTTCGATCTCGAAGAGTGAAGGACGTGTTGTGCTCTTTTTGTCCTTCGACCAGGGTTATTTTTATCCCACAGGGTTTTTGTTACCTGGCAAGGTTTTTAACGAGGCAACAGATGAAGCGTCACCACCAAGTTTGAAGCGGCACAAGGGGGAGTGTTGAAGGAATATTGATTTAGTGTGCCTTATCAAACTAGGAGTAGCAATAGGAGAGAAGGTTCTAGATTTCCCAATCCTACACGGATTGGTATTCCTTGTAACATTAGAACTAGCACTTTGTAATCCCTATATATAGGGCTCCTATTCTCAATAATAAGAACACATCTCTCTCATCAATCTCTCTCAAATACATTATACTTAAACACATTCCAATATCCAGGCGCAAAGGAAGCCTAGCTAATTAAAGACCATATGATCTTTAGTGAATTTATTCAGTCAGGTTCTTTTTGGCAGATTGGTGATGGTCAAAAGGTTTCAGTTTGGGATGATGCTTGGATTCCCAATCTTCCTACTCGTAGACCTCAAGGTATATTAAGGCGAGCTGAATGTCCAACTTTAGTGAAGGAGCTTATTACTACTCCAAAATCTTGGAATGAAAATAAAATCTGGACCGTCTTTCTTCCTGAAGATGTTGAGGCTATTCTTTCAATCCCTTTGAGTCGTCGAACCCATGAGGATCGGTTAACAAGGAAATTGGAAAAGCAAGGTATGTTTACGGTTAAATCTGCTTATCGCTGTGCATTTACCAAGACTGCTTCACAGTTATCTCCTGCGGTGGTGGCTAATCAACAGTTTTGGAAAAAGATTTGGCAGGCCAAGATGCCAAGCTTAGCTAAAGTGACTGCTTGGAAGATTTGTCATAACATTTTGCCTACAATGGACCACCTAGCTTCTAAAAATGTGGCATTGGACTCTTAGGTGTGTGTGTTTGTGTAATTCTGAACCAGAAACGATTATTCAATTATGTCGTAATTGTCCCTTCTCTAGGGCGGTGCTCAAAACTAATGATGGCATAAGGAGGTGTTGTTTTGAAGTTATTTTGGATCAAATGGAAGCGTTGAATTGGATACATTTTTGCTCTGAGAAGCTTACAAGTAATGTATTTGCTCAACTTCTCTTTTTTATATGGGGTATCTGGAGAGAAAGAAACGCTCGTGTCTGGGAGAAGAGAGCAGCTTCAGCCATAGATGTTGCAATCCTCTGTTCTACGTGACTGAGTAGTTATGTTTTCCATAATTCCAAATTGCAGAGTGGTACTCATACAGGGAGAGTTATTCGTTCCCATAGGTTGGTTGAAATTGAACTTTGATGGGGCTTTTAATAGAACTACTGGGAAAGCAGCAGTGGGATTCCTAATCCGTGATTCTGAAGGTAGATTCGTACAAGTAGCTGGTATGATTGTTTCTCATGTGCAATCTGCTGAGCATGTCAAACTCTTAGCTTGTAAGGCAGCAGTGGACTTTGTTTTGGAAAACAGGATGCAGCCCATTATTTTTGAAACAGATTGTTTGGTCCTGCAGCAGAACCTGTCTCAAAGGGATCGAAACACTTCTTTACTAGGAAGAGTGTATGATGACATTGCTGACGACATGGAACTAATTCCGTGTTCAAGGGTCCTTCATGTACGAAGGGAGGCCAACATTGCAGCACACCTTGTGGCTGCTCATGCTTCTGATACTGAACAAGATTTTTTGCTTTCTTCTATTCCTACTTTCATTCAAGATATAATTGCTGCTGAGCAGCTTGTACACTGAGTTTTACTCGACGTCCAATAAAAGCCTAACCTCCTTCAACTCCAAAAAAAAAAAAAAGACCATATGATCTTCCATTATTCACGTAAAACTGAGCGTCTCCTATAAGAGACATTAATATTGAAGAAAATTACAGAATTGCCGCTCAACATTGAAATGATAGAAAATTACAAATTGCCACTTACTTAACAAACCAACTCAGGTGCACGTTATCAAAATTTGGTTGTCACGCACTACCAATTTTGAAACATTAAACCAATTTCAGCTAGCAATTATTAAGAAATAAGAACAACCCTTGGAAAGCTATTGCTTCTCAATAGCATTTTCAAATAAGAGTTTTTTTTTAAGAATGGCCGGTGCGGCTGCCCTCAAACCTTAATTAATGAAACTGTAGCAAGCATTTTCAAATAAGTTTTATTTTGTTAATATTTTGCTGAATTATATTTCAACTCATTTCTTTCAATACAAAAATAATATATTACAAAATATTTAGCTCAATTAGACTAAGAAAACACTAATAATATCATATGACCACAGAACACGAGATTCTAAAGATGTACGTTCGATCTTCTTATTTCTACACATTTCTTGATCAGCTTTCTTCCCCATTAACATGCAGAGATCAAGATTTTTCATCTTTTATATATCACTCAATTCCAATGACTGAAATCTGTACCAAAACTAGCAATTATAAATAACCGCAAATTACTTTGATAAGTAGCAGATATATAACAAGAACAACTAGATATTGTTACTGACCCTCAGTAGCAAATAGATATCGCTACTGAATCTTAGTAGTAAATAAATATTTCACAGATAGTCAATATCACTTAGATATTTGCAACATCACTAACATAACAGGAACATTTTTGAGTGCAAAAGAAAATTGTCCTCAGTAACAAATAAGTACCATAAAAAATATTCACCTGGTCAGTTATTGACCAAGAAAATAATGTTCAACCACTCTTAGATTTACATCCAAGGGCAGAGAAAATTATTATTAAGTTGAGGTGTTTTGTTTTCCACCCTTGGATGTAAATCTAAGGGTTGTTGAGCATAAATTCTTTTGTCAGCAACTGATCAGGTGAACACCACTGTAAGTACCATTACTGACCCTAGCAGCATATAGATATTATTACTGAATCTTAATAGCAAAGAGATAATTCAATGATAGTCAATAGTGCAAAGGCATTTGCATCATCACTTAAAAAAATATAAACAACTATTAGTGCAAAATAAGATTGTTATTGACCCTCAGAATCAAATAGATATCATACTAACCGTCATTAGCATATAGATATCACTACTGAATTTTAATAACTAATAGATATTTCATTGACAGTTAATAGCAGTTAAATATTTACATCATCACTAACACAACAAGAACATCTTTTAGTGCAAAAGAAGATTACTTTGATATGTAGTAACAAATAAAAATTGCTATTAACACTTGGTAGAAAATGAATAGTTGCATCTTCAACAACACTAGGAATATTTTTCATTGCTTAAAAAAGATTGTTAGTGACAATCAGTAGCAAATTGATATTGCTATTGACGTGCTAAGACATATTTTCTCAAAATTCTATTGTAACTCGATAGATAACAATATGGATTAGATTCATCTTCAATCTACGGGAGAAATCCACCATAAAGTGAAGTGAGCATCTCAATAAAAAAAAAACAAAGTCACATTTATTAGTGACTTTCAGAAACAAACAATCCACAAAATCGTACTCCATAAAAGATTGAGTTTATATTGCATGAATGGACTTAATCATTTATAATCACTATGATATAATCTTGTCAGGAATTGAGTTTAGTGTCAATATATATCATATACAAGCTAAATTAGAACAAAATTACCTTAAATTTTGTGTCAACTTCTCCATGAGATGGTGACTGAAGACTCAATGGACGGCAACCTTAACTCCCAAGAATAATCACAGACGTTAAAGCCCAAGATGTACAATTGGAAGGATTCCCATATTTCTCAGAGATAGAGATAGAGAGATCTATCTCTTTAGCTGAAGCGAACATGTAAAAGAACAATTCCAATCGAATAATTGTTAACAAATCGTTATAATTCAAAAATAATTACAATCGAACTAGGATTATGAAATTCTAATCAATCTCTCTCTCTCTCTCTGAATGATCACTACGCCAATAATAGTTTTAGACAACATGCTTCCAACAACTACATATTTTTTAACTGTTGTCTGATACTTTGGGACGACAACAAGAATTCTTCTGTTAGTCTTAATTTTTGAATCAGACAACAATTGTTACATTGCTGTTGTGAAATTATAAATCAGACAATGGTTGTTTTTTCTAATGTTGTCTAAATCAATCAATTCACAACAGTTATTACATTGATGTTGTCTAAGATTGATTAACACAATCTGGCCCTAAAAAAAGCGGCGCCCTAGTGTTTGTCTATCACAGAGAGGTTCGGTGTATCCGGTGGGATTCGATGGTCCTCTAGCCTGGCTATGGCGCTTGCTTGCATCGTCGGTGGCTTGGACCTGGTAAGACACGAATCTCGTTAAATCTGGTCAGATCGAGGTAGGATAGTCTGGCTTTGGGTGACTGCTTTGTTAGGGAAGATATATTTGGTTTCACCGACAGTGCCGGTGTCGCCGGCTTTGCTCGTGGTTTGAGAAAAAGATCTCGATCAGGTGCAGTGTGGCGGTTGCACTACTGATCGGAGGGTAGTTGTGCCGAGGAGGTGTCGGGGAGGCAGGTAGCATATTCGAGTGAGGCTAAGCTGACCATGGGGATTGTTTTCCCTAAATTTGTTTTTTCCCATTAACAATTAACCGCAAAAGTTTCTCCTGCATGATTCTCAATCCTCATCACCAATCCAACTCTCTGGAGTTTATCTGTAATATCTCCATGTCATCTTAATTTCTCTCTGATGATCTTTTGGTGGTTATTTCACTATATAGTCATCGGCCTTTATAAGCTCCATGAGAGACCATTCAGACATTGGTTTCTTCTCTCTTTTCATAGAATCTTTATCACTAATTCACGATCCTATATCACTTCTGTAGGAGCCTAGATTATTATTGGATATATATATATATATATATATATATGTAGTAACTAAGACTGTAACTAGAACCACATGCTGGATTATTAAGATTTCTATAAATAGAACCACAGTTGGTTTTCTTTGTTGTAAGATGAAAGGAACAAATTGCTCAAATCACGAGCATAAGGACGCCACTGATAATTTTCATGCCACTTAATAACTCCCCAGGAATTCACTTTGTGCCAAAGGGTGGCCCTAGGATTGCCTGGGTTCAGAATTGCTGAACTCTATAACAACGGTTGAAACATATCTTAGCTCTTAACTTCGGTAATTGAAAAAAAGCTGAAAAACTAGGTTTCCTCTATACAACAAAGTGCTTTCTTTCAACAGCCTTGGGTCTTTGTAAAGACCTGTGAGAGTGACCTTCGTTCCACTAACAGGCCTTACAAGAACTGAAAATTCCCCAAGAATTAAACCATCGAGAGGGGGCATAATTGCAGCTTCTCCCCAGGGGAAAACGAAAGTCAATGTCTGTAAGGACTAAACCTCGGCTAACCCCAGTACTCTAATCTTGTTACACCAATATATGCAGGTGAAGTGGTATATATGTAGCTACAGTGAGAAATATTGACTGAAGAACCGGATTCAGTTACGACTTATACCCAAATGCATTTACATGTTGACATTCCAAGAAAATCTGCATACATAATGCCCATGATCATCGACCATCTATACTATATTAACCCTTGACATTGCAACTGTTAATATCTTCTATTTGTTCATATCGTTGCAATTCGCAACTGATAATTGAGTTAACTATGTGTAATTGTGGTGTTCTATGATTCATTGATTAAGAATGAACATAACATAAACTACTAGCTCAACACGATGAAGACCTTAGTTTGGGTCAAAGACTAAATTAGGTTCGGAGGTCAGAGAAAAAAAATTGGAATTTGTCATTATGCGTGTATTGAACAAAACAAATTAATGCTATGGTGTGAACTTAAATGAATTAATGAACTTCCTCTAAAGAAATGATGAAAAGAAAATTAAAAACCGAACCATTGCAAGAAAGAAATCACTAGGAAAAGATCCAAAGAGAAGGTCAGCTCACCTTTGAGGTAATTAAAGATAAAACTTTGAAATTTCCGCAAGTGAATGATAGCAGTTGCAAAAGCCGCTCAATCATGTTCATTGGCTTCTGTTGTTCTCTGCTAAAAAAAGAATCGAACCTGCTATCCAACACAACATTGGCAACAACTATATGAACCAATGTATAAAAATCATACCAGACAGCATTTGTGATCACATCAATACCATCATAAAAAAGTGTATTAACTAATTGGCTAACAAACAGCTTCTCCTTGTAAATATTCAACTAGCCAGAAGCATAAACACTTGGCTTCAATTTAAGCACTGATTCATCCTCAAAAGATTACAACTAATTGGTTGAAGAATAGCTCCTCATTCTAACAGGTTCAGGTAGCAAGCAGCATAAACGCTAGGATAGATCTTGAAGAGACTATCTTGTACCAACTCCAAAAACTGGTCATAAACAGATTACATAAGACCATTGAAGTGATTAGTACTTTCTAAGATACTAAGTGAACTAAGAGAGAAAAAATTATACAGATATTAATCCACCTAACGGATTGACACACCTTAGTTTCTTTTCTAAACATCTATATCCCCAAAAGTTTCTCCAGTTTCTGAACCCTCATCAGTAATCCATCTTTCTGAGTTTTAGTTCTAGCATTCTCCATTGTTCTCTTGACTTCTTTCACAGCACCCCTTTTGGATTGTTTCACTTTATGTCCATCAGCCTCCATGGGTTTCTTCAGAGACCTTTCAGACATTGCTTTCTTCCCAACTTTTGCAGCACACCTTTCAGATTGTTTCACTTTACGGCCATCAGCCTCCATGGGTTTCTTCAGAGACCCTTCAGCCATTGCTTTCTTCCCACCTTTTGCATAACCTTTGTCTGATACTTTAGCTCTAACTTGATGCTCATGCGTTATCCTGACATTACTTCGAACATTTGCAATATAACTACCCTTCATCCCTTTTGTAGCAACCATCAAAAGATTTTTGTTATACTCACTAATATTTCTTTTCTTAGCAGGGAACTCTTCAGCTGGTGTGGCCAGCTTCCTTTTCTTCACATTTTCATTTGGGTTACGCGACTGTGAGGAAACAACGTTTGTGGATTTCCCGGTTGTGGAAGCATTACGGAGACTAGCCAGTCTCTTTCCCACAAGTCTCCTCTGTTTCAATAGAGGAATATTGCCACCACCACTATGATTTGGAGACAAATCTTTCCTGACCATCTTGGGAAATTGAGCAGTGGCTGAGGGTTGTGTCCTGACAGCACAATTGGATTTTGTTGAGACTTCAGGCACAGCACAGAAGTGGTTCTTTTCAAGTTCACACTTTGATAAAGCTTTTGTAGATGCCTTATGCGCCTTAAAATTCTTCTCTTCCACGGAGTGATGATGACTCTTCTCCTTAATCTTTTTTACAGCCACTTTGACACCATCTTTGATAGCATCCGCACGAGCAGACCTATATAGTCCCCACCAATATGAGTATCTAGCAGTTACACACGGCTCAAAAAACCGTCCTGGAAGAAAGAAACAAACATCAGTAGTGTCCGAGTTACCATCCAACCCTGAGCATGCAGCAGGATCCCCAGGAAGGTCTTGATCAATTCCAAACTGCATTGCCACCCTGTGCGGCAAATACTTCTCCTTACAATCTTCTACTCCAACCAACTCAGCACAACACAAGCATTCAACATAAGACTGCAAATTCTGGTCCGTAGTTTTATCATAAAAGCACAGTTTATCAGCTAGGTAGTAAGAACCATGTCGCCAATTGATCAGTTCAGCAGCATAAGGCCGCCACCGAAAATTCTTAGCCAAATTAATCTCTCTCCTCACATCAGGGAGACTAATCTTAATGTTCACTTTGTTCCACCGAGCAGCCCTAGGCTCACAGGGGTTAAGTCTCTTTGGTGGACTATTAAGCACACCCTGAAACCTCTCCAACGCCCACAACTGCAACAGCTGAAATGGGCTCGAAACAGAGATTATCTCCTCACCCTTAAAGGCTTGGTTTTTCAAAAAGCTTAAATCTCTGAAAAGCCCTGCAAGAACTGCAGGAGCCAGAGCAACTCTAGTGCCCTGTGACAAAAGAACCGCAATGGGAAACACATGTTTGCCTAAGCTTTCTTCAGGAAGAGAAGGAAATACAAACCTTGCCAACCACAGAGACAGGAATGCGACGTGTTCATGCTTGTAGTCCTGAAGCTGCATAAAATGGGTCATCCAGTTAAAGTGATAAGCTTTCTTCGCCGGAGTTCTCGTCAGCTCCGTCTTCTTCTTCTCCATCTCCTCCACTGTTTCCACCAACACCCCATTAATGGGCCTCGTCACCTGCTTACCCAGAACCGAAAACCCACCAAGAATCATCACATCCTCCATTGTGATCGTCGCTTCGCCCCAATCAAACACGAATGTATTAGTCTCCGAGCACCAAAACTCGGCCAAAACCAGCACGAAATCCTTGTTAAAGTTGGTCTCATACTTCGAGCTCATAATAGCATCGCAAATCCCAGCTTGGTTCCAAATAGTACAGTACTTTCCGGCCAGCCTATCAATCCACTCCACCCATTTTTTCTGGGGCTTCTTGCAACCCGGGAACACAACCGTGGACGGCCATTGTTGAAGACTTTGAGGAAAGACGTCAGACAACAATGGAGTATTTGAGGGTCCCACGGCTTTGCTCGAATTCGGAGCACACGGTTTGAGAAACCTTGCAACTCTTCTGAACTGCTTCCCGTCTTTTGAAGATACGAGTTTCTCTTCTCGTTCCTCGTATATGCGATGCGAATGTGACGCTTCTGCTCTCTTCGCCATAGTGAGGGAGAAGAGAAGACGAGAAGATTTTCAAACTATTGTCAACCTAGATTTTTTATCAGAGAAGAAAAGGGATTAGGTAACGATAATATCTTCTTCTTTTTTTTAATTTTTTTTTTTTTTGGTTTTATCGGAGTGACTGACTGACTGTCCATATTTTCAATATTATCGAAATACAATAGGTCCTGTAACCAAAAATAAATAAAATACAATAGGTCCAAAATCTTATTTCAATTGTTTAAATTTAATTTTTTTTAAATTTTTTTTTTTGGGGGGTGATCGAATTAATAAGTTCTCCGTAGCAATCTCTAAACCAAACAAAACCATTATGCCTTTTCCTAAACTTGCATAGTCTTTAATAATAAACATTTTTGGATTGAATTAGGATTATTGGGATCTTCGCCATGCTTGGATGATGTGGGATTGTATCAACATTTCTTTTATATTTTCCATGAATAATGTGTCGATTTCTCAACTTTGATTGTTTTTCAACAGCTTTAACGGATTTTTATAGTAGAAATTCCGTTGAAAAAAGAGAGTAGGAGAATAGAAGAAAATAAAAAAATAAAATGAAAAAAAGGGTATGAACCGTAGATTCATGATGTCAAACTATCAACACAAATTAAGCACAAGTAGAGTAAGGGAGATGATTTTCACTTTGTAGCGAAAAAGAGAAAGAGAGTTTTAGGAGAAAATGAAAAGAGGGTTTTGTCCTTTTGTTGGGGTTAAGGGATTGGGGCAATGCAAACAAGGCCAAAGTTTTGGTCAAAGTTAGGTATTTCGGTTTTTTTCTTTGGAGGCATCGTAACAAAGTAAGATGGTTTTTTTTTTTTGGGAGATTAATGAAACTTCATTAATAATTACATATGAGAGTAAACCCAATGGGAGTTGCCCAAAACAAGGCCCAAGTACAAATAATCCCAATAAGGAAAATTATAGCTTAATCATAATCCACATGGAAATGGCAAAAGAGTGTAACCCTAAAAATTAAATAAAGGGTCTTTTCCCTTATACCCGAAAAGCCATGGTATTTTTCCCAACTGCCCAACACTTTGGTATTACACTGTTGTTGATAGAAAAAGACTAACAGGGATGGTTTAAACAAACAAATGCCTTTTGTATCCTATGTTGATCTTTTGGATTCTTCTACAGTCCTATTCACCAAAAAGGAGCAATATTTAAAACGTCAAAAAAAAAACAAGACTAGCCTTCAACATGCCACATTTCACCTAACGGCTTCCTGCCTAAACGGTTACTCACAGGACGGAATCACTGCTGCTTGTCCTAATTTTTTCTGTTTCAAAACTGATTCTTTCAGGTGAACAGTAAAAGTTTTAGAACCTTGGATTTCCATGGGATGCATGCATTTTAAATGGTAAACTATGAATGACAATTATCATGATGGATATGAACTGATAATAACGAAATGAACTGAAAACTATATTGGTTAAAGAAGTGGGTGAACAACCATCTGAAGTTATTCAAATATACATACAAATTTAAATATTCAGAGCCTCATTCTCAAGTAAACAGCAAAAGCTGTTTAGCTATCCATAAGAATGAGAACATGTACTTACTTGATTAAAGCACACTACTTCACACCTAGACAGGAAGGGAAGCACACTGCTATACTACTTGAGAGAAGACTCTTCTGCTCAGTTTTCTAAGTTTTATTTGATATGAAAGTTATTCGATGTTTTTTCGAATCTAGACTGATATCGAAATTTTCGAATGCCTTCTAAGAGAAGCTAAGGCTCCTTATATAGGGAGCGGAACTCAAACTAGAATTCAAAATACAAAAATGTACAGAACAACTCCGTGACTCTCTGCTTTTCTGAGTGCTCCTGCTGGTAGAGGTCGTTCGGGGAAAAGCAAAAAGCAAGTTAGGTGAGAAGTGAAGTGTTTTTTACTTGTCATTTTCTTTTGTGAAAAGGAAAAAGCAAAAGTAGCTTTAGAAAAGTCTAAAGGTCTACAGTTGCTATTTTGGTGCTGATTCTTCGCCTGTAGCTTCACATGTTCTCGTCTGTTTTAGAATGGTGGCCAAAGACAAAGGAGTTGTTGTCTGCCTGGGCCATGCGAGTTGTTGTTGCATTATCCTCGACGTCTGTATCTACATACATTTTGTGGTGGTTGTCATTTTCAAGCTTTTCCACCCAGCGCATGCATGCCATCGTCGAGTCTATCTCTTTTCTGGTTAGAGATAGGAATAGGTCACTGCTGACTACGTCAAGATGATCGTAAGCAGTGATGATTGTTTTCTCTCCTGCTGCCAGGAAGGTATTGCTGATATCTTCAGAGATGATTTTCTTCATGTATTCTAGGGCCATGGACTTCATCCAGGGAATGCTTGAATTTGGTTGACCATTGTACCCAACACAGGCTGGTTGAAGATATTTCCTTGGGATAATTCTCACATAGTGATATGGAGAAATATATTCAACTTCACCGTTTGCCTTTTGGATCCATTCTGGAGGAGTGGATCTGAACTTCAGACGAAGCATACAGTCATCTTTTCTGATGTTTTTGACTGTGTTGACAATAATAGGTGGCAAACCTTTCAGATCATCATTAGTTTTAGTCCACAGATTATGGACAAAACCATTTTCAACAAGCCAAAGCTTGTGTTCCTGAGGATGTTCACTCTGAACATTAACTAAGTACCTTCCAACATAAGGTCCTGACACAATAAAGAGAGTTGAAGGAACTAGTTCTTTTGGATTATGTCTTCCTCTCAGACTATGGAATTCATGCAAGTCTGATTCATTAAGTGCCATGATAGGGACCCTAGCACTTTCAGGACTTTCTAGGAAGTGAATTTTCTCTTTTCTTACAGCACTCTGCTGCATATGGATCTCTTCAGTCTGTGGTCTGGCATTCTCATAAAGTTCTTCAGCTAGAGCAAAGAGTGCTGGGAACATTAGACCACTGCTTCTTTCCTGGAAGGCAAATAAGAGGTTATCCAGGATTGCCTTTTGGTGATAAGCCAGTCTCCTGCCAGTTCTGAACACAGGAGTATCAAAAGTTCTTAATTCATAATTAAAAACATTTATAACTCCTCTTGGAGTTGGTCTGCTTTTTGGCAAAGCAGCAGCCATCAACGGTCTTGATGTGCCTTTACCATCTGCCGTTTGAGACGGGCTAGCCAATCCTTTACCCTGGGATTGATCAGTTGAGGCCAAGCCTTTTGAGCTTAGCAGAAACCTTTTAAGGATTTTCTCCTTGGTTTCTCTTCAGGTTCCTGTTCTTTCCCAGTCCTTCGGCTTCTGGGATTACGACCTTCGTGGTCTTCTCTTTGCTTGAACATTGCCATTTCTCTGGTCAATGTGTCTGGAAGATAATTTTTGTTACCTGCAATTAATTCAACAGTATAATCATATTGGTTAAGAAATAATTGCCAGTTTGTTAATCTTCCTCTGTCAGCAGCTTTGTCAAGTTTAAAATTTTTAAAATTCTTTACTCTGGCACAATCGGTGCGGACAGTAAAGGTTTTTCCAAGATATGCTGGAGAATTTAAAATCGTTTTCTTGACAGTTAAAATTTCTTTTTCCCTTGTGGGATAATTCAGTTCTGCAGAGCTGAACTTGCCACTACAAAATTTGCAGATCTTTTCAATGTTAGTTCCGGGCGCTCTCTCCAAAACCACATCGGACCAGTAATTATCGCTCGCATCTGTCTGGAGGATAATTTCATCATTCTCTTCTGATTGTTGAAGAGGAGGGAGGTTTTTGCAGAGATTTTTTATCTGCTTCATGATCTTTTCATCATCTTCTGTGAAGTTCCATTTTCTTTTGGAACTTGTCTTAGGAGATAACATTGTTGTTAACCCTGAGACTTTAGGGATGAAATCTCTCCCATAATTTATGACACTAAGGAATCTCTCTAGACTCTTAGCATCAGGAATTCTGTCTGGGAATTTCCAGATTTTCTCAAGAATATGTGGTTGGAGTTTTATGACTCCATTCTTGATGTTTATCCCTAGGAAATCAACTTCATCGAGGATAAAGAAGATTTTCTTCTCGCCTAGGATAATTCCGTGCTGAACTATCAGCTTTACTACCTCATGGAGGTGTTTCATGTGTTCTTCTCTGTTTTTGGAGAAGACCAGGATGTCATCTATGTAGACGACGCAGAACTCCGCTACATGCTTAAAGATGTTGTCCATCTTTCTTTGGAAGATTGAGGGAGCTTGCTTCAGACCAAAAGGCATTACCAACCATTCGTAATGACCTTGAGGTGTTCCAAATGCAGTGAGAGAAATACTCTCAGGATGCATCTTGACCTGTCAGAAACCCGACTTTGCATCGAATTTCGAAAAGACCTTAGCTCCTCTGAGCTTTTTGATCAATACTCTCACTTGAGCGATCTGATAACCGTCTTTGACAGTCTTCTTATTGACATCTCTGTAGTCAATCACCATTCTAGCTTTTCCTCGTAGATGTTCTGCATGATTTCTCACGTAGAAAGCTGGAGCATGATGAGGGCTAGTGGAAGGTTGAATTAATCTCTTGTTTAGGAGATCTTCAATATCAATTCTGAATTCTTTTTTATCTTCCTCTTTGTACTAAGGAATGGCTTTGACATGACAGATGGCATTCATGTCATGTAATCTCAATTCACAGACCACTGGGTCTTTTTCCCAAAACTTCTGAGGATTTGTATCAACATTCTGCTCGAGTAGTTTCTTGATTTTTGCAAGAGTGGGAATTTGCTGAGACTCAAGCTTGTTCTGAAAGTGCTTGAGGTTATGCTCGTGGATGAAGCTAGCTTCTTCATCTTCACTAGTTTCTTATTTTTCTTCTTCAGAAGATTCTTCAACAAGTAATTCTTCTTGTTGCTTGATTTGGAGTATGGGCTCAAATTTGGGTTTGTAGGGGGTAAGACCACCACTATTCTATTGCGATCTCTGATATTGAGTAGTAAAACCCGGACCTACCACACTTTTTGCTTGTGTGAGTCGGTCTGCCCAGAACACCCGTTCTCCTTTTCTGTAGCCTATCGCTTCTTCATCCTGAATGAATCGTTGTTGGAGAATAAAATCATTTCCCAACAAGAAATCAGATCCTTGGCCTTCAGATTGCCAAACATTCTGGATGATAAATGTTCCTCCATGGTGATATGAACATTTTTTGCTACTTTTTTCATGGTGAGATGGCTCCCATCAAATGTAACACCAGTAGCGGATTTTTTCTTATCTTCTTTCCATAGTTCATCTGGAATTGCAAATCTTTTTGCAACAGTAAATCCCGATCCATTATCTACAAAGGCGTGTAGATGATATTTTTTGTGATCAGGGAATTTTAGTCCAATCTCTATATAGTTGTTGTATCTACTAGTAGAGACAACCTTCGATTGTTGAAGCTTATTTTCCTGAGCTTGTTCCTGAGGAATGAATGGTTTACATTCTTCTGGAACAATTTCTGGTGTTTCAACTAGTTCAATCTCTTCATCGATTTTTTCTTCACCGATGAGTTCTTCCTTTATGTCTGAGGAAGATGGTTCCATGGTTTCCTGGAACAAAGTTTCTACTTCTTTCGCTTCTTTCTCAGCGAAATACTCTTCATATTCTTGTTCAACCAATTGGCTTACAAGGCCATTCTTGGTTTTCCTTCTTGCTTCAGCTATGAAGCATTCTTTGTGATAAGTCTTCTTAGACCCTTCACAAAACATAGGGAGACCATTCTTTTCGTGACACAAGCAGTAGTCACAAACGAATGTACCAGGGTTCACCTGATAAGAAAACATAAAAGATTCTGTCTTACTTTCTTCCCAGTTTTTGATTTTCAAAACATTCATTTGTCTGGATTCGAAGTACTCTACTTCAGAATCTATCTCAGACTCTTCTGATGAATCTTCTTCTTCAGACCAGGCAGAGTAAATTGACCTGTCGTCTTCTTCTTCATCAGAATAGGCTATTTCGTAGCCTTTCATGTTTACTACTTCTACTATTTGCTCATATTCTTCAAAGAGAGCTTTAGTAGATCTTTTACCCTTTTCCGGGCATTCATTGGCATAGTGCCCTTCAGCTTTACATAACCAACATCTGCAAGCTTTCTTGCTTGGTTGTTTATACTGATGAGTATTCTTCTTTTTCTTGAAGAATTTCTTTTTAGGATTCTCATCCTTCTGTTGCTTCTTGTAATTGGAACTTCTCTTGAATTTCCAATCTTTTTTCTGATTACTCTTTTTGAATTTTTTAGAGTAATATTTTTCTTTCTTCTTTCTGCGAACTTGGAATCATGACATCCCTAATTTGTGGGCATATCCAAAATTCCATAGCAGAAATTCTCAACTCCTTTGAGTTGTTTCTTGGCCATCTTAGCTCTAGGATTGGCTTTGCATTGCTCTTTCAGTAATTGCCGGATTCTGTCGGCAATTCCTCCAACTGAAAATCTTTCAATTGGTTTTTCAGCTATGCTTTCTCTCACAGCTGTTCTCCATGGTTTAGGGAGTTTTCTGTGCAACAGATTAACTAGATCAGTATTCTCTAGTTCACCAATTGTACAGTAATATTCTTGAAACTCATTCAAGTATTATTCAAAATATCTCATGTCACAGATCTTGAGAGCATAGACATTCGATTTTGCCGTTTCTTTAGCCTTCTCACTCAGATTTGAAAGATCTCCACAGAAATGATCGTACAGGGGTACTGCAAAATCATACGGAGACTTTGAATTATTTATTTCTTCAAGCTAGTCTCTTCCTCTGGCGGTTTCTTTGAAAGATAGGTAATACTTTTTTGCTACTCCAGTAAGAGTAGTTTCATAGTACACCTGCAAATCTGGTGCGTCAAATTTGCCAAGGGTAAGTGCAGAGGCCATCATCAGGCTATCTACCCATTGGTCAATGGTTTTTCTTTTGTCTAGACTCTTGTCTAGATTTAACCAGATGTCATAGTTCGTGATAGGAACTCTTGGCAGATTGTCCTCTGGGACAAATCTTTGAGAATTTCTTTCCCCTTTTTTACCCGTGGGGGCTTTCTGAAATGGGAGTTTTGTTTCCCTTTTTTCTTTGCTAATGAAAGTTCTGGAGCTTTCTCCATCTTCCATTTCAAGATCTTGATAAGGAAAGACTTTTCTCGTCTTTCTGATTTTGAATTCTTTCATTTCTTCGATTAGTTTTTCTAATCGTTCAGGATTTTCACAATTCTCAGCTTCTTCATAAAGATCATAGAGCCTCTCAGCTCTGAGCATATGGACTGGTCTGTTTAGATCAGCTTCCAAATCTTCTTCTGATATTGGCTCTTCAATAGTGGGTTTTGTACCACTGACACTAGCTTCTCTAGTGCTATAGCTTCTTCTCAGAAGGTTGTTGTTTATCCTGAGGTTCTCAGGACAGACATCACTTTTTCTGTGATTGTCGAAGTTGAGGCTGATTTCTCCAGTTCTTCTACTCTCGTAGATTTTTGCTTTTGCACTTTCTGCTGGTAGCTTCTTACCTGATAATTTCCATTCAACAGGAAAAGTTACTTCATTCCAAGCAACCTTGTGGATCTGTTGTGAATGGTTCTTCTGGCTGGTGAGGAATCCAGTAGTGAGACCAGGGATGTAGGAAATCCGTGTCTTCGGCTCTACTGTGGTGCTCATCAGTTTATAGTATATTCTGTATACTATTGCCAATTCTTGCATATCATTTTTCATTGATATGCCATCTGTCTTGACTTTCAGTCTGAGACAGTGGGCTGCATCCTTCAGGCTGGTTGAGAAGTTGGGGAAGCAATTGAAATATGCTACTTGGTTGCACAGTGATGCTTGTAGAGTCCCGAGCAAACTAGCTTGAAAGTCTGTCAGTCTGTTGTCTTGCAAGACACATAGGACTGAGCAGTTGATGCCTTCTCTTGCCAAAAGCTTTATGCCGACTTGGACTGATCCAATATGCATAAATTGATACTTCTTTGCTTGTGCTCTGACAACTTCAGCTGGAGTGATCATCAAGAGATCTGTCTCTCCTGCTGTTGAGGGGGTTGTGAATTCAAGTAATTTGAAATGATGGCTGTCCATCAGGTCAAATGTTCCCCTTTTGTAGATCTGTTTGAAATCTAGCTTTGGGATTGAGGCGTTTTTTACCTCATGCTCGATTTCATTGTATTCAAATTCTTCAGAATTTAGGGGTTGCACTCCTTTCTTTTTCCCGAAGATGCTCATCATCTTGACATCTCGAGTATCTTTCGGCTTTTCATACCGAATACTAGTCTGACTAGTAGATGGTTCCAGAAAAATCATGTTTGGAACAAGATTTGAATCTGGTTTCTCTAATGGTTTGAACCCATTAGCTTTCTTTTTTACTGTAGGCACTTTCTTGTCCTTCAGTATAGAATCCAGCGTTTTTTGCTGTTCTTTGATTTTTCTACTAACACTCGTTAGTTTTTCTTCTTCTGTTTTGGAAGTTCCTTGATATAATCCAGTTTGTTTTCCAATCTTTCCAATTGGTGGATTATAGCAGGTAATTTCTCTAGATGAGTTTGACATCTAGATAATTCTAGTAACAGCTTCTGATATTTCTCATCAGAAGATTTCAGTAGAGAATTTATTTTCTCTAATAACAATTCTGACATTGTCCCCATTAAGGAGGGGTTCTCCTTTGAGCTATTTTACAAGCTCTGATACCAGTGATGTGCGGATCTAACCAATGCTCAAATAATCAAGAGGTTTTTGTTCCTCTTCCAGAACATATAGGAGATTATCAATCTCTTCTTCTATTTTATAGATTTTAGTCTGAAGTCTATAAATAATATCCCAATAATTGGGAGATTCTCTGTCGAGACAATCTCGATAAGCTTTTAGTTTCCTCAATTTTTCTTTCTCTTTATACAATTCTTTACTAGTGTTTTTGCAGATTGCAATTAACTCAAGTCTGTCTACAATCGAAATTATGAATAGTAGTACGCACTGTTTACCTTTGAATTTAGAGGATGACTGTCAACTTCATATATATATTCAAATAAAACTCTGATGGGCCCACCACGTTTCTTAAAACCTTTAAATAGACAGCAAAATTATATGAAAGAGACATATGCATATGCAGATTCTGACAAACAAAGACAGCAAAGAAACTTGCTAGAGGAAGGAAGAAAGGGTACTAATGGTAGGGATTTTGAAAAGATGGGTAGGTAGGAAAGAAAATGAGAAAAGCTTCTGTAAGGGGGAACAAAAATAAGACACTAGGGTGTATGAGAAGTATTTTCCCGGATTTGGGGTGTATAAGCATTAACCCTTAAATAAAACATCAACTCCTACAATACTAACACAACCGCCGCCGCTGTTAGAAGCCAAGAGGATGCGAGAAGTGTTGAATTGAAGTGATGAGTACCAAATAATTGTTGCCAGAAAAATCCCAAAAAGCAGATCCAGTCAAAAGCAAAGTTAAAGGGGATGAGAGAAAGGAACCAATACCACACACTGACTTTCTTTTCTCTACCAAAGAGACTCAAACCATGAAGGAAACAAAGCCACCGAAATGGGATAGAAGCTAATAGCAAAGAAAAAAACCAATGATGAATGGGGGTGAAACACCCATGTGTGAGCACCCATAATCCTCTAGGTAACTGATTCTTACTCTTAAGAGGTAGCCCAAAAATCCTTCATGGAGCAGGTCTTTGGTAGATGGAGGGAAGCTGGTGTGAGGTAAGGGGTAAAGGGAATCATGGAGTTTTTTGGATGTGAAATTTTTTTGTGATGATCAACAAAGAAAGGAGGAACAAGGTCCTCCAGAACTGAACATATGCTAGCAAAATCACCACAAGGGGTGTGCGCAAGGGTGTGAGAGAAGCAAGGGTAAAAGATGAAGAACAGAGGAACTGAGAAAAAGAGAGACCAAACGAAAGAGGCCACCCCCAACTCTCTCTCAAGCCTTTGATCTAGATCCGGAGGGATCAAGATCCAGGCAAGAGAGAAGGGGGAGGGAGATTGGTTTTCTCAAATCTGTTTTCTCTCTCTAGGTTTTAGAGAGAGACGCTCTGACATCCCTCCAATCTTAAAAGCCTTTCTCTGGATGTTTTTGGTCTGGATGGTAGAAAGTAAGATGGTTTAGCTATGAGAAATTGAGAAGAAAGAAGATGTTGAGTCGTAGAGACCTAGTCATGTGGCCCTCAAAGATGAAAACATAACATTACTCTAATTCTCTTTTTCTTATTCTTTTTCCCTCATTTTTTTTATATTCTAAATAATTTTTCCCTCACAGACCCAAAAACAAAAAAGATCAATTTTTTTTTTCAGATTTTTTGCACCAACAGTTTTTGGAGAATTAGGTGAGTGACAATATGATACCTGAACTTACAAAGTTATCAACGTAATACCCAGACTCAATTTTTCATATCAACATCGTACCTGCGCTCATTTTCAATCACAACGCCGTCAATTTGACTATGTGTGACGCATGTGATTGGTTAAATGAGGCAAAAAGACTGATTTGCCCTTACTTCGTTAAATTTCTCTCTTATTCACCATTCTCTTCCTTGAAACAGATCAAATCCAAAACCCAATTACACATTCATCATTCTCTCCGCCACACCTGCAAATTTCGCCGCCCCATAAAACTCCTCACTACTTTGGGATCCTCACACGACAGCACAACACCCAGTTTAATCCCACAAATCTCGGCCTCCTTCCGTATCAAAACAACAGCCGTCTGGAGGTGGAGACTTGAGCCTAACTTGAGCTGGATCGAGATCCACCTGTAATTTCTTCACTTGATGAAGCTCCTCCTCAAAATCAACATATCTCTCACTCTTTCTATTAAACAAACTCCTTGAGCATTGGATAATTTGCCGAGGTAGAGGAAGTTCTTGGTGGTTCAGTCGGGTGGGTACTCAAGAAACAAGCTTTATGAGGAAGCAATTGGTACCTTTATTTTTTTTCTTTCTTTTTTTTAAAGAGGATCAAAGGGTTTCACTCCTGTCCCCATAGTGAATGGAACCCATGACTTCGTACAGAGGTAGTGGGTGCTCTAACCACTGAGCTAACACCACTGAGCAATTGGTACCTTTATTAAGTTGATAAGCATCGCGAAGTTTAAACCCGATAATTTTACAATGCCTTGTGTGATCAAGGCCTATGGTGGGCTTTTGGATGTGGGTTTGTGGTAGGGGGTTCATGGGATGGTTGTGAAGATGGGTTTGGTTTCGGATGTGAAATTTGGGGAATGTATTGATTGCGATGTATGGAAAATTTGGGTTTGTTGGAGATTTAGTTAAGGTGTTTGAGAAAATGAGTGAGAGGATCTTGGTGTTTTAGAATTTGATGATTGGATTTTCAGTTCTGGAGGCCTTGTTGTCGGCCGAAGTGGGATTGAGCTTCTGGTGCTGGCGATAGAGTAAAAATGCAGCGGCGGAGGTGATGATAAGTGCAGCAGTGACGGAGACCAAGATGGCGATGACGAGGCGGTGGGGGGAGGAGAGGAAGATGGTGATTGGGTTGGAGGGTGTGATTCAACTGGGAAGAAGGGCTGGTGGTGCATTATGCTCACTTTGCTGGCCCATATGATCATTGATTGCTAGCGGTAAGAGTCACCCCTATGCTCACCGTGCTCGCCACGTCGAAATTGCTCTAGCTAGAAGTAGTTTCAGTGATAGAGCCAAATGCTTGGCTTTGATGGGTGATTGCTGAAAACACCAACGTTGGAGGGAGTGGTTGTGTTGTCACTGTCGTGGAATGCCGTGGTGGTGGAGCAAGAAAGGTGGCTAATCTGAACAACCCAAATCCAAATTCTAAAAGATAAAGAAGATCATAATAAATAGGTTTCTTTGAATTTCATGGTCAGAGAAGTTTTAATGGGGATGATATCCAATCATGATGATTGGATTGAGATTTTTATTTTTATTTTTATTTTTGAGAATGTATTGGATTGAGATCTTTGGAGTGAAAGAGTCCTTTTTGCCCTCATTTTGCAACTCACGTGCGTCGCATGTGGTCAGGATTGATGGCGCCGTGACGGAAAAATGACATAGGTACAACGTAGATATGAAAAATTGATTCTGGGTATTACTTTGATTACTTTGTAAGTTCGGATATTATATTGTCAGTCACTCAAGTCTCCAGACACTGTTGGTGCAAAAAATTCATTTTTTTTCCCTCTTTCCTATCCTACTTTCATGAAATTGATATTGATATTTGATTTTACTATAAAAATCCATCAACTCAATCAAAACTTTGTTAGTTGTGGTACAGAAAAATATGAACTATTTCGGCAAGACCAACTAAAAATTAACAATTTGGTGTGTATTAATTCAAATTCAAATTTTAATTCAATTAAAAACCATGGAAGTTTTATGCTCATCCCTCACAAGCCACAAGTTATGATTAATTAAGGGGGAGTGAAATTTGCACTCCCCAAATTACAAACCACACTCCTTTTATATTTTTATAATATTTCTCAATGTTTCTATTTTTAAATTCTCAAATTTACCCTCTAAATACACTTCAATTTTCCACCAGAGAATTTGTCCTGCCAAACAATCGTAGTACAATTGGACACTAGTTCTTTCCAAAGGAGTCGCCAATTTGCCATTGGCAAACCAGAGGCTGCCATAGTTTTATGCATAAAGCCGCTTTAAAGGAGTGATGGGTGCTTCACATTCCATCCCTCTCACCACTGGTACTGGTACCATCACCCTTCTTCACTCAAATCCCAGACTATCCTTGTTTTTTCAGTCAACAGAGTCAAGATTACAAAACCCAGTGTTCAAATTAACCCCACCAACCAAATCTTCAAGACCCAGTTGAAGACCATATCTCAATCCTCTCAAGTTCTGCCTGTCAATTGTGGCGAAGTTGTATTTAGGGAGACCCAGGATAAAAGTAGCAGAAGGCTAATTAATGTTGATGGGATTGATCTGGAAGTGGTTGAAAAGATGGTGTATGATGCTCTTATTTGGAGCTCATTTCATGGGCTTCTTGTTGGTGACAGGTCTGTTCAGGTTAGTGATATTGCCAACTCAACTCTTTTCACCTGGAAACCAGAAAAGACTGGAAATTTAAGTTTCTGTTCTTGAGTGTTTAGTGATGGAAACCATGAAGTCCAATTAAGCTCAAAGGCCAAGCTCGGCTTCCCCGAAGTTCGCCGTGCCGAAACGATAAGCTAACGATGAAGCCGGACCTTGTCGCTTGCAAATTCAGCGGCTCCGTTGCCATCAACCTCGAGATTGTCGCCGATACCCGGTACATCGACCTCGCAAAATTCGGCAGCTCCGTTGCCATGGACCTTGTACTATTCTGCAACTAAGTTTTCCAGAAAAAATTGATTCTTGGAATGATCGAACAAGCAAATTGAAGTCCTTATAAAATCTCAATTCTCAATTCCATCTGACATTCTCCAAGAAAGGCTATTTTTGTTGCCTGCTCCAAAATATATCTTGCTTCATAATTTACCTTACTTTTTCTGTGTTCTCTCTTTCCGAACCCAGAAATACAAATTAAACACAAAACAAGAAAGAAATGCTTCTCAAGCTCAAATCAACTCCCATCTCCCTCTGTCCCTCATACCTTTCTTGATTTTTTTTTTTTTATTATTAAATTTGGTCAATGTTGGAGATGCTGGGTTCATGAGTAAATGTCTATAATTGATGGAAGTAAGAATTTCCATTGATGATATGATTGCAATTCCAAAGAAACTTCAGAAGACGTAAGAATCGATGAAGACAAAAATATGTTTAAGAGGCGTAAACTTGGAAATTCAATAAAGTTTGATTGAGATAACATTAAAATATTATGAAGGGAGTGTAGTTTGTAATTTGGGGAGTGCAAATTTCACTCTCCTTAATTAATGAAGTCACTTAAAATTGTTCAACAATTAGGTGTGCTCCTTCAGATAGGTGGTCGGGAGTGTGGTGAGAGCATACAAGTAAACAAGAGATGCATCGAAAGATTTGCTTTTGAATTTGAACTTATCATAGTGAAAACCTATCAAATTTACTTGGTGATGAATATATAATCTTGAACTATTTACCGTTTATATAACTTGAGACAATAGGTCTCACACATCGTTTATTCTAATACATTATGGATTATATGGTTGTGTCCATTTTTGTCCCTGAACTATTCCTAAATTGATAAGTAGAAGCGACATTAGAGGAGAAATATTCTGTTACATTTCACTTGTTAACAAGATCTTTGTATCATTAGATGAGATAAAAACGCTAAACACGTTTGCATACAATACTCATTATTATAGGAATGGAGTTAGATTTGTGTTCAACTAATTGAACAATACCGAACTAGTTTGCGAATTGCACCAAGACCATAGGATCTCCAAATCAACTAGGTTAAGTTTTTGTCGAGCTAATTAATTCGTTAAAGATTGGCTTTATTTGCTAATTCTCATCAATGTAATACTCTCTCTAGTCCTATCTTTAAATAATTAACTATAAGCCTACAAAAGCAGATTCCACTTGAGAGTAGTAGCTTACCTTCAGTTTGACATGTATCATGTATGTCAAGGCTTACTAGGCTTTCCAATTATAAACACTATACTAGACACCCCACCTTTTAGAAGTAAACATTTTTCAATAGGTATTGAAGTGCAGTTTAGATACTAAGGCATGGTATATACATTACAGTCCTCCTTGTGGAACAAATTCTCTATCTCCTCTTATCCACTTAGGGGTGTCTGAGCCTCGTTTGTGAAGCATTTTCTCAAACTCTTTCCTTCATCTTGTTAACTTTCGGGAGTTCCTGTAGGTACGTCCTTAAAATAGCAAAATGCTTTTCTTTATGACCATATAGGTCTTGAAATCTTTTAAGCTGATTAGTGACTCCTATAACTTCAGTAATAGCTCTACTATATACGCATAAAAAAAAATAGCTTTACTATATAACTAGGGAAATAGAATATAAAAGCCACTTTTTATTTCCTCGTTGTAATCAACTTTCATTGACTTTTCATATTATTCCAACCATGACAGACATGGATGTAGGTATTCTCATCACAGTATACTTCCCTTGGAAGTACTTGGTAATAAGTGAAACTAAATTTCAGAAGAAAAAAAAGGCAAGTTAGATTCAGAAACTATATTCTTGTTACTCTATAGTACTTCATAGAATTGCGACATATAAATAGTTTGCAGTTCATCTCCCATCTAGAGGAAGAAAAATCACTAATTTTTTTGTGATTTGCATCTGCAATTCATTAAACAAAATTTCTTGAAGCATCATCAAATACATATCCATGCTTTTTCATATGACAAATTCATAAGAATAAATAAAAGGCGCATTTCTACTTTTCAGTAAAAGTATGTGATGGATGGTCAATTAGTCAATTACACATGCGGTTTCAATTATCTCCTCGTCAAATTTATTGAAGATCATATCTGAATAACAAACTTGTAGATGTAGTTGTTCTGTGATCAATTTGATGGATGTCTTTCTCTTGTCATACTTACCAGTTACAACATTTGTTTGCTGCTAAATTACACCTTGGAGACTAAGATTAAATAATCATTAGTGATTAGTGCACCACACATATAGATAGGTACTATGCTGAATGCAGGTCTTGTAAATAATCACTCTAATTGCATATATATAACTGCCAACTACAGAAAATTAGGTTCCGTCCTCATTGAGCAGGTCTTGTAAAACTATCCATGTCTAACTCATGGTGTCCCATTTGCTTTTTAATCCTAACTAGAAGTGACAAACGAAACACTAGGATTATCCGCGTACAGTCATATTTCTCTTTTACACAACAAAATTTCTCTGAACTAAATTTTATCTCAAAAACTCTGAAGTACAGGGTTTAGACTGCCAAATTCAAGAAAGAGTTTAGACTGCCAACTCAGAGAAAGTACCATTTGATTAACTATCAATGAGTCGACTCCTCCCAAAAGTATTTGCTTTTAACAACTGAACCACCTTTACAAGCCTGTAAACCTTAGCTTTAAGCTCTGAAACTCGGTTTTCAAATGAAAGGCTGCTGCTGCCATCTTCCTGTTTCTCAAATAAGGAGCTGGTTCTTGCCTTACTTCTCATTACATTTTTCATTTTCCTCTTACCCTTACCTCCCCAGATCAAAGCTTTGATCAATGGAACCTCTATCTCCAATCTTTCAGACTTCATAGTATTAACAAACGTACCTTTATCTGCAATTGAAGTGATGAAGCATGCACATACCAGTTTCGCAAATAAAGAGCCACCGCTATTACATTCCTGTTTCTCAAGTAATGAACTGCTGCTAGCACATTCCCGTTTCTTAAATGATGACACAAGCTGCTACCACATTCCAGTTAATCAAATAAAGATGTCCTGCTAGGACAATTATTGCCAACGATGCTCAACATGTCATTACTTGGACTTCTTTCCTTACTCATGATTACCTTGTCCAGTTTCCTCTGACTTTTACTTCCCCAAGTTACCACTTCACTACTCTACACAACTTCTTTATCCAGTATTTTTGACTTCATAATATTCATAGAACGTTCATCTGCAGATGAAGATGCAAAGATTTGATCAGGACTTGATAACTTCGCACTGTCAGTACTTTTTCTAGTTTCAACAGTTTTAAGCTTCTTCCCAAGTTTCAAAGCCTCTGATATAGTTAGTTCATCTTCGTCCATAGGATCTCCAGCTTCCATTCTATTCCTTTTGAGAGAGGAAATCCTGGAGGACCAATGGAATATTCACCCTCATGCCTTCCTGCTGAAACATGCACAAATTCTTCTGAATTCTTTGGAGAACAAATAAAAGGAATGGTGGCATCATATATCAAGTCTACAACTTTCTTAACTTTCTTTTTCGGTCGCATATGTCTCTGTTCGAGGCCTGACACTGATTCCTTCCACCAATTCAAGTATCTAATGCTAACATCTGCATCAGAAATCCTGGATGGAATATACAATTTCGCATTGTCATAATTGTGGCTGTGTCCAGAAACAGAACACGGAAGGTCTTGATCAAATCCAAATTGCCTAGCAACTCGATGCGGAAGGTATTTCTGTATAGTATCAAATCCAACTAATTCAGCCACCCTCAAGCACATCGCAAATGACAATAGACAATAGTTCGTCATCCAAGCCTTGCACCAACCAATACCCACTCTTCCTTTTCAACATAGTTTCCAGGAAAATTCCAGTTCTTAATGGCCATGGAATTAAAACCTTCACCTGCTGAGTCTAAAACCCTCCTCATATTTCCAACATTCAGACAATCACTCACCATAGCATATAACTTTGGGCTTTGGCCTAAGTTCGAGAAATCGTTCCCATGCCCAAACCTGAACTAATTAAAACTGTGACTTGATTATGAGTTTTACAAAAGCATTCTAGGCATTTAATTCATCTGAAGATACAATTGTCCTTTTGAGCAGAATAAAATCTCTATATATGTGAGCAAGAATAGGTGATGCAAGCGCGACTCGAATCCCCCTAGCTAGACGAATTGCAATGGAGAAAACAGCCTTATTGACTGCATTGAGAGAATTATAGAAAACATACCCGGACAGCCAGAACACAAGGAATGCTTCGTGCTCTAGTTCACTCCCATTCTTCATGAACTTCTTCATCCATACTCCATAGGTATGTGTAAGCAACTCTAAACCCACCCTTGCGATTGTAAAGTCCCATTCGCTCAACCTCAAGTTTGTCTTGTAATGCTTTCAGTTCTCTGCTTTCAATAGGATTGAAAATGGAGTCTCCCAAAACCAAAAATCCTCCTAAAACCATGACATCCTCCAATGTGATTATTGTTTCACATGAAGGTGTTGGTCTCGGAAGACCATCTCTCTGCAAACCCGCAAACCAAATCTTTTTTCTTTTTGATTTCGTACATGGAATTGAAGATGGCTTCATAAATACCAGCTTTCTTCCCCTGTCAATTGGTGCTTAGAAGCCAAGTGGAGATCTTGGTGGTCGAAACGCCATCCACGGAATTGAAGCTCCAACTTTTCTGGGTCAAAACGGGGTGGGAGGGAGGAGAAACACTGAAACAGTGAGGGAGCTTGAAAGCAGTTTCATAAATGGAGGAATTAGGGAGAATGGGTTTGAGAAAATAGGCATTTTTGCGAAATGGGTCTCTACCAGTTGGTGAAACCATGACCATTTCTCTGTCTTCAATCATGGTGTCAAGACGAGACAAAAGAGTATGGAAGATGATTGTTGCTCTCTAGCAAATAACAGAGAGGGTCTTAGACAAACACAGGACTTTGTCCTTTTGGGTTTAGGGGATTTGGAATAAAGCCGGTCTTTCTTTTGTTTCTGAGGGATCATAACACTGATGTTTAGCCATAAAAGGAAAGAAGACTCGGACCTGGTTTGCTGGTCATGTGACTCATAAAGGCTAACCCCCAACAAGGCTTCACCCCGTTTCTCTCTCCCCCAACCTCCACTGTATTTTTTATATAAGAAAAATCCAACTTAATCTAACATTTTTTTTTTTTTGAAAAAATCCTACTTAATCTAACATAATCTTAACCCAATTTAATTCTTACGCTCATCAATTCTCCTATTTTTTACTTGGGAATAGATACTTGATTTCTACTGTGAAGATCCATTCGACCCGTTCCAAAGCAATTGAAAAGTTGAGTAAGTAATTTCTTGTTATCTCATTATGCAAATAAGTAAAAGGTTGATGTAATGTTTCACCATCGGAACATGGACATTTTTTCATATGGGAGCCGAGAGATATTAACAGTCTAAATGTGAGAGTGAAAAAGATATTAGCTCATCTCACAGCCTACACCTAACCCTAATACTCAAACATTAAGACTTAGGTGAATTTCCAAGAGAAATTTTCAGGTTTTACCCCACCCTCGCCAAACCACACCAAAAAACAAATTCTCATATTAGAGTAATGTGAATTTATCTCACGACTCAAATAAGTGATGGACTCTCTCCCAAGCTCTCACCATGTTGCCTTTCCTATATCTATATTGGTTTCAGGTCCAACCCCAATCGTGAAACAAACAATCAAATCCAATTTGTAAAAAGTTTGATGTCCACTTTTTATGATCACACTTTAGTTCTAACTCTGTACGGCTAAGGAAAATATAATAAATTTATTTCCGGCATACCTAGTAGACTATTAATCACATCTTGCATTATTATTCCAATAATTCTTTAAAAAGTTTGGCAAAGGATTTTAATTAATTATTTAACTTTTACTATATAAATAAATAATTAATTTTTTAATTAACTATTCTAATAATTCGTAAAAAAAGCTTGGCCAAGGGACGGCCCTGGGGTCGAAATGCCATCCTTGGACTTCAAGCTACAAGTTTTGGGGGTCAAAATTTGATGTGAGAGAGGAAAAACAGTGGGAGAGCTTGAAAGGAGGTTCATCAATGGCATTAGGGACAGTGTGTTTGAGAAAGTAGGCTATTTTCTGAAAATGGGTGTCCACGAGTTGGTGAAACCATGAACATTTCTTTCTCTTCAATCACGGTGTCAAAGTAGATTCTGCCCAAGACAGAGTATGAGAATTGGGAAATGATTTTCGCTTTGTAGCAAACTAAAAGAGGGGTCTTATTAGGACAAGAAGAAAGAGAGAGGGTTTTGTCCTTTTAGAATTGAAGGGATTGGAGCAAGGCAAACTTTTTGAAAACTCACGTGTTCAGATTTTGCGAGCTAATTTTTTTTTTTTTTTTTTTTTTACATGAAAACACAGTTGATGTTGACGAGGCACAGTAGATATGTTTAGCTATAAGAAGAAAGAAGACTTTTTTTTTTTTTGGTCTGAAAGAAGAAAGAAAGAAGACGTTGAGTCATAAATGGACCCTTTTCTTTGGTCTTGTGAGATTGTGAGTCACATAGACTGGCCTAAGGATGATTATGAGGAGGGCTTTACCATATTAATTATCCTACGGTTCTTAACCCTTTTTTTTTTTCATTTTATTATTTGTTCTTCTACTATTTTTTTTTTCCAATGGAATTTCCACTCTAAAAATCCATTCAAGCTGTTGAAAAGCAATCGAAGTTGTGAAAATGACACATTATTTCATGAAGAAAATAGATGAAATGTTGATATAATGTAAAATAAATGAAATGTTGATTTAATGTCACATCATCCAAATTTCACTAACACAGGGTTCCTCCATCATTAAAGTGTGAACTCGAAGACAAAAATCGTTAGTGTTGATGTTTTGATTTAGTGTTGATCCGTTACCATGATAAAAATCATTAACAAAATGGTATTATTGTAAGTTTGAGTTTCTCTATCTAATATATATTAGAAACCCCTTATGCAGCTCTCTAAATTATCGTAACAGCTATCTCAATTTTTACGATAAGAACTTGAAATCTCAACTTTTAAAAAGTAAAAGATATCCTGATTGTATAAGATTTATGTGTGCTTGTTATATTGTTCTAAGTTTATACGATATCGTAAGTTAAAATTTAGTTTTTTTTTTTTTAACGAGTCTTAATGGGTTTAAACGGTTAACATGAAACTTAATGGTTTGGTTATGATTTTAGCATCCTTTACATGTTAACTTAATGGTTTGTTATCATGCTCCATAATAAATATATGACATGGACGCGACACGACATGATATGGTATTTTGCCAAGTCTAGTATTAAGCTTAGATTTAGGCTGTGAGATGAGTTTTGTGTCAAAATTGGATAGTAATCAAAAACTTACAACAAGGGAGACATCGATAAAAATTTTAAAAATTACTATACAATTGAAGGAAACTTTTTGTTCATAGCTCATAGGAAATTGCTAATTTCAAAAAAATTAGAGGGTAAGTTGCTACTATGCATTATTTTTAAATTAACTTAAAAAATTTTACTTTCTACAACTTCTCTTGGTCCCACTATTTGTGGCAAATCATTTTTTTTTTTGTCATGGTGAGAAGTAACTTATTTATTCTTAAAGCCTTGATTATTCATAATTTTGTTTCGAATGACTGTTGAATTTCATTTTATTTTTACCAATGTTCAAATTTAGAAATTTTTCATAACAACTTTTTTGTCAAGATAAATCATATTTCCAAGTATTAGTCGGCCAAATCAAACACAAAGATCATTCTTATTCTCAAGCAGCTAGCCTCTACAAAACTTCACTTGGCTTTCAATCAATAGTAGATGGACAATAAAATCTTAGATCATATCATATTCACACTCACAATTTAAACAAACAATTCCTCCCTCCAAATTCAAATATGAATGCACAAGCTAGTATCTTTTTCAATCTGTCCGATCGGAGTGTAACACCTCTCGGCTTCATATAAAAAAATGTCAACATCTGAATAATTTAATATTTTATCAACCTTTGATTTATTTGCATCATGAAATAACGAGTTACTTTCTCAACTTTTCGATAATTTTCGAGGGGTTAAATAGATTTTTATATTAATTATACATTTTGAAGTAAAAAATACGAGAAAAACCAAGCGGGTGAGTTTAAAAATTGTGTTAAGATCATGTTAAAAAGTCTTTTCCCCTTCGTAAACAAGTTTGGCAAAAGATTTTACTTGATCCTAATAACTTCTAAAATAATGATTTATAATAATTTTTGTTGCAAAATATGAAAGAGAAAACATTAAAAAAAAAAAAAAAACTAACTGAGCAGAAAACACCAACTATTACATGCAAGTATCAAATTCAATTAATTAAACCATTTGAAGTCCGGGTCCCTCCACTAAAACACTTCCCTCCTAAAACCCTTTCTTTCTTCTCATTACTGTGCAGCAGGAGAGAGAAACCTTTTTTTCTTCATTACGGTGCACAGAGAGAGAGACCGAGAAAGAGAGAGTCACAGAGTCCAAATCTAGGGTTTCATATTTTTTTATTATTAGGCCGCTGAGCTTAGTGAGACAAGGTGTGTTATTACCAATCAAAACGATACGCAAACCCTCTGCAGAAACCCAGAAATAGTGCTGGAAATGGAAAATCTGCTTTTTATCTTTTCAGCCAGCTTTTCATCATTTTAGCCTTGGTATTTATTAATGAAGCCTCTTATTTGTTTATTTTTCTTGCCTATAGCAGTAGAGTTTTCATCTTCGTCTTCACTTTTCAGGAAGCATCCGAATCTGAATCAGAGTGATATCTCCATTAAAGGGTTTGTGTGGGTTGAAACATTTTTATCTGGATTTCTACCGGTAACAGAGCCAACCATTTAATAAACGACTGAAGAAACGATCGTTAACTGATTTTGTATTTCTTTAATTTTTATTTTTATTTTTCTTCAAGGATTTGAGCACTGACATTGCTGAGGCTGAGGCTGCTTCCGACAAGGTGAACTATTCTCAAGGCTCCAAGGAGAAGGTGAACGATTCTCAAGGCTCCAAGGAGAAGGTGACAGAGGGAGGCTTCGGCCATGGGCCGTTCAACGCCGCCGTTAGAGCTGCTTCAGATCTTCAGAGCAACCGGTGGTGCGGACAAGAAGGTGATGACGTCATCACTCATTCGTGAAGCTCGGGTGAGCCTCCGTTGCGTGCTCTACTCTATTTGGAAACTTCTCTTACTGTTTAGAAATATATGGAACAATTTTTCAGGTGTTAAAAATCTCCTCTTGGTACATTTGCAATCCATTCTTTTCGTGATTACGATGTTCCAATTGAATTATAGGCATCGCTAGTTGCAATAGAGTTTGGGATTGGGTCTTTGTGACTTATTTTTCTGGCCTAATGTGGTGCTGGGCCTTGGTGTTTTCTTCATTAATTCCCCTTGCGGTTTTCTTGCTTTCTCCTTTTCTGTTCTTTTTTCCAATGAAAGAAAGAAAATCAAAATGTCTTGATGATGGGTTTTCTTGCGTTTTCTTAATGGGTGTTATGTATTGTCCCATTCCATAATGTCTCTGAAAATGGAAACATTTTGCAACTTGGTTAGAACTACGGATTACATTACTCTGCAAAATGTAGCATAAGGAAATCAAAATGTATTCAATAGTAATGGAATTATGTGTGCACATTGCACCATATATTATAGCATTCTGACTTGTGGTGATGACTGACAAAACCCCTCAAGTCTTCTACTTATTCTGTATCCCCGATGCATACTTGTTGATCCATATTGGTACATCTGAAGACAATGCAGCCACATGAAAATATGCATATTAGTTGCATCAAACCAAGTTTATAATTGAAGACCTCTGTGTTCATATTGAGTGAGCAATTATCACACACTTACACAGCTAGTATACTTAGAATTAATCAATGTAGTGTTTGGGAATCATATTATGATATTTGACCATAAATCGATAAAATTTGGATAGGCGGGAGATGAAGCCGTAATTCAGCTGCTTCCGAAGACAAATATAGATGTCAATGATGCTGAAATGTACAGCTGTTATTTTCATGACCAGACACACACAGATGGAAGTTCTGCTCTTGATCAGATCCTTCAATTGTCGAGATTGTGGTGTCCACAACAGATCAACAGATTGTGCTTTTATGCAGATTGTGAGGAGTCCGCGAAAGCGAACGAGGGAGAACATCAGAGTCATGTCTCTGCTGCACAACGACTCAAGCGCAAACTCTTTATAGGAGGACTTCCTCCTTCAGTGGACTCTGGTATGTAATATCTAGCTATGAATCAAGGACACATTTAAGTTGTATTGCTTTTGATGGTCAAGGAAGATTGATTTAAATCATTTAATTGACAGATGTATACAAGAGGATTGTTTTTCTGGATAATATAGTTCTCTGTTTTACTGTGTGTGGCAGAATATTTGGGCAAGCTCTTTGAACAGTTTGGCTCAGTAGAAAATGCTGCAGTCATTGTAGCTGAAGCAGCAGAAAACAAGATAAAATCTCAAGGCTTTGGCTTCGTCCTTTTTAAAGAGGAGAAATCTGTTTTGGCAGCTGTAGCAGATCCTCAACTTCAAAGTAAAAAAGAACTTGGTGTGCTTGTAGCAGAGTTTACTAACGAAAAAAGACAGTGCAGCATATGGGATAGAGCAAAAGGTACAACAAATATTGCTGTACGTTTGGATAAAGAGGCAGTTGTTGGCTTCGACTCTAGAATTACATACGCAGGACAACGTAGAGGTAAACAGTTATTATAGATATTATGAGTTTGTTAACTTCTCATTTTATTAATTTTTATTATTTGATATTTTCCTAATCAGACACAGAAATAAAATTTACACGTATAACTTCAAAAATTCTGGCAACGATGGCGGGAAACGTTGGTGAGTGCAAGAAAACATGGAAGCAAATGGAAGAGCATGTGTCTGAAAATGTTCCGCAAGGAGAAGAGCCTACATCTATTGAAGAAATAGCAAAGGTTGCCTATAACATGGAGAGGACCAATGATGATGCAGCATCTGAATGTTTTATAGTAGGTGTTCAGAATGAGGTAACTGTTTATCTCTTGAATCAAAATATTTATCTGTTAATGCTTGATACCTAATAATTTATTAATTAACTTCTTAATTTAATTGCAGAAACCAGAAATTCATTACCTTCTAGATGACTATGATGAAGGTTTGAAAATACGTGCAAAAAAATTAAAGGAGATTAAGAGGTTTTCTGCAATAGGCTCTGGTAGTACATATGCTCATACTGAATTGCAAAAGGAATTCAAGGATCCGGAACGTAGACTGAGCTTGGAAGAAACAGTTGAATTGGTTAAATACGGACTCCTTCTAGCGGCATTGAGCGATTGCTTCACTGGAGGACCATTATGGGGTAAATTCTTGATCTTCTTAAAAGATTTTTATTTCTAGTTTTTTTTTTTTTGTATAAAGAAAAATCTTTTAATTATTTGTTTATTCATGTTAGCAGTAGTACATGTTAACTCAGCAGGAATTATGATAAAGTCCGAGAACAATGTTGTTGGACTTTATGTGAGGTTCTATGATCGATTCAGAGGAATCGAAGAGAGATCCATCTTTCTCTTTTACATACCAGAAGTTAATAAAAAGTTACTCGACAAAAAACTTAGGTATGCATTTATTTCTCCCACTTTTAAATTGTATATTTCTCTAAAGGTATTATTTTTATTTATTATTATATTTGTATTTTCTTTTGAAATTGACAGAGAAAAGGGAAGAGTTGTTGACAGGGGGCATCCCTTGACACAACTAAAAGGCAGATATTACATACACCGCGTCGTGTTTCAGAATGAGGCAGCTGCAACACTTCTACTTGATGAGGCACAAAGAGTTTCTAAATCGAATAGGCCTCCATTTACTGATTGGCCGCAGTTGAAGGTAATGAATATAGGCAAAAAGATATTTCTTGCTAAGCAATCAAGAGAATTGTTGTTGACCTTGAGACTTGCAACGAGTGATGAGGAGGCTCCAGAATCTCTTCCCAACCCAGAGGCGTCTGGCAACTAGTCCTAGATACACATGGTACGGTTAAGGTGTTTCCAGTGGAATACAATAGTTTAACCACCTGAATTCAGTAATTTGGATGACAAGCTATTGCTTATTTGCTTTATATCCATTTTGATAGATCAAGGATAATTCGAATGGCTATTTGGATCATAAAAGGAAGGGTGACCATATGTCGAGACTTGAAACTACTACTCTGATAGTCTGATAGCATATTAGCGTTCATCCGTAGGGTACAAATGAGAACCCCCAATGTTTAGCTAATTTACCATCCCGTGGTAGCATTATGATCCAATATCAATGGAAATGGAGGCCACAATATCTGGAATCGTATGGAATAATCTGGTAGATCCTTAGTTAAACGAGTAACCTCCTTTAAGTAGTAACCTTATTCAGTCCCACATCTATTTTTAGTATTGGTTAGAAAATGACATTTTGGAATTTCTTGTTTGTATAATAATACTGATGATTGTGAAGCTGCTCATGACATTGCTCCTAAATCGAGACATTGCTCCTAAATCGTAACAGGCCTATATATGCTATTTAAATTTGACCTAAACATTTTTGTATAGAGAAAAACTTGTTAAATGTTTTTCAAAACTACTTTAAGGTGTTTCTAAAACTCACTCAAAAAACATTATTAATTGTTTTTCTTTTTTTGATCGGATGATGTACTCAGCCACCCCGGTCCATGAGAGTACTCTCAACAAAACCAGACAAATCCTCCATTGCAGGCGCACAAATCTGAGGGCCCGACATGAACATACATTATCTTTTTCTTATATTTTTTTATATGATTAATTTCAATTTACCCCCCTGAGGTTTGGGGGTGTCATCATTTCACCCCTTTACTTTCAATTTTAAATTTTTACCCCCTAAACTTTCCAATTTCAATCAGCCGTGTCTAATTTCTACTATTCCGTCCAAATTGGAAGTTAAGTTTCACCCTTGAGGGCTAAAATGGTCATTTTAACATAATTTTTTCTTTCTTTCTGTTTTTTAGTTTTTTTAGTTTTTTTTTCTTCTGTTTCTTCTTTTTTTAATTTTTTTATTTTGTCTTCAACCTATACACCACAAGTTATAATAGGTTTATAAAAACAAAAAAAATACTCTAGGTGGTTAAAAGCTGCTCACTGGTCTACGATATTTGTGACATATCTCCGATAAAGTGAAGAATTTAAGATATATCCCCGATAAAGTGAAGAATTTAGGATATATCCCCAATAAAGTGAAGAAATATCTGTAAAAAATAATTTTACACTTTATCTGTAAATAAATATCTGTAAAAAATGATTTTACACAGATATTTCTTCACTTTATTGGGGATATACAGATATTTACAGATAAAGTATTAAATCATTTTCTACAGATATTTCTTCACTTTATTGGGGATATACAGATATTTACAGATAAAGTATTAAATCATTTTCTACAGATATTTCTTCACTTTATTGGGGATATACAGATATTTACAGATAAAGTATTAAATCATTTTTTACAGATATTTCTTCACTTTATTGGAGATATATCCTAAAATTCTTCAATTTATTGGAGATATATCACAAATATCGTAGACCAAAAATGATTTTACACAAATATTTCTTCACTTTATTGGGGATATACAGATATTTATTTACAGATAAAGTGTAAAATTATTTTTTACAAATATTTCTTCACTTTGTTGGGGACATATCCTAAAATTCTTCACTTTATCAGAGATATATCACAAATATCGTAGACCAGCGAGCGACTTTCAACCACCTAGAGTATTTTTTTATTTTTATAAATCTATTATAACTTGTGGTGTATAGGTTGAAGAAAAAATAAAAAATAAAAACGAAGAAAAAAAAAAACCTAAGAAATAGAAAAAAAAATATATATATATATATTTTTTTTTTTTATGTTGAAATGACCATTTTAGCCCTCAAGGGTCAAACTTAACATCCAATTTGGACGGAATAGTAGAAATTGGACACGGCTGATTGAAATTGGAAAGTTTAGGAGGTAAAAATTCAAAATTGAAAGTAGGGGGGTGAAATGATGACACCCCCAAACCTCAGGGCGGTAAACTGAAATTAATCATTTTTTATATTTTAATTCATAAATACTTTTAGGTGTCCCTAAAACAATTCGGCCCTAAAAAAAGCGATGCCTTAGGGTTTGTCGATCAAAAAGAGATCCGGCATCTTCAGAGGGATTTAGTGGTCCTCTAGCCTTGCTATGACGCTTGCGTGCGTCACCGGAGGCTTGGTGGACCTCGTAAGACGCGAATCGCGTTAAATCTGGTTGGATCAAGGTAGCGATAGTTTGGCTTTAGGTGATTGATTTGTTTTTATTTTGTTAGGGAAGATCTACTTGATTCTGCCAACGGTGTCGGCTTTTCTCAGTGGTATGAGAAGAAGATCTCCATCATGTGCAGTGTGGCGGTTGCGCTACTTATCAGAGGGTAGATGTGCTGAGGAGGTGTTGGCGAGGCAAGTAGCATACTCAGGTGAGGTTTGTCTTGGAGTGCCGCAAACCAGGTCAGCGAAGATGCGTTTGAAGGGACGGCCACTAGAGATAGCGGCAGTGATACGGTTGCAAATGATGCATGATCATTATCATTCTGCTAGCCATGTTTTTGCTTGGGCTTGGGCTTGCACTTGAGGCTTCAGGTTTGGGTTATTTGGGATTTTAAAAAGGGTGTTTTGCCACCTTCATCTATCACTTATTATTATTATTATTATTATTATTATTATTATTATTATTATTATTATTATTATTATTATTATTATTATTATTATTATTATTATTATTATTATTATTATTTTTATTTTTGGTGTAAATAAGCCCTTTTTGGTAGTAATGAGATGTTTGTAGTTTTTATTTGTACCACAAAATGCGTGCTAGCAAGTGAGAACTAGATGATTGAACTTTCTTTAGAGGAAAAAAAAACATTTTCTTGCTAAATTAGGGTTGCTTAAAAGCGAGCATTCCTTTAGACAATCATGAATATTATTTGCTTAGATAGGTTTCTTCGAATTCTGTTGCAGGATTTCTTGTTTAAGCATATGTAGACTCGACCTTATTCTATCTATTGGTTTTAATGATATCAATATTTTTTAAATAAAAAAAATCCAGCCCTCACAAAGATTTTTCAATCTTAGATTTAAAATGTCACACATAAGTATGCGAGTAGAAGTAGTTATCTATTATTCAAAAAAAAAAAAAAAAGAAAAAAAAAAAGAAGAAGAAGTAGTTATCTAAAAGGAGTGGGTAAAATATTTATAATTTTTTTGAGTAATGCCACGGGGGCGAAATAATATATTCATCACAAGCTAGAATAGGCCGTTACATACCCTTCCGCTGTCATTTAAGGACATAGGCAGACAAGAAGCTAGTGGTAGTACCCACAGGTGGTACGTACATATAGTCCTACTCATTATACATTCAATACGTAGAACTAGCGAATATCCTCCTTCGGTACTACTCCAGAGACATTGGGTGCACATCAGTGCTTAGGTTCCTGAAAAGAAAAAACAGGGAATTTATTGTAAAAGACAAGCTAAAACATAGTAAAGACCTAGGGAGAAACCCTAGCCCAAAGTAGCAGGCCCAAAGCATCCAAAGGAATAGTCCAAACTGTAGAGTCCATCAAGTTGGTCTGTCCCTAGCCCATCACCCTCAACGACATGTCGTATGTCACACGCCTAGCACTCCTGACGACATGCTGTTGGCCACAAGCACAGCAGCACAATTCAACCTGCTCTACCACGATCCGTGCTGCTGCGATCTACACCGCCGCAGCCACTCACCACAGCGACCCAAACCACCACACCTCACGTCACCACAGCTCACGCCTGAATCACGCCACCACAACTCATGCCGTCCGAAATCCCACTGGTCATGATCAGCACACCTACGCCACTGGTTGAGATGCGGCCATAAAACAAGCCAAGCCTTTTGAAAATCCGAAGCACAAACCATCCATGAACAAACCTCGGACCAAATCAGATCGAATACCCGTCCAACAGCAACCCAAGACGACAGCAAGGCCGGAGTCAGCCCTCGTCGGGGCACCGCCAGACAAGATTGAATAGTAAAACGGAAAAGACCGGACTTAGGGTATTAGGGTTTCTCTCCTTGTGGTTTGGAGTGATGCATAAAATATTTGTAATTGTGTTCATTCATTGCTAAAATAAAAGAAAAAGTCTAAAGTCACTTTTTTCTCTCAAAACCCTAGGAGGCACGACTGGTCTTTTGGCAAAAGCGTATGCCAGGTCCCACAGCACGCCATCGTGGCTGCATCGTCGGACGGGCTAAAAGGGACCTTGTTTCCGGTGGTGATTTGTCTAGTTGAATTGTAAGTTCCAGGGTGATGGCGGTTTTGTCTAGGGAGCTTGAAGAAAATGATGGAGAAGGGCAGTTGCGGGTTGATGAATGGATGCAAAGATCGATGTCACCTTGCCCTAGGGAGGAGCATGATCGACCTAGTGGATGCTTCGAAGTTGGGTCTCTGGTTCAGAGATCATCTGATGGTGACGGCCTGATGTCGTTGAGAACTGGGTTCAGATCAGATTGGTTTGAACAGTTATAGGTTGGGCGGTTTAGCTTCGATCAGGGGAGAGGTGGTGCGGCTAGATGGCATGAGGTTGGTCGTGGAGGCGCTGTTGTCAGTGGTGGGATGGCAGGGGAGGCGTTGGAGGGATGGAGCTGTCGTGGTTCATGAAACTTGCTAGTTTGGCTTGGGCCTATTGGGTATGGGGACTGGGCTTTGGCCTCAGACCCCATTTTCCTTTTATTTTTTGCTCTATTTTTTTTTACTTCTAATTAAACGTGGCTCTATCATCTTTTGGTTGAGCAACGTGGGATTTGTCCTGATATGTACATTCAGTGTGCCTTGTTTGTCCTAGCGAGGCAACGAGCCATTTGTTTGATCAAATAGACGCAACCTCCAAGTGGCATGATGAAATTGAGTGTGGCTGGGTTTATTTTTGTATCGCAACATAGTGAGAAAATTGTGCTATTTGTAATGATATTTCTTCGTGCTAAAGTTATTTTTCCGATATGTCACCGCTATATCAAAGAAAATTGAGTAGTCATTCGTGCACTCTTTGCTAATTGGTGCTTGTTAGAACACATCGATTTTGTGGAGAATCCTAGTATTATTTCAAGATGTTCTCTTTATACTTATTGTAATTTGGGGTTCAGGCTCTATGTTTCTCCCGTTGTATTCTACAATATCATTAATCAAGGCTTGAAGGCAGCCGCACCAGCCTCATTTCAAAAAAAAAAAAAAAAAAGTGAATTTGACATTTTAAGTCTCATTGATAATTAAAATATTATGTAATTTAAAGAGTATTTACGTAAAACAGAACAATCTCTTGTAGAAAAATAGTATAAATTGACACCAATAAAAAAAAAAGTATAAATTGATGAAAATTTGGCAAATATATTTACAAGCAGTGGAGTAATGCCACGTATAAAAGTGATCAGGGGATGAGGCTCACTTTTTTTTTTTCTCTTCTAATCGGGTTCGATGAGTTCCGTCGGGCAACCCGTTTCCGCCCGTTAACTAACGGGTTGTTAACGGGTTGGCAGCCCATTAACACGTTAAGTTATTGGACGGAAATAAATGGGTTTTTAGCGGGCGGTTAATGGGCGGTTAACGGGTCATGGGCTGAATTGCCAGGCCTAAGTTGAGCATATAAAAGACCCAATCCCTCCCTTCAGAAACAGAAAAAAGAAAAAGGACGAATCCCTAATATACACACAATTTGGGTGAGCCACTTTGTCTCTCACAGACGAAACCATGTCTCTCGCGATCCCAGCTCAGCCGCCCAACCTCAACCCCATAGATCAGGACGACAAGATCCGTACTCATGGTATGCTTTTGATTTTTTTTTGTTTTTGTTTTTGTTTTTGTTTTTGTTTTTGTTTTTGTTTTTGTTTTTGTTTTTTTGTTTTGTTTTGTTTATGAAATTCTCTTTTACTCTGAAAATATGAGCTTTTGGATTGTTGATTAGAATTTGATTTAAGATCCAGAATTTTTTCTGGATTTTTTGAATGAGATGTGCAAAAGGGGTTGTTGTGCTGGAAATAGCTGACAGAAAATTTGTGTTGTGTAATTCTACATCTTGTGTGGCCAACGTCCAATGTTGTGGGTTTAAGTGTCCTTGTAATTGATAGCTGCTGTCTTAGAGGAAGAAGCTGACCATGGATTGCCAACATAATATATATGTAATCGGAGGAGACTAGACTTGTTGTTCTCTGGTCTAGTTTGATTAGGTTTCCTATTCCTAGTTTGGTTGTGTTCCTTAGTCCAATTTGGCTTATGATTTCTACTTTACTACTTTTCATTATATATATTCTCTTTGAATACCTCCAAGATCATGATCTTCTGAGTTTTGTGCTCGACAATGGAGCCACAAACAGGTACTGGCTCAAAAGACTCGGAGCTTGCTGGAATGTCTTTGACTCAACAATTTGACTACTTGTCGCTGGCTCTGCCTCCCCCTCATGGTATGCTTCTGATCTTTGTTTTACAGTTTGTGGGGAATATTTTTTGGAAAATGCCAAGGCTCTATGCTTTTTGGGCGAAAAAAAATTGTCCGAGAATTTAATTTTATACCTTATTTCTGTTGTGGGAAGGTTCCTTTGCATTTTGAAATATTTGCTTTTGGAACTGTGGTATTGTAACATTTGTTTGATTTGAAAATACTTATTAAGGATTATACTGAGAGATCAAGTTTGTTTGTAGAAAATTTAGGAAATTGGCTAATAACTTTACCATTACTAAGCTTGAACTCGAAATCTTTTAAGTAGTGGCTTTCAGTTTGCAGTTTTTGAATAAGATTGTAAAAAAAGTAAAAGGGCGGGTTTGCTAATATGTTTTTCTTGCTTACCTGTTATTTTAGGAACACAGATTTGTTGCCAGAGTATTTGTATTGTTCTCCTTTGTACTTCATACATGTATCTAAATTGTTGTTTACTAATTTCTTGTACAACAAGAAGAAGAATCAGCAAAGGAGGAAGAAGAAGAAGAAGAAGAAGAAGAAGATGAGGATGAAGAATTTGAAGAAGATGAGGAAGAAGAAGAAGAAGAAGAAGAAGAAGATGAGGATGAAGAATTTGACATTTGTGATGTTTGCGTGAAGACTAAGGAACACTGGACATTTGATTGCCCATACCTGGATCGCATCCCAAACCCGGAGAGGACAACTGTTGGCAGTGGCTATGCAATAGTTTGTAGGGGATGTCATGTGTTGGGTGGCCATTCTGATAGGGCCTGGGTAGGACGTGCTATTATGAAGTCTTGTGGTATTTGTGCGGAACCAGCTTCTCACTGGAATTCAGAATGCCCAAAAAACCCTGATCCCGGAGAGTATGACGATTCTAATGACTTTAAGGTGTTGATGGAAGAGATCTATAGTGTCGCATGAGTACTCCTTTTCATTTGCCAGCTCTATGATCGACTATGTTATCCCTCGCAAAATCAGAATTTTATCCGGTGTTTGTGAACACAGTACTATTGTGCCCCCGTTTATGAAAACGCTCATCTACACATTATTATTGTACCGAACTGTTGTTTCTTGCCAACTGTATTCTCTTCTATTGCTGCTTTTATTGAGGTGATCTCTCTCTCTCCTCCTCTTCTTTTTTTTTTTATTTATTTTTATTTTTTATTTTTTTGGGGTTTTTGGTATTATAGAAGAGTTGTTCAAATTGCACGGCAAAATTGTAGCCTAGAAGTTGAATACTTGTACATTGTTAGCGCGATGATCTGACTTCAAGTCTCTTGCTCCTTGTTTTGAAATTGGTATGTTGATCTTTTGATTTGACAATAAAAAGAGGTTTAGTGATAAAAATTGACTAAAAGCCAAGTCGGTCCAAGTTTCAGTACTACACATTGGATGGGATTCTGTTCATTTCGTGTCCCCAAAAAACGATCCAAGGAACTGAAATCAAAAGAACACTCAAATCAGTGTTGTTAGAGATATAGGAGAAAACATATTCTCTGAATACTGTGCATAGGTTGACAGCTTTGAAAGACAAGATGTAAAGGACTCGTCCATGGTTCTGTTTTCATGGGGAGAGCTACACAATATCCTGTGTAGTGTAGACAAATCACATTGCTCCTATGTTAGTAAGATTGATTTTATGTGGGTTGAAGTGTTTCATGAAGAGGTTAAATTGCTACCAAGCTTAGACAATTAGTTACAAAACTCTGTTATAAGCCAGATTTCATACTCTATGTTATTCAGAATACTCTCCGATAAGACAGATCACAATATAGTTATGCCTGTATCAAGTTCAATTCACTTTGAGCATAATCATAGCACTATGCACCTTTCCAAAGAAAAAAAAAATAGCACTGCATAGTAAACAATCATTTTAGTAGTGATAAGTTAACCTAAATTGCTTCCTTGTTAACTTGGCATCAGAGATTAAAATTTTTCTGAATGTACATTTCCATTCCACTTAAGAAGTGGGCTCAACCGACTCATCCAGACAGATAATATTGATAATCCATATTTAAATAGCAGGAAATATAAAAATAAAAAATAAAAAAAAGGAGTCAAATATAAAACAAGAGATTTGATGCATAAAAAGACATACTTCAGTTTCAAATCTTGCAATATTAAATGATGGAGGACAACAAAAGCAGTACTCATTCGTGATAACGAAGCAAAAGTACAGTAACAACAACCAGGATTTAGAAACCAACTCAGTTCATTAGCTTTTCCTAGACTTCATTTGCTTTTAACTCAGCAGATACAGCCTTTTAACCCTCGTTTCAAAAAACAATCAACTGCTAGCACATTTGTTACCAATGGTACTAGCCATGTGATTTTTTGCACCTCTTGTGTTGCTGTCCGCTGCTTTTTAGCAGGTTACACTTAGCCTTAGATGCTCCGGTGAAAGCTTCAGTCTTCAGGACCTTCTTTGTTCCCTCTGACCTCATAGTATTACCAGTACCTTTTTCCACACTTGAATATACCAAATCTTGAACTTGACCAGATAATTTCTCACAGTCACCACTTTCCTTGGTTTCAACAGTTTCATCTATCTTGCTATGTTTCAGAACTTCTGATATAGACAGTGCATCTTCATCCATAGGATCTGCAGCATTCATTTCATTACATGTGGGAGGAAATCCTAGAGCTACAAGGTTATCACTATCATCATTCCTTCTTGTAGATACCTGCACTACTTTTTCTGAATTCTTTGGAGAATAATCACAAGCAACGGTGGCCTTAAATATCTTGTTTGCTTCTTTTGACCCCTCTACGGCTTTCTTTGGTTTCTTTTTCAGTGGAATACTCTTCTGCTCGAGGCATGACTCTGATTCCTGCCACCAGCTCAAGTATCTCATGCTAGTATCTGTCTCAGAAAGCTTGGATGGAACGTACAACTTTGCATTCTCAAAACTGTGGCTGTGTCCAGCAACAGAAGAACATGGAATGTCTTGATTAAATCCAAATTGCCTAGCCACTCGATGAGGGAGGTATTTCTGTCTAGTACCAAATCCAACTAACTCAGCCACCCTCAAAAACATGGCAAATGACATTAGATCATGTTCATCATCCAAGTTTGGACCAACCAACACCCACTTTTCCATTTCAACATAGTATGCAGGAAAAACACAGTTCTTAATGGCCATGGTATAAGGGCGCCGAATGAAACCTTCACCTGCTTTGTCTAAAACGCTCCTCATATTTCCAACATTCAGACAATCTACCTTATCCCATCGAGCCAATCTTGGCTCAGCACAGCTTATAACATTAGGTATAGGCCTAAGTTCCACGAACCTTTCCCATGCCCAAACCTGAACTAAATGAAATGGTGACATGATTGTGGCATCTACAATTTCATTCCTAGCATTCAATCCATTTGAAGCTACAATTGTCATTTTCAGCATACTCAAATCCCTATAAATGTGGGCAAGAACAGCAGGTGCAAGCGCAATTGGGATCCCCCTAGCTAAACGAATCGCAATGGAGAAAACAGCCTTATTGACTGAACTATTAGGAGTATTGTGGAACACATACCTGGACAGCCAAAACACAAGGAATGCTTCATGCTCCAAATCACTCCCACTCTTCATGAATTTCTGCATCCATAACGTTGTGCAAGCATTCCTACACCCAACAAGTAATCGTAGAGTCCTTTTCGCTCTTTCTCAAGCTTCTCTTCTATTTCTCTCAGTTCTCTGCTTTCAAGAGGACTGAAAATGAATTGTTTCTGAGCCAAGGTCTTACTGTGAGATGTTTCTGAGCCAAGGTCATATCACCTCAGATAAGGGAGTTTCAGTAAATCCAGAAAAGATTGAGGGCATAAGGAATTGGAAGAAGCCCATGACTTTAAAGGGGTTAAGGGCATTCTTAGGATTATCTAGTTACTATCGCAAGTTCTGCAAAAATTATGGTATTACTGCCGACCCATTAGCGGACATGCTTAAGAAAGACAACTTCAAGTGGACTCCAAAAGTCAAAAAAGCTTTTGAACATTTGAAGTTAGCTATGACCACCACACCAATACTTGCACTCCCTGATTTTTCAAAGGAATTAATTCACTGTAGAGTGTGATGCTTCTGGTCAAGGTATGGGAGCAGTTTTGTCTCAAGAGGGACATCCAATTGCTTATCTCAGTAAGACCTTGGCTCAGAAACATCTCAGAAACATCTCTTCTATTCCCCCAAAACAGAGAAGCCTCCCAAAACCATAACATCCTCCAATGTGATGGTTGCTTCACCCCATGGAAAAATGAATGTGTTGGTCTCACAACACCATTTCTCAGCAAACCCACAAACCAAATCCTTTTTCCTTTTGATTTGGTACGTGGAATTGAAGATGGCTTCAAAGATGCCAGCTTTCTTCCATGTAGATTGGTGAATAGGGGCCAAGTGAGCGACCCAAGTCTGTAAGTCTTGGTGGTCGAGACGCCATCCACGGAATCGAAGCTTCAATGGCCAGTTTTTTGGGTCAAAACGGGGTGGGAGGGAGGTGAAACCCTGAGGGAGCTTGAAAGGTTCATCAATGGAGGAATTAGGGATAATGGGTTTGAGAAAGTAGGCCTCTTTGCCAAATGGGTCTTCCCCAGTTGGTGAAACCATGGCCATTTCTTTCTCTTCATTCATGGTGTCGACAGAAACTAAGCACAAGACACAGAATAAGGGAGATGATTTTCACTTTGTAGCCAAAAAAAAGAGAGGGTTTTAGGACAAGATGAAAAGAGAGAGGGTTTTGTGCTTTTGTTGGGGTTTAGGGGATTGGGGCAATGCAAACAGAGCCAAAGTTTTGGACAAAGTTGGGTTTTTTCACTTTTTCTTTGGGTGTATCATAGCACAGTGAGATGGTTTAGCTATGAGAAATTGAGAAGAAAGAAGACGTTGAGTCGCAGAGACCTGGTCATGCGAGTCATACAGAGTTACAGACCGGCCCCTCAAGAATGAAAACAGAGCAAATTTTCCTCATTTTTTGTATTTTCTGATCAATTTTTTCCCTCTCCCTCTCTTTAAACATGAAAATAAATAGGACTAAAGGGCATGATAAATTATATTTTTATTCACATTAAATTGAAAATTATAATATATAACTTCTCATGATGCTTATTCAAAAAAAAAAAAAACTTCTCATGATGCTCCATATGAGTAAAAATTACAAGTATATTTACTAACGAGGGAGTACAAGTAAACAAAAGATGCATCTAAAGATGTGCTTTTGAACTTGAACTTACCACTTTGCCAAAAAAAGAACTCTAACTTATCGTGATGAAATCCTATCGGATTTTACTTGGTAACACAGTAAATATATAATTTAAACTGTTCATCATTGGTGTAAATTAATCGAGACAATAGGTCTCACAAATCTCTAATTCTAATGCATTATGGTTCATATGTTTATGTTCATTTTAGTCCTGAACAATTTCCGAAATCATGAGCTCTAAAAAACCAAGTCATATCATTCTCATATATAGAAGTGACACACTACTACTCTCATAGTTTTAATGATATTTTATTATATTTTTCTTGATAACAAGATATTAGTATCATTGGATGTAATAAGAAATCCTAAGCACGGCTGCAAAACAACACACATTATTATAGGAATGGAGTTAGTTGCCTGTTCAACTAATTGAACTATTCCCAATTAGGTTGCATATTGCGCTTAGATCATAGGATCTCCAAATCAACTCGGTTAAGTTTTTGTCAAGCAAATTCATTGAATAATGGCTCAGCTAATTCTCCTCAATCATCTACTTTCTCTCTAGTCACACCTGAAAACAATTGATCCATGAGATTGACTATAAACTTACAAAAGCAAATTCCATTTGAGAGCAGTAGTTTGACATGTATGTCAAGGGCTCAAGGTTACTAGTAGTGTCTTTCCAATTTTAAACAGTTTATTAGACAGCCCCACCTTACATGTTTCATCAGTATTATAGAAGTGCAATTTATTTTTTTTTGGTCTGAAGTGCAATTTAGATTGTAATGCATGGCATCTCCAGTCTCCACAATCCTAATATATCCTCTATCTTCTTTGGATCTTTCATCCACTTTTTTTATTGTTGGGTGTTTGAGTCTCTCATTTTGAAGCATTTCTCAAACGCTTTCCTTTTGTCTTTGAACTTTCCGAGTTCCTATAGCTACATTCTTCTAATAGCAAAATGCTTCTCCGTATGACCATCATAAAGATCTTGTTTTCTTAAGGTGATTAATTGGCTCCTATAACATCAGTAGTAGCTCTACTATATAACTAATGGAAGATAAAAGCCACTTTTTATTGCTTCATTATAGTCAACTTCATTGGTTTTTCATAGGATTCATAAATATATATATATATATATATATATTGTTTAAGTATATTGGTATTGAGAGAGATTGATGAGAGAAGTGTATTTCATTATAGAGAATAGGAGCCCTATATATAGGGATTACAAAGTGCATAATCTAATGTTACAAGGAATACCAATCCGTGTAGGATTGGGAAATCTAGAACCTTCTCTCCTATTCCTATTCCTAGTTTGATAAGGCACACTAAACTTGATTTTCCTTCAACACTCCCCCTTGTGCCGCTCAAACTTGGTGGTGACGCTTCATCCGTTGCCTCGTTAAAAACCTTGCCAGGTAACAAAAACCCTGTGGGACAAAAATAATCCTGGTCGAAGGACAAAAAGAGCACAACACGTCCTTCACTCTTCGAGATCGAACATGTAGACATCATAACTCCCCCTGATGTCGATATCTCCCCCTGATTGCTACAATCGTGGGAGTTCGGATAACTTTCTCAATCCGATGCTCTTCACATGTTTCTCGAAGGTGGATTTAGGTAACGACTTAGTGAATAAGTCCGCTACATTATCCTCTGATCGGATTTGATTCACTTCAATCTTTAGAAGTGATTGTTGTTGCTGATTATAAAAGAACTTAGGCGATATATGCTTGGTGTTGTCACCCTTGATGAAACCTAACTTCATTTGTTCAATACAAGCTGCATTATCCTCATAAATGCATGTAGGGTCATCTGTGGTAGACTTCAAACCACAACTTCCTTGAATGTGTCGAATTACAGACCTTAACCATACACATTCACGTACAGCTTCATGTAGAGCAATAATCTCTGCATGATTTGAGGAAGTAGCAACAAGGGTCTGTTTCGTAGACCTCCAAGATATCGCAGTGCTTCCCATGGTAAAGATATAACCTGTTTGGGAGCGACCTTTGTGAGGGTCAGAGAGGTACCCTGCATCAGCAAAGCCCATCAAGACATCATTGTCGTTTTGATGGAGGGAGATAGGAGGACGCCGGCCACCATGAGCGGCGGCGGCGCCGGCGCCGGCAACATGGCCGGCGGCCATTCCATGGACGGGGGCGTTTTGCCTTTTTGGGTCCGATCCCAATTTTCCGTCATTCCTTTTCTCTCTGTAGGGATAGAATAAGCCCATATCAATCGTACCTCTTAGGTATCGAAAGATTGTCTTTATACCAATCCAATGGCGGCGTGTTGGCGCAGAGCTATGTCTAGCTAACAAGTTCACTGCGAATGAGATATCCGGTCTTGTGCATTGAGCTAAGTACAATAATGCGCCTATTGCACTTAAATAGGGCACTTCGGCCTCTAGGGGTTCTTCGTCCTCATCCCTTGGACGAAACGGATCTTTTCCGGGCTCAAGACTACGGCCGATCATGGGAGTACTTGCAGGCTTTGCTTTATCTTCATTAAAGCGCCTTAGAATTTTCTGAGTATATGCAGACTGATGGATCAAAATCCCATCACTACGGTGCTCGAGTTCTAAACCGAGACAAAACCGTGTTTTCCCAAGATCTTTCATCTCAAATTCGGATTTCAAGTAATTAGCAGTTTCCTTTAACTCATCTAGAGTTCCAATTAGGTTCATGTCATCGACATAAACTGCTACGATTGCAAATCCGGAACTTGTTCTTTTAATGAACACGCATGGGCATATTTCATTGTTAATATATCCCTTCCCAATCAAGTAGTCACTTAGACGATTATACCACATCCGTCCGGATTGTTTTAATCCATATAGTGAGCGTTTTAATCTTATTGAAAACGCGCTCCGTGGTTTAGAGCCACTTGATTTGGGTAATTGAAGTCCATCTGGAACCTTCATATATATCTCTGAATCTAGATCCCCATAGAGATATGCTGTAACCACATCCATAAGCTGCATGTCAAGTTTTTCGGAAACTACCAAACTGACAAGGTAGCGGAACGTTATAACGTCCATTACGGGAGAATATGTCTCCTCGTAGTCGATTCCAGGGCGTTGTGAGAAACCTTGCGCCACAAGGCGGGCTTTATATCTTACCACCTCATTTTTCTCATTACGCTTTCTAACAAAGACCCATTTATGGCCAACAGGCTTTACACTTGGGGGTGTCTGCGTTACAGGCCCAAATACCTGTCTCTTTGTTAGTGAATCCAATTCAACCTGGATCGCATCTTTCCATTTAGGCCAATCTGCTCTTCGTTGACATTCTTCAACAGAGCGAGGTTCGATATCATCATATTCTATAATTCCTTTTGCAATATGATATGCAAATGCATCATCAATCGCCATAGAATTTCTATCCATCATCTCATGTACACTAGTGTAATTTATGGAGATCTCTCTATTCTCTGGAGTTGGTTCTGACATTGGAGCGTCCCCCAATGATGTCTCTTGGACATAACCATAATCCGGAATATTCTCATGAGATGGATTATTTATATCGATGATTAATGGATTATTCTGTGCCAAACTCGCTTTCTTTCTTGGGCGAGAATCCATCGAACCTATAGGCCTCCCGCGCTTCCTGGCAGGAGCCATGGGCCTAGCCACAACGTCACCATCACTGTGAGAGGGGACGTTGGCGCCATGCTCAAATCCTCTTGAGTTAGCGTCATGTCCTCTAGTTTTAGGGACATCAATCCTTGCAGGCACGTTTGCAGCAGGTATGTGTGATCTCGTCACTTTAGCGATATCAGAAAACGCATCAGGCATCGATTCTGCTACGTTCTGAAGATCGAGAATTCTCCGCACTTCAATTTCAGACTGTGCGGTTCGGGGATCAAGATGAGACAGAGTGGGGACAGACCACGACAATTCCGGTCGTTCCTGTTGAACATTGATGTTCTTATCTCCCCCTAACGATGGGAAGACTGTCTCATCGAAGTGACAATCCGCAAATCTAGCGGTAAAGAGATCGCCTGTCAAGGGTTCTATGTAGCGGATAATCGTTGGAGAATCATATCCAACATAAAGGCCTAATCGTCTTTGAGGACCCATTTTGGTGCGCTGTGGCGGCGCAATAGGCACATAGACCGCACACCCAAATATGCGTAAGTGTGAGACATCAGGCTCATACCCAGTAACCATCTGGGACGCAGAGAAGGGTTGGGTGGCAGTGGGCCTCAGACGAATAAGCACAGCTGCATGCAATATTGCATAGCCCCAAGCAGAAATAGGGAGATTGGTGCGCATCACCAATGCTCGAGCAACCATTTGTAGTCGTTTAATGGTGGCTTCTGCGAGACCATTTTGGGTATGAACATGAGGAACAGGATGTTCAACATCAATCCCAATGGACATGCAATAATCATCAAAAGTCTTTGATGTAAACTCCCCAGCATTGTCTAATCTTATAGACTTAATGGGATGATCAGGGTGGTGAGCCCGTAACTTAATGATTTGTGCTAGGAGTTTAGCAAATGCAGCGTTCCTTGTGGACAATAGCATGACATGTGACCAGCGTGTCGATGCATCAACCAACACCATAAAATATCTAAATGGTCCGCATGGTGGTTGAATAGGTCCACAAATATCACCTTGAATTCTTTGCAAGAATGGTATATTTCCTTGGTGTCCTTTGCATAGGATGGTCTTGATCCTAACTTTGCTAAAGAGCAGGCTTTGCAGAACGAATGATGGGCTTTAGAAACAACCAATGAGGATTTTGGTTGAGCCACAAAGTCACAAGTGACTTTAGAAGTAAAAGTTGGAGACAAAGGACCCTTGGTGGCGTCAATGCCACCCTGAGGCCGCAGGGGGAAGGCGGCGCCGGCCAAGGATGGCCGGATTTGGGGGTGAACGGCGCCGTGAGGCGCAGGGGTTCCTTCGGTGTCCAAAAACCGAGTTTTACTTCTTTTCGTTCTGAAAAAGGGATGTCCGTGTGAAGTCTTTAATATACGGATCATCATGTCACGACCTGGGTGTCCCAAACGGTCGTGCCAAAGCCTATACGTGTCGGAATCCCATAAATCATCTCTCATGACATGGTTGGATTCAATGACTCGAATAGTGGTTGCATACAACCCACTAGAGCGACACATAAGTTTCTCTAATACTCGTTTATGTCCGTAGTCATTAGAGGTGATGCAAAGGAACTCTTGTCCATTCTCACAATGTGTTTCCACATGAAAACCATTGGCTCTTATATCTTTGAAGCTCAATAGGGTTCTTCCTGCCCTAGGAGCATAAAGAGCTTCGGTGACATCCAAAGTAGTGCCATTAGGCAACATAAATTGAGCTGGTCCTCGACCATGAATCAATTGAGATGGTCCAGCCATCGTAGTCACAGAAGATCGAGTAGGCGCCATCCATAGGAATAGCTGCCTGTTTCGAAGGATGGTATGTGTAGTGGCACTATCCACGAGGCATTCGAGCTCTCCGGGAAACATACTGAAAAATAATAAAGTTCGAATTTAGAATATGTCCAAGACATTTGAATAAAATAAGTCGATACTTTATTAATGATAGCCAATGATTACATCAAAGTTTCTTGACTAAAATCTAATCCAATATAAAATCAAATAGTAGACAAATCGTAGTCACTTAATCCGTTCGGTAATTTCAATTTTGTTGTGACCAGGTAAGGTAAGGTGAGATTTTGGTGGAGCGTTGCTCACTTTTAAAACCGTTCTCTCAGATCAAACCTTGCCTAGACATCACAAGTACTCTTGAGTACGCCTAGAGGGAAAAAGTTAATACAATAAGTCATGTTATTGATTTAAGGCATAATTGCCATTACATGATTCTTGGAAAAAAAAATAAAGGACTATACTAATCAAAATCTGCAGCATCCTTGTGCAATTCTTTGTCAGATTTAAAGTCCGCTATGGTGAGATTGGCGTGTGCATCATCACCTTCTTCTTCTACATCTTCGGCAAGATAGGTCTCATGTTCTCGAAATTCCCTATATGCCTTGTAATGTGCAGCTAATTGTTTGCTTGCATTGCATTGCTTGAACCAATGTTCAATAGATCCACATCTATGGCATGCATCATTACGATTTCCTCCCTTGAATTGAGATGCATCTTGTGCATGAGGACGAGATCGGCGTCCGTGTTGGACATTGGCGCCACCCCTATGGCCGGCGGCCATGTGTCCCCCTCTCCCACGTTGGCTTTTGGTGCCACGTGTTCCCGCTCCATTGTGGCGGTTTCCTTCCTTTGTAGGGCGGTTATATGGACCAAAACGTCCGTTATGTCCCTTATTGTTAGGGTTCCGCTCCTTGCGCCCTCCTTTGGGTGCATGATTATAATTCGCCTCCTGAACGCTCTTAGTTCCGATAGGCCTTGAATTATAATTCTTCACGAGGATATTATCATGCTTTTCAGCTACAGACATAATAGTAATGAGCTGATGAAATCTCGTGATCCGTCTAGTATCGAATTCCGTTCGATATTGCTTTGAGAGCAAAATTGCTGAGACGGGGAAGGTGGAGAGAGTTTTCTCAATTAGTTCTTGCTCTGTGACTGGTTGTCCACAGAACCCCAACATGGTTTTGAGGCGTAGAACTTCTGAATTATATTCAGCTACAGACTTGAAGTCGGCGAATCGTAGATTGCCCCATTGAACTTTCAAGTCAGGGAGGAGGGTATCCTTGATATTACCAAATCGCTCTTCTAGCGCGACCCATAATTCTCTAGCATCCTTGATTGCCATGTACTCCAGTCGGAGTGATTTATCCATGTGGCGCCTCATCAAGATGAGGGCGGTGGCATTGTTCGTAGCCGTACGCTCAAATATGAGAGTAGGATTAGGAGCTTGAATTAAGGGTAGGATCCCTTTTGAAGTGAGATGGTGCTCAACATCCGTGGCCCAACTATGATATTCCGAGCCAGTTGAGGTAAGTGCAGGGAAGTCAAGTTTCGACATCCTGAAATAAGAAGAAGAAATATATTAGTTTCGGAGTTAAAACTTCCACGACAACTAAATATTTAAGATTTCCGAGCTATGCTACCAAGAAATCGATTTCCAAGAAAATTGGATTAGACCGAAACAATGATGTTTATAAGGTCATAAATCGATGCTTGCGGACGCTCTTAGTCCGAAGTCTTACGAACGCTCTTAGTTCGTTAATTGCGTGAATCCCCACGATTCCGCATTGAATCGAACCCACGTTCTATGAAAGGTGGGATGAAGAAGAAGGGAGGTTTTTAAGTCCCCGAGAAAAAGAAGAAATATTTAACTTCGAATTATAGGAACTTTAAAACTTACTCTTTTGAATACCTACTTGTATTTGGATCACGCGCGTGTCGATGCAGGCGTGATGGAGCGAAGCAAGTTGTGTAGAAGTTTGCAGGCGACGTGGGGTAGCAGGGGCTGCAGAGATGCTGCAGTGGCAGCGAGTTGCAGCAGAAGAAAAGAGGAGCTGCAGAGGCAGTAGCGCTGCAGGGGCAGCAGCGTGAGCAGGTGTGCGCGGTAGGAGCAGATGCGCTGCAGGGGCTGCGGGGCAGCAGGGGCTGCGGAGGTGCGCTGCAGGGGCAGGTGCGCAGCGGGGAAGCAGGGACGCTGCAGAGGCAGCGTGGGGTGGACGCACGGACGCGGGGCTGCAAGGCAGCGAACTGAGCGCGGGGGCGCGCTGGCAGGTAGGCAGGCCGAAAGGGCTGCAGTAGTAGGCGGGCTAGCAAGGGGCTAGGTGCTGCAGGGGCTTGCGGCAGATTTCGGTGGGAAGAACTTTTCAGGGTTTTTGGTTTTCTGTTTTTGTGGCTAGAGTCGTGCTGATAACGTGTTTAAGTATATTGGTATTGAGAGAGATTGATGAGAGAAGTGTATTTCATTATAGAGAATAGGAGCCCTATATATAGGGATTACAAAGTGCATAATCTAATGTTACAAGGAATACCAATCCGTGTAGGATTGGGAAATCTAGAACCTTCTCTCCTATTCCTATTCCTAGTTTGATAAGGCACACTAAACTTGATTTTCCTTCAACATATATATATATATATATATATATTTAAACCCCACCCCTCCCCACTTTTGATGGAATTCGAACACATTTGGATATCCTTAGCAACATATAGATAGTTTGCTGACTGTTCATCTCCCATCTAGAGGAAGAAAAATTACTAAATTTTTTGTATTTTGCATCTGTGATTCACAATACAAATGCATTTGCATTGCTTTCCTATGAAAAATTCACAAAACTTGAATCAAATGCAAGTTTCTACCTTTCTGAAAAAGATTGTGATGGATGGTGGATTACACATGCCGTTTCAAATATCTCCGCATCAAATTTATTGAAGATCATATCTGAATAACAAACTGGTAGATGCCGTTGTCCTGTGATCAATTTGATGGATATGACTCTCTCGTCATACTTAGCAGTTAATTACAACATTTGTTTGCTGCTAAATTACATCTTGGAAACTAGATTAAATAACCATTAGTGATTAGTGCATCACACATATAGATAGGTAATATGCAGAATGCAGGTGAACACACTAATTGCATATATAAACTGCTAACTACAGAAAATTTCATTCTCATTTAGCAGGTCTTGCAAAACTATCTATGTCTAACTCCTTGTGTCCATTAGCTTCTTAATCCTAGCTAGAAGTAACAAACAAAACACTACGATTATCCACATACAGTCATATTTCTCTTTTACACACAACAAAATTTTGTCTTAGCTAGAAGTACAGGGTTTAGACTGCCAAATTCAAGAAAGAGTTTAGACATTGCTGCCAACTCAGAGAAAGCACCATTTGATTAACTTTCAATGAATCAACTCTTCCCAAAAGTATTTGCTTTCAACACCTGAACCACCTTTTCAAGCCTGTAAACCTTAGCTTTAAGCTCTGAAACACGTTTTTCATATGAAGTCATGCTGCTGCTGCCATCTTCCCATTTCTCAAATAAGGAGCTGCTTCTTGCATTGCTTCTCATTACATTTTTCATTTTCCTCTTACCCTTACCTCCCCAGATCAAAGCTTTAATCAATGGAACCCCTTTCTCCAATCTTTCAGACTTCTTAGTATTAACATAAGTACCTTCATCTGCAATTGAAGGGTTGATGCTAGCACATTCCAGTTTTGCAAATAAAGAGCCGCTGCTAGTACATTCTTGTTTCTCAAATAATGAACTGCTGCTAGCACATTCCCGTTTCTCAAATAACGACATGCTGCAACCACATTCCAATTTATCAGATAAAGACAAGCTGCTAGGACATTTGCTGCCGACGATGCTCACCATGTCATTACTTGGACTTCTTTCCTTACTCATGATTACCTTGTCCAGTTTCCTCTGACCTTTACTTCCCCAAGACACCACTTCACTACTCAACACAACTTCTTTCTCCAGTATTTTTGACTTCATAATATTCATAGAACTTTCATCTGCAGATGAAGATGCAAAGATTTGATCGGGACTTGATAACTTTGCACTGTCAGTACTTTTTCTAGTTTCAACAGTTTTAAGCTTCTTCCCAAGTTTCAAAGCCTCTGATATAGTTAGATCATCTTCGTCTATAGGATCTCCAGCTTCCATTCTATTCCTTTTGAGAGAAAATCCTGGAGGACCAAAAGAATATTCACCCTCATTCCTTCCTGCAGAAACCTGCACAAGTTCTTCTGAATTCTTTGGAGAACAAATACAAGGAATGGTGGCATCATTTATCAAGTCTACAGATTTCTTAACTTTCTTTTTTGATGGCATATGTCTCTGTTCGAGGCCTGAAACTGATTCCTTCCACCAATTTAAGTATCTAATGCTAACATCTGCCTCAGAAAGCCTGGACAGAATATACAATTTCGCGTTGTCATAATTTTGGATATGTCCAGGAACAGAACACGGAAGGTCTTGATCAAATCCAAATTGCCGAGCTACTCTATGTGGAAGGTAGTGCTGTATAGTATCAAATCCAACTAACTCAGCCACCCTCAAGCACATGGCAAATGACAATAGTTCATCATCCAAGCCTGCACCAACCAAAACCCACTCTTCCTTTTCAACATAGTATTTAGGAAAATTCCAGTTCTTAATGACCATGGCATAAGGGCGCCACATGAAACCTTCACCTGCTGAGTCTAAAACCCTCCTCATATCTCCAACATTCAGACAGTCTACTTTATCCCATCGAGCCAATCTCGGCTCACCATAACATATAACTTTGGGCTTTGGCCTAAGTTCCAGAAATCGTTCCCAAGCCCAAATCTGAACTAATTGAAACTGTGACTTGATTATGAGTTTTACAAAAGCATTCTTGGCATTTAATTCATCTGAAGATGCAATTGTCCTTTTGAGTAGACCCAAATCTCTATAAATGTGAGAAAGAATAGCTGGTGCAAGCGCAACTCGAATCCCCCTAGCTAGACGAATTGCAATGGAGAAAACAGCCTTATTGACTGCATTGAGAGAATTATGGAAAACATACCTGGAAAGCCAGAACACAAGGAATGCTTCGTGCTCTAATTCGCTCCCACTCTTCATGAACTTCTTCGTCCATAGGTATGTGTTAGCAACTCTAATCCCACCCTCGCGATTGTAAAGTCCAAATCTCTCTTCCTCAAGTCTGTCTTCTATTTCTTTCAGTTCTCTGCTTTCAATAGGACTTAAAATGGAGTCTCCCAAAACCGAAAAGCCTCCCAAAACCATAACATCCTCCAATGTGATAGTTGCTTCACCCCATGGAAAGATGAAGGTGTTGGTCTCACAACACCATTTCTCTGCAAACCCACAAACCAAATCCTTTTTCCTTTTGATTTGGTACGTGGAATTGAAGATGGCTTCAAAGACACCAGCTTTCTTCCATGTAGATTGGTGCTTAGAAGCCAAGTGGAGAAACCAACTCTGCAAATCTTGGTGGTCGGAACGCCATCCAAGGACTTGAAGCTCTAGCTTTTTTGGGTCAAAACGGGGTGCGAGGGAGGAAAAACAGTGAGGGAGATTGAAAGGAGGTTCATAAATGGAGGAATCAGGGAGAATGGGTTTGAGAAAATAGGCATTTTTGCGGAATGGGTCTCCACCAGTTGGTGAAACCATGACCATTTCTTTCTCTTCAATCATGGTGCCAAGATGAGACAAAGATTATGGAAGATGATTGTTGCTCCCTAGCGAATAACAGAGAGGGTCTCCACCAGGGTTTTGTCGTTTTGGAGTATAGGGGATTTGGAATAGAGCCTGTCTTTTTTATTTTGTTTTTGAGGGATCATGATTCATAACACACAGACGCACAGTACGATGTTTAGCCTAAAGAGGAAAGAAGACGTTGAGAGACCCGGTCTGCTGGTCATGTGACTCATAAAGACTGAAACCACCCACCCCCAACTCCTCACTCCTCAGGGCTTCACCCCATTTGCATCTCTCTCTCTCTCTCTCCCTCCTTTTTTTTTTCTTTATTTGAGAAAAATCAAACCTTTAATCTAACCCAATTTCTGACCCTCACGACTTGTTTTTTATCTCCTTTTTTTCACCTGGGAATGGATTCTTGATTTATATTGTAAAGATCCATCTGACCCGTCCAAAGCAATCAAAAAGTTGAGAAAGTAACTATTTCACGATGGATCTTTTCGAAAAAATAACTGTTTCATGATGGATGTAAATCAAACGGTGATATAAATGTTGCATCATTCGAACGCTAACACTTTTTCATATGAGAGCCGAGAGGTGTCACACTCAAAAAGTTGAGAGTGAAAAAAAAAAAAAGGTTAGCTTTTGTATTGGGATTTGAATTGGAGGGAGGAAATGTTTGTTTGAATTGAGAGTGTGAATATGGTATGATACGAGAGTTTGGTTTTCTATTCAATATGACTGAAATCCAAGTGAAGTTTTGTACAGGCTGGTAGGTGGTTTTGCAATAAGAATGATTTTTATGTTTGACTTGACCGACTAGTATCGAGAATTCTGATTTATTTAGACAACAAAGTTGCTACTAAATTTCCAAATATGAACATTTTTGTACCAATAAATGGAACTCTTGATCATTCATCACCAAGTTATGAACAATGAAGGCACTTAAAATTGTTCAATAATTAAGTGACTTTCCACGGAAAGATCACCTCAAGAGAGGAGAGGTCGTTGGGAGTGTCACTAGAAGTGGGTGATGACAATCGCCAAAGGTGGATGCTCGTCACTGGGAGGAAACATGAGGAGTCAGTAAAGTTTTAAACTCTCATTTTTTAGAAATTAGCAATTACCTTATGAAAAAGAAATTTCCTTCAATTGCATAGTAACTTTTTAAATTTCTGTCAATGTCTCCCTTATCGTAAATTTTCAATGACTATTCAATTTTGATGTTAAGCTCATCTCACAGTGTTACCAAATTGGAACATGTACGAAAGAGTCGCTATTTTTGCTAAAGATTAAAAAAAAAAAAAAAAAAACTCACAAGTGTGATGCATGGCTAATGGTAAAATGAGATAAGATCATCAAAAGTAACAACATGGGTACTATTGAGAAAAAAATTAAAAATTATGGTGCAATTGAAGTGAGCCAAATAATGATCGAGCATTTCAACTTATTGATTTTTATCCTTACAGCTAAATCAAATGGCAGTTGAGCAAGATTGAGTACAGAATCAACTGACTATCTCAAGAGATTTTGTGTGAAAAATTAAGGGGCAGAGATTTTGTGTGAAAAATTAAGGGGCAAATGGAACTTAAACTAAAAATATATATATTAATAAAGGAGATGGATTCCGAATGCTGGGAACCAAAAAAAAAAAAGCATGTTGAGCAGGAAGTAACCCTATAGACTAGTGTGTATGAATTACAAGCAGTGGAGTGGATGACACGCATCGAAAAGCTCCAAACCGACATGATGGGATGGATCGTATTTCACCGAATCCCTAATTTACACACAATTTTCAAACGAAACCATATCTCTCGCCCAGAAGGCAAAGATCCCAGCCCAGCCGCCGAACCTCATCGATAAGGACGACAAGATCCTCACTCATGGTATGTTTTTTTTTTTTATTAGAGAAACATGAGCTTTTGGTTTGGTCAGTACGTAGAATTCTCGAACTGCATTTAACATTAATCGAACCACAAACAGGTACCGGTGCAAAAGACTCGAAGCTTGCTGGAATGTCTCTTGACTCAACAATTCAACTACTTGGTATCTCTGTCTCTGCCTCCGCCTCAAGGTATGCTTTTGTGAGGAATATTATTTGGAAATTGCTAGAAATCATAGGAAAACGGGTAATAACTTCGCTAGAAAGTCTAGATATCTTTTAGACACATTTTGTGGATCTTAATGCAATTAGAAAGATCTTAGTAGCAATTTAACCTCTTGATCAAGTACTTCAACCCACTTATGTAACTTGATTTTGTCTTGCGATCTTACGAACATAGGAACAATGTGATTTGTCTGCACAAGAAGTTTCTTTTCCTTAACATGCTGCATATTGTCCAACTCTGCCTGTGAAAACAGAATCATGAACCTTGAAAGCTCAGAACAAAGCTGTCAACCTATATATAGTTTTCAGAGAATATGTTTTCTCCAATATCTCTGATAATACTGATATTGAGTGTTCTTTTGATTTCCGTTCCTCGGATCGTTTTTTGGGGACAAGAAATGAACAGAATCCCATCTCGTACTTCCAATGAGTAGAACTGAAACTTGGCCCAACTTAGCTAATAGTCAATTTTGACCTGTAAACCTCTTTTTATTGTCAAATCAAAAGATCAACATACCAATTTCAAAACAAGGACCAAAAGACATGAAGTCAGATCATCAAACCAACAAAGTATTCAACTTTTAGGCTACAATTTTGCCGTGCAATTTGAGCAACTCTTCTACAATACCTAAAACCCCATAATTATTCCAGAGAAAAAAAAATCAGGAACTGAAAGAACAAAAGGAAAAAAGATTTTGATCGAAAAGAACAAAAAGAGAGATCACGTATCTTCTCAAAAAACAGAGATCACGTAGAGAGAAAGAAATCACCTCAATAACAGCAGCAGTAGAAGAGAATACAGTTGGCAAGACGCAATTCGGTACAATAACAATGTGTAGATAAGCATTTTCATAACAGGCACAATAGTACTGTGTTCTCAAACACCGGATAAAATTCTGATGCAAGGGGATAACGTAGTTTATCTTAGAGCTGGCTAATGAAAAGGAGTACTCATTCGACACTATAGATCTCTTGCTTCAACACCTTACTGTTTTTTGAATTGTCATACCTTCTGGGGTCAGGATTTTTTGGGCATTCGTAAAGCTGGTACCTCACAAATACAACAAGACTTCATAACGGCACGTCCTACCCAGTCCCTTTCAGAATGGCCACCCAACGCATAGCATCCTCTACAAACTATTGCATAGCCACTGCCAACAGTTGTCGTCTTTGGGTTCGGGATGCGATCCAGGTACGGGCAATCAAATGTCCAGTGTTCCTTGTCCTTCAAGCAAACACGACAAACGTCAAATACTTCTTCCTCGTCTTCATCCTCTTCTTCTTCTTCTTCTTCTTCTTCTTCTTCTTCCTCCTCCTCTTCCTCTTCCTCTTCCCCCTTTGCTGATTCTTCTTCTTGTTCTACAAGAAATTAGTAAACAACCTCCTCCTCCTCCTCTTCCTCTTCCCCCTTTGCTGATTCTTCTTCTTGTTCTACAAGAAATTAGTAAACAACAATTTAGATACATGTATGAAGTATTAAGAAAAACAATACAAATACTCTGGCAACAAATCTCTGTTCCTAAAACAACAGGTAAGCTAGAAAAACATATTGGCAAAGAAGAGGCCCGCCCTTTTACTTTTTACAATTTTATTCAAAAACTACAATCTGAAAGCCACTACTTAAAAGAGTTCAGGTTCAAGCTTAGTAATGGTAGAGTTATTAACATACAAACAAACAAACAAACAAACTTGATCTCTCAGTAAAATCGTTAAGAAGTATTTTCAAATCAAACAAATGTTACAATACCACATTTCCAAAAGCAAATATTTCAAAATCCAAAGGAACCGAAATTGATTAAGGTATAAAATAAAATTCTTGCACAATTTTTTTCGCTCAAAAAACATAAGAGCCTTACATTTTCCAAATAATATTCCCCACAAACTGTAAAGCAAAGATCAAAAGCATACCATGAGGGAGAGGCAGAGCCAGCGACGAGTAGTAAAATTGTTGAGTCAAAGACTTTCCAGCAAGCTTCGAGTCTTTTGAGCAAGCCGGTACCTGCTTGTGGCTCCATTGACGAGGACAAAACTCAGAAGATCATGATCTTGGAGGTACTCAAAGAGAATATATAATGAAAAGTAGTAAAGTAGAAATCATAAGCCAAATTGGACGAGGGAACACAACCAAACTAGGAATAGGAAACCTAATCAAACTAGAGCAGAGAACAACAAGTCTAGTCTCCTCCGATTATAGTCATATATATCATTATGTTGGCAATCCATGATAGAGGCAGAAGACAGAGGTCATCAATTATAAGGAAACTTAAACCCACCACTACCGTGTATATTGGCCACACAAGATGTAGAATTATACAACACAAATTTTATGTCAGCTATTTCCAGCACAATTTGCACATCAGCTATTCAAAAAATCCAGAAAAAAAAAATTTCTGGATAAACACTAAACTCTAAACCCTATATCTAAGCTCATATTTTCAGAGTAAAAGAGAATTTCATAAACAAAAAGAAAAAATCAAAAGCATACCATGGTCCTGATCTGTGAGGTTGAGGTTGGGTGGCTGGGCTGGGATCGCCAGAGACATGGTTTCGCCTGTGGGAGACAAATTGGCTCGCCCAAGCTTGGGTATGTATATTAGGGATTCGGTTTATGAGCCTTGGCCAGCTTTTATACGTGGCACTACTCCACTGCTTGTAAATATATTTCCCAAATTTTCATCAATTTATACTATTTTTTTACAAGAGATTATTATTTTTTTTTACGTAAATACTCCTTAAATCACAGAATATTTTAATAATAATTTTCTGATTAAGACTAAAAACGTTAAATCATCAGTTGGTTCCATGAATTGGTTGATGTTGCTTAGCTGAGCAGGATTCTGGGGGTCCTCTATTGAGGATAGATTACCCCATATTGATGTAATCCTTTGAAGTTAATAAAATTCAAATCCAAAAAAAAAAGTTAAATCATAAGTAGCAAGGAAATATAAATATACATGACTACCCACTTCTTTTTTAGATAACTAATTCTACCTGCACACTTGTGTGTGATATTTTATATTTAAAACTGAAAGTCGGAAAATCTCTGCGATGGCCGGATTTTTTTTTTTTGGAACAAAAAATCGATATCGTTAAAATTAGTAGCTGAAATAAGTTGGAGTCTACATACGCTTAAATAAGAAATCTTGCAAGAAAATCCGGAAATCTATCTAAGCCAATACTATTCATTATGGTCTAAAGGGGTGCTCGCTTTTTATCAATCCTAATTCAGCAAGAAAAAACCTCGCTCTCTAAAGAAAAATCAATCATCTAGTTCTCATTTGCCAACACGCATTTCTTATACAAATAAAAACTACAAACATCTAAGAAAGCTTATAGAAGTCATTACTACTAAAAAAGGTTTATCATTTACAAAAAAACGCACTAAGTGATAGATGAGGGTGGCAAAAACACCCTTCTTGAAAGCTGAGAGAACATGCCCAAATAACCTAAACCCGAAACCCCAAGCCCAAGCAAAAGCATGGCTAGAAGAATGATGAGGACCATGCATCATTTGCAACCATACCACTGCCGCTATCTCTAGTGGTTGTCCATTCGAACGCATCTTCGCCGACCCAATCTGCGGCACCCCGAGAATGCTACCCGCCTCCTCGCCACCTCCTCGTCACAACTACCCTCCGATCAATAGTGCAACTGCTACACTGCACCTGAAAGCCAGCCACACCGGCACAGTTCGCAAAACAAAATCTATCTTCCTTAACAAAGCTGCAGTCACCCAAAGCCAGACTATCCTACCTTGATCCAACCAGATTTAACGCGATTCGCGTCTTACCAGATGCACCAATTAAGCCATTGGGGACGCACACAAGCGCCATAGCCAGGTTAGAGGACCACTGAATCCTACCGGATACGCCGGACCTCTCTATGATCAACAAATCCTAGGGACACCTAAAGGTATTTTTGATTAAAATAAAAAAATTATAAGAAAAAAATAATGTATGTTCATGCCAGCCCTTCAGATTCGTGCACTTGCAGAGGGAGATTATTAGTCTGGTTTTGTTGGATACTCTTATGGAACGAGGTAGCTTAATACATAACCCGATCAAAAAAAGAAAAACAATGATGTTTTTTAAGTGAGTTTTAGAAACACTTTGTAATTTTAAAAAACATTTGTCAAGTTTTTCTCTATACAAAAATGTTTATGTCAAATTTAAAAAGCACATATAGGTTAATAGGCCTGTTAGGATTTAGGAGCAATGTCATGAGCAGTACGTTTCACAATCATTAGTATTATTATAAGGAACTGCAAAATGCCATTTTCTAATCAATACTAAAAATAGATGTGAGACTGAATAAGGTTACCTAACGGAGGCTACTAGTTAGTCTACCACTATCTTATATATTGGTGTACATTACCCACTCTTGCTCCTAGTCTACTACTACAAATAAATCATATATATAAACAAATGTATGTAAATGACCTAGCCGTCTCTCTCAGCTAAGGTTACTCGACAGCGGCGGTTGTCGACAAAACTATCCAAAATAACAAGTAGCGGTGAATCTCCTACTAGAAAGGTGGGTTTTTTTTCCCGTTCTCTTCTCTGCTCGGATTGAAGGTAGTGGCGACAGAGTTTCTCTCTAGCATGATCCTGAGTTTATGGTTTTCTGCCTCCTCCTTGTTTTGGTGATGGTGGGATCTGGAGATAAAGCGTTTGGGAGCAAAGGGGAGTCTCTGGCTTATGAGGGGTTTCCGTGTTTAGCTTTGGAGATGGGACTGGTGAGTCGTTTCATGACAGCAGCAATAGAGCGGCGCGGGTTCTATTGGAATCCTTTCTTGGGATTGCGGCGATTCACTGGAAATGGCGGGGCATTGGAGGATATGGCGTCGTCGTTATTCTGGGTTCGAGTTCAGAGAGTTGGAGAGGGTACCGACGCTGCTAATGGTGGTGATGACGCATTTGTGGCGGTGGCCGGAAGCTGTTGATGGAGGAGGATCGAGGGAGACCTAGTCGGGGTGTCTTTATTCCCATATGGTGCTGGACTTTGTCGGCGGCTGCGGGGGTTGTTGACTTTGGTGATCTGCAATATTCTGGCTGTGGTGGGGTGCCCTTCATAATTGCCATGTGGCCTGGAGCTTTGTGGTTTAGTGTTTACTAGTGGGCTTGCTTTATTTCACTATTTGCTTTGGAGGATTTTGATCTTTGTTTAAAGGTGTGTTAATTTCCTAAAAGGTGGGTATACTGGGGGTGTCCTGGGTCTTATTCTTGTTCTAGAATAGGTGTTTAGGGTTCCTTAAGGAACAATTCTTTCTGTCGACCTGATAAAGATGTTTCATTTTTGTACTGCTTGCTGAATCTATATAATGGGCTGACCCTTTTTCATCGAAAAAACGGAGGTTACTAGTTTAGCTTAGGATCTACCAGATTGTTCCATACGATTCTAGATATTATGGCTTCCATTTCCACTGATATTGGATCATAATGCTACTGCAGGATGGTGAAGTAGCTAAACATTGGGGTTCTTATTTGTACCCTACGGATGAATCATATTTTCATCTCCTATTTTTCACCTGGGAATGGATTCTTGATTCATATTGTAAAGATCGACCCATACAAAGCAATCCAGAAGTTGAGAAAGTAACTATTTCATGATGCATTATTGATATAATGTTACATCATTCTAACCTTGACACTTTTTCATATGAAAGTCAAGAAGTGTCACAAAAAAATTTGAGAGTGAAAAAAAATCATAGAGCTAATTTCATTTTACCTTCCTAATGATGTGCTCATATTATCCTATATTTCTATGTCTCGTAATCTTGGTTTTTATGTTTAATTCTCCTTGTTTATGATTCATTTACATCTTTTAGTGTTTTTGTAGGTTTGTTCCATAGAAAGAAGAAAAGAAGCTAAAATGAGCTAACTAGGATTGAAAGACGCCCAGGTCCCAGAATCTGCCTGTGCATAATTTCCAACTTCCCCGAATTACTGGGAGTTATCCAGATCGAATCATACAATGAGCCTTATATTCATGGAAAGCTACAGATGTCTACTTTCTATAAAAGTTTACGGATCTCGATTTCGATACTTCAAGAGAAAGTTATGATTGTTTGAGTGAAGATAGGTCAGACAGGAAATCTGCTCGGGATTTTTCAAACATTCGTGGAGAACTCAAGTTCTGTGGCACAAGATCGTCAATCCTAATGTTTCAAGGAAGTTAATTCAAATGAGGATTCAATGAGAAACTTATTCCTACTTCTACAAGAGATATTTCAAGGTTTTCCTATTCCAAATGAAGAAATGAATCTAAACCCAAGTTTTACAAGGAAACATGAAGCCAAAGATGAGCAGAAATCTTCCCTATATAAGGAAGCATGAATTTTACACGAAAAGGGAGTCTTGGGGGCAGATTGAAGACGCCTAAGGACCGGAGACTACTCACCCATCTTCCCCTTCTTTTCCCTTTCCATTCTTTTCATGTTTTTCCTATGTTTTATTTAGTTTTATTTCTCTAAACCTCTTTTCTAGGGCTAGGATGAGGTCCTAGCATGATTGTTTACATGTTTTGATATTCAATTGATGGATTAATAGTTTCTTTTTGATAAATTCTTAATCTCTGCTTGAATTGTTGCTTATGTTAAAGTTATATTGATTCGCGATTTAGGGCTTTGCATCTAGTTATCAGAAGGTGAATTTGAGGCATACCTGCAATATAATTCAAATTAGCTTTATGAGATTAAGAATTGTGAATTACATTATTTTCGTACCTGAAGTAATGGTTTGCATGATTCCCTTGTTTTCTAGAACATAATGAGTCTTGAGTGTTAAATTATGCCGTACCTGGATAGATTGCATGTTAGGATATACGACCTCTGCCGTACCTAGAGAGAATCATACACTTAAGGAAAACTATGGTCTAAGTGTCGTACCTAAACTTAGATACGGGAATTTTTATCTAAAGAAACAAAAGAATTCATTGGTTCAAAATGTAGATAAGATTGCTTGTGGTTGATTCTGACACCCTAGGCTCATCATCATCACATTCTTACTTTTAATCATTATAGACTCTTTTCAATTTCAATTTATTTTCCCATTATCATAAACTCTTTCAGAAACGTGAAAATCATAAGTCCTAGTTTGAGTCATTGTGTTGTCTTGGTCAATTTGTATTTCTTGTTTTGTATGTTTTTAGTTTTAATTAACTAGGGTTTTTCATATTGTGAATTGACTTTAATATCCTCGTGGGAACGACAACCCCTTCTCTTCCATTACTATACTACATCCACCCTGTATACTTGCAGGAATTCCACCACCTAACATTTACATATTAAATCATTTGTGTCTCTACACTTTTAATTTCATCACATGTACCCATGTACTCTTCAATTTAATCAATCATGTACAATAATTCATTTTTCTTGTCAAGTATTTTGTAGATTGAAAATGTAGCTCTAATGGGCTCTCTTGTATGATGACGATTCACTAATGTGATATGCAAAATTATATCATATGTGACTACAATTTCAAAATACATCACACAATAGTTGACAAAAAAGCCAAGGGTTAGACAAGATTGATTGAAATTGATAAGTATAGAGGCACGCGTGATGAAACTAAAAGTGCAGGGGCACAAATGATTTAGGGTGTAAAGATAAGGGAGGTAAAATAAAATTTGCCCAAAAAGATATTAGCTTCTGTATTGGCATTTGAATTTGGAGCGAAAAATGTTTGTTTGAATTGTGAGTGTGAATATGGTATGATATGAGAGTTTAGTTTTCTATTCAATATGACCGAAACTCAAGTGAAGTTATGTGCAGGGTGGCAGTGGTTTTGCAATAAGAATGATCTTTGTGTTTGGTTTGGCTGACTAGTATCAAGAATTCTGATTTATTTGGACAACAAAGTTGCTATCTAGAATTTCAAAATATGAACTTTTTTCACCAATAAATTAAATGGAACTCAATAATCATTCATCACCAAGTTATGAACAATGAAGGCACTTAAAATTATTGAATAATTAAGTGGCTTCCCACGAAAAGATCACCTCAAGAGAGGAGAGGTCATTAGGCTAGGAGTGTCACGGGAAGTGGGTGACAACAATTGGCAAAGGTGGACGCTCGTCATTGAGAGGAAACAAGAGGAGTCGGTAAAGTTTTGAACTCTCATTTTTCAGAAATTAGCAATTGCCTTATGAAAGTGAAATTTCCTTCAATTGCATAGAAACTTCTTAAATTTCTGTCAATTCCCTTGCCGTAAATTTTCAATGATTATTCAATTTTGATGTTAAGCTCATCTCACAACGTTACCCAATTTCGTATGAAAATTTAAGAGGTAAGCTGTTCTTGCTAAGATTTAAAAAAAATAATAATAATACTCACGTGTGATGCAAAGGGTAAAATTAGATAAGATCATCTCAGTAACAACATGGATACTATTGATAATTTTTTTTTAAAATTATGGTGCAATTGAAGTGAGCCGAATAATGATTGAGCATTTCAACTTATTATTTTTCACCCTTAAATCTAAATCCAACGACAGTTGAGCATGATTGAGTATATAATCAACTGACTATCTCAGGAGATTTTGTGTGAAAAATCAAGGGGCAAATGAAACTTAAACTAAAATAATAATACTACTACCTAACAATAATAATATAATAAAGCAGGAGTGTCACGCCCTGAATTTTGAATAACCAATTCAAATCCGAAACATGAATAATAACAATTACAAATAACGTTCTGAATTTTTTCTCAGAAACAAACACACCTCACACCAGTCAATATTACATAAACCAAATCCTCAAGTTATTTATTACAGCACACTCTCACCAAATCAAATTGTAAGGCTCAAAAGAGCATAACTTACCTCACAAATACAAATGCTGTAAATCAAATACTAATACTCTAAACCGCACGATCACTGCCCTGGTTCTCCTGACCTGTAGGATTATCCGCTACACCGTTTGAATAGTGTACCAGGATTGCAACAACACAAAACCCGGTAAGCTTTTTGAAAGCCCGTATGAGTAAATTTAAGAATTGCACAATTAAGTTAACAATTTCAACTCAAGTATTTCTTAGCATAAGTAATTGAAGTGCATAACGTCACTTCAAGCATCAATCAATTCACATCTCACAATGATCACGAAGAAACAACAAAACTTTTCTTATCAATTCAAGTTCCACTGAATGACTAAGAAAGAACAACCCCGCACTTTCTTTTACACTAAAAATATACCATGGGTGCAATAATACTTTGTATCCCCCAAGAAGTATATTGTACTCAAGGGCGCAATAACCCAAAGTCATCCCCCAAGCAATACGTTGCACCCAAGGGTGCGATAACTCGCAGTTATCCCCCAAGAAGTACAATGGCAGACAGACTAGAGCTCTAACTGAATCGTAGCCTGTCACCTCGGCCGAGGTTCAAACCTATGATAATAACTGCCTCAATCATCAATGTGATAAGAGTACTAGACTCTATCATTTAATCAATCCACACGACTCAATTATCACACTTTACTCAATTACTCTTCATCAAGATCAACTTAACAATATGCTATAATTTATATTTTTGAAAGAGTAATGCTTGAAACAGTAAATCAATCAAATCAATTCCACACTTCCCAAATGCCACACCATCCAATATATTTTCCACGTAAATATATATATATATATATATATATATATATATATATATACGTAGTCACCCTCACAGGAATGACCACTAATACCAACTATAGTTCACAGCAACCAAAATCAAGAAATTCATTTTATAGTTTAAATACATTTTACTTACCTATGGACCATAGTTAAACAAGTCCATATAATTTAAAACAATTATTTATTTTCTTAAAAACAATTTCCACAAATTCACAATTGAATAAAAATCACTGAATTTTGGTTCATAAATGAACCATGTGCGATTTACTCACCTCTAATCCAGCTGCGTCTTCTTAACAGCTCAAACAACGATTTCACGAATCGTTCGCCAAATCAATCCGTCGATCACCTAATCCAATATGATTTTAACTTAGCCAACTACTCATAAACATACTTAAACGACGATCCAACGGTCGGATCGAAATTAAACGATGATCCAACGGTCGGATCTTCACAGATTGCCCTTAGGATCATCCTCCTAAATTATCACGAAGATCCAACAGTCGGATCTTCTTGAATGGCCCTTACAAACATCTCCACAAACTTATACGAAAATCCGACGGTCGGATTCTCACGAATCGCCTTCCAAATCACTATTTCACAATTATACGAAGATCCAACAGTCGGATCTTCGCCCATGACAACTGGGACAGTCATACGATCAACATATCAAAACTACAAGTCCATCGGACGGTCAGATCTTCACAGATCATAAATCAAACTATTGAAATCGATCGAAACGAAAAAATTCATAACTTAATCATACGATATCCAAAAATTTCATATAATATATCGAAATGATCGTCTTAACATGTAGATCATAAAAATGGGCAGAAACTGCCCTTAAGGTCCCCGGAGGTGGCCGGAAATGGCCGCCAGAGTTAGTTGCAGAGCCGCTGCCGACCACCACCAATGGTGTCGGGGCTGGGCTGCTCTTCTTTATCTCATCATGCTTAACCAAAAACTCTAAAGGCATGTTATCAGAAAAAGTCAAGAAGAGGTCGAAAATTACCGAAATCTGTCACAGTGGCCGGAATTTTTCCAGAATCCGGCGAGCTTGAGTTCGACGTAAAAACTTCCACGAATCGCTTCGATCCCTTCTGTAGATTTGTTCAGAAACTCAAGGTGATCTCCCCAGTTCAAGAATCACTCAAAACGAAGCTCTACAGCTCGAGATATCCAGATCTAAAGTTCCGTTCGATCTAAGTCGGGGTTGACTTGCAGCCGCCGCCACAGACAACTACGCCATGCAAGGTTGTTACTGGGAGCTTCAGGAGGTCGAGTCGACGTAGAAGGATAAGTTTGGTGAGGATTGGTGGCCAGAAACATGAGGAGGATGAGTTGGTTCGGTTTCAGGTGCAACCGGATCGAGTTGGTTTGCCGGACCTTGAGGCTGTGCCGGAGGGAACGACGACGTCCAGCAGGTAGAGCGGCCTGAGGAGAAGCTATAGGAACTGGTCTGGTGTTGATTGGTGGCCGGTGGAGGGAGAGAGAGACCGGAGAGCCTTTGCTCTGTTTCTGGTGTCAGTCGAGCGAGAGAGACTTTTCTGTGCTTGCCTACCACAATCCACTAATTCGCATACAATATAAAAGAAGCAAAGCAGAAGCACTACTTTCCCTTTGTTGCTCAAAACACAGACATGCCGCGCCATTTTTATTAAAAGAAATCTCCACTACCATAGTGCCAAATTAGAAAAATGAGGTTATTACAAGGAGTCAAATGGAAAATAGGTGATGGTCAACTAGTAAGCATCTGGAACGATGATTGGATCCCAAATTGTCCAAGGTATTTAATCCAAAGACCGTTGAGCTCTCCTTTTGATAAGGTGGCAGACTTGATAAATGAGCATGATCGTTCCTGGATTCCCACCTCAGTTCTTACGATTTTCCCTATTGATGTGGCTACACGCATCCTTGCTATTCCCTTAAGCAGAAGAAGCACATGTGACAAGCAGTATTGGTAACCAGAAAAGAAAGGCATCTTCACAGTGAAATCAGCATATTGGGTGGCTAGGGCTCATGTTCTTGGCAATGCTTTAACTACTACATCAACCGGTGATCCCTTCCAAGAACTGTGGAAAAGATTATGGGGAGCAAAAGTGCCAAGGAAAGTGCAAATATGTGTGTGGAGAGCATGTCAAAATATATTGCCCACAAGGGAACGTCTTCTCACCAAGGGCTATGAAGGTGACTTGAGTTGTTTGCTTTGTAAGCATAGAATGGAAGACAGTGTGCATCTTTTTGGCAAGTGTCCTGTTGTTGTTGAGTTCTTCTCCATCTTATCTTCTCATTTTCCAAATTCTATTCTCCCCAATATGGTGTTTAAAGAATGGATGCTTGAACGAGCGATACATCTCAAGAAGGAGGTGTTTGAAAGACTTCTCATGAGAATCTGGTCCTTATGGAAGAACAGAAACGAAATGTTATGGGAGAACACTTCGACACCTGCTTCTGCTCTTTTCCTAAGCTCTATGACATGGTTAGATGAGTATAAACAGGCTAGAACTTCTCCTATTGCACCTCAACTGAAGACTGCACAACATGGGGAAGTAAAAATTAATGTTGATGGAGCATTCTTGCCTACTCTAACTCAAGGGGGTCTTAGTGGTGTGATCAGAGACTATAAAGGTCAATTTGTTGCAGCTTTTGCACATCCTATCACCTCCACAGTCTCCAGTGGCTATCCCTTCGAACACATCTTCCCTGACCCAATTTGTAGCACCTCATGATAAAGTAATCTTGGGTTCACATCCAAAACCAATTGGCAATGGATGGAGTGGCCTAAACCCTTATAAACCCATAGGCAAGGTCCCATTTTTCTCATGTGGGATGTATATATATTCTCAACACGCCCCCGCACGTGTGGCGAATTTTCAAGCCATACACGTGGACAACTAGGGTGACGTGGTGCCTGTGTGGCCGTTAGGCGTGCACATGTTAGTAACCCGCTCTGATACCATGATAAAGTAATCTGGGGTTCACATCCAAAACCAATTATTGCTACTCCATGTGGATGATATCATCCTTACTAGCAATAATGAGACCTTAATTGCTGAGATCAAAACTGCTCTCCAACACGAATTTGACATGAAGGATTTGGGTGATCTTCATTTCTTCCTCGGTTTAGAGATTAAGTACCTTGCATCGGGGCATTTTGTCTCTCAACAAAAGTATGCCAAAGACCTCATATACAAGGCTGGCTTGGAGGACTGTCACTCTCACCTTTCTCCTTGTCAATCTGGAGTCAAATTACTTAAAGATCATGGTACACCTCTATCTTTGGGAGCACTTGAACATTTTCGAAGCATTGTTGGCTGCCTGCAATATCTCACCTTTACACGACCTGATATAGCATATAGTGTGAACTCGGTTTGTCAATTTCTCCATTGTCCCACCGATCTTCACCTTGTCGCTGCCAAACGTATTCTCAAATATGTTAAAGGTACTGTAGACTATGGTATTACTTTCAGGAGAGGTTTTTCCACTGCTTCTTCACCACCACAGGTTTCCCTTCGCGCATATTGTGACGCCGATTGGGCTGGGGATCCTAACGACCGGAAGTCTACTACGGGTTTTGTCATCTTGCTCAATGACTCACCAATTTCATGGTGTAGTAAGAAACAAACTGCCGTTTCTAGATCTTCTACAGAGGCCGAGTATAGGAGCATGGCTGACACTACCTCTGAATTGCAATGGCTTAAACATCTCCTCCAAGATCTTCAAGTTGACTTGGCTGCCATTCCAACTCTTCACTGTGACAATATCTTGGCCTTGGCTCTTGCTTTAAATCCTGTTCATCACTCCAAACTGAAACATATCGAGGTGGATGTTCACTTTACTCTGGACAAGGTTAAGGATGGCTCTATCAGATTGCAGTTTGTTTCTACTCATGACCAACTCGCTGACTTGTTCACTAAAGGACTCTGTTCTCCTCCACATACCTATCTCTGTCATCAGTTGCAGTTAGGTCCATCACCGCCTTCTCCCTCAGTTCAATTGATTCAGCTTGATGGCTTCTCCACCCATCCAGCTGAGGAGGGGTGTTAGGATAGGATATACGGTCAAGATCCAATATCAAAAGATATTTACGTTTCACTCACTATTAGGTTAGGTAGGCTGCAATCACAATATGCATGTACTCAAGCTTATCTTGACACGTGGTGATCATGTAGCGATTCTGTTGCTAATTGTACTAATTGTGCTAATTAGGCTACTATAAATACCTAACCCAATTACTTGTATTCATTCTGTTAAGTCACATCAAATATACAAAGAGTTTCTATTCTTTCTCTCTCTCTTTTCCTCTCGATTCTTCTAGCTTTCTTGACGAAGACCAGCACACCAAGACCACCAAGGCTCTGGATACCATGAAAGCTTGAAGAAAGCTAGAAGAATCGAGAGGAAAAGAGAGAGAGAAAGAATAGAAACTCTTTGTATATTTGATGTGACTTAACAGAATGAATACAAGTAATTGGGTTAGGTATTTATAGTAGCCTAATTAGCACAAACCTAATTAGCACAATTAGTACAATTAGCAACAGAACCGCTACATGATCACCACGTGTTAAGATAAGCTTGAGTACATGCATATTGTGATTGCAGCCTACCTAACCTAATAGTGAGTGAAACGTAAATATCTTTTGATACCCAATGGTTAGAGTCAAGCAAGAAGGGCAACATTTAATAGAAAGCCAACTGGATTTGACCAACAGTAGTAGCAGTTTGGTGTCTCAAGCAATGGAGCTCAAGAAAGTCAAAACTATGATGAATTGTAGGAGAGCTTGTCAACCAATGGAGTTATGGCCATCACTTCCTCTTCTTCCTCCTGGTTAAAACCAACTTGCCGCCCTCTTCTAGCTTTCTCCTCTGCTTCCTTTACAGATATGATGGTGCTAAGGAGGGGTATTACAACTTACTTGTTTTTGCTGCATCTTGAAGCTTGTATCCAATCTTCAAGCTGAGGAGGGGTGTTAGGACACTATGATCCTATTCAGCTCAATTATATCATCTGATCATGCACAAGTTTTCTCTATGTAATAATGTTAGCTACACTAGTTACTAATTAGTTAGTCTGCTTGCATGTGGCCTATAGCTGTAGTCCACGTGTAAGCAATCTACAGGTAAGTAGTTAGCATATAAAGCTATTAGCTACCTCAGTTTTCTATTATTGTATCAGAGCCTCATCTTCCATCAATAGAAATTCTTTTTCTCTCTAAATTCTCTGTTCTTCACACAAAGCTTTCAAAGACTAGCCTCAACGGGGTATGCTACCTGCCTCCTCAGCACAACTACCCTCCGATCAATAGAGCAACTGCCACAAGGCATGCACCTGATCGAGATCTTCTTCTCAAACCACCGAGCAAAGTCGGTGAAACCGGCATCGTTGGAGGAACCAAATAGATCTTCCCTAACAAAATAAAAACAAACCAGTCACCCAAAGGTAGACTATCGCTACCTCCAAACAGATTTAACGCAAGTCGTGTCTTACCAAGTCCACCAAGCCACCAACGACGCACGCAAGCGCCAAAGCCAGGCTAGAGGACCACCAAATCTCATTAGAGACACTAGACCTCTTTGTGATCGACAATCTCTAGGGCACCGCTTTTTTCAGGGCCTGTTTTAGGGGTTCCTAAAAGTATTTTTGAATTTAAAAAAATTATAAGAAAAAAATGTATGTTCATGCTAGGAATTTTGGATTTGTGCGCCCGCAACGGGGGATTAATATGGTTTTGTTAGGATACTCTCATGGACCGAGGTGGCTTAGAACATCACCCGATCAAAAAAAGAAAAATAATAATGTATTTTAAGTGAGTTTTAAAAACACTTTAGAGTAGTTTGAAAAACATTTGACAAGTTTTTCTCTATACAAAAATGTTTAGGTCAAATTTATAAAGCAAGAGGAGAGGTTGTCGGGAGTGTCACCGAAAGTAGCTGATGACAATCGGCAAAGGTGGATGCTCGTGACTGAAAGGAAACAAGAGGAGTCGGTAAAGTTTTGAACTCTCATTTTTCAGAAATTAGCAATTACCTTATGAAAATGAAATTTCCTTCAATTACATAGTAACTTCTTAAATTTTTGTCAATGTCTCCCTTGCCGTAAATTTTCAATGACTATTCAATTTTGACATTGAGCTCATCTCACAACATTACCAAATTTTGTATGAAAATTTAGAAGGTAAGCTACTTTTGCTAAAGATTAAAAAAATAATAAAAAAATAAAATAAAATAAAAACTCACAAGTGTGGCGCAAGACTGATGGTAAAATTGGATAAGATCATCAAAAATAACAACATGGATACAACTGATAAAAAATTAGAAAGTTATGGTGCAATTGAAGTGAGCCGATTAATGATTGAGCATTTTAACCTATTATTTTTCACTCTTAGATATAAACCCAACGGCAATTGAGCACGATTGAGTACATAATCAACTGACTATCTCGGGAGATTTTGTGTGAAAAATTAAAGGGCAAATATAATAATAATAGGAAGTGACCCTACAAACTGGTGTATATGAATTATTTGATGAGGAACTGGAATGTGCCAACAGGATTGAAAAGGTGGTTCAGGGGTTACAAGCAAATACGTTTGGGAAGAATCGACTCGTAAGAAGTTAATGAAAGAATGCTTTCTCTGGATTGAAATTCCAAATCGTACTCTCTCTTGAATTGGTTAGTGAATCCGTGAAGGTTTCTTTCTTTATAAAGCAAGGAAAAGGAAGGGCGAGAGTTGGACTCTGCCAATATCAGAAAATCTGGATATCTTTTAAACACATTTTATGGATATTAATGCAATTAGAAAGATATTGGTATTGCTAACCTCTTCATCAAACACTTCAACCCACATATGCAAATTGATTTTGCCTTTCATCTTACTAACATAGAAGCAGTGTGATTTGTCTACACTACACAGGAAGTTTCTTTTTCTTAATTAACATGCTGCATATTGTGCAACTCTCCCCATGAAAACAGAACCATTGATGAGTCCTTTACATCTTGTCTTTAGAAGCTGTCAACCTATGCATAGTATTCAGAGAATATGTTTTCTCCAATATCTCTAATAATACTGATGTTTAGTGTTCTTTTGATTTCAGTTCCTTGGATAGTTTTTTGGGGACAAGAAACGAACATAATTCCATCCTGTACTTCCAATGTGTAGTACTGAAACTTGGCCCGACTTCGCTTATAGTCAATTTTGATCAATAAACCTCCGTTTATTGTCGAATCAAAACATCAACATACCAATTTCAAAACAAGGAGCAAGAGACTTGAAGTCAGTCAGACTATCACACTGACAATGACAAAGTATTCAAACTTTTTGGCTACAATTTTGCCGTGCAACTCGATCTCTACATGTTAATAGGGATCGAAGAAAGCTAATCGGGAAATGTGTAGAAATAAGAATATGGAACGTACGTCTTCAGAATCTCGTGTTTTGTGGAATTGTGGTCATATGATATTATAAGTGTTTTCTTAGTCTTTTTTTTTTTTTTTTTTTGATTTTGTCAAGGGGAATCCAAAGGCTTTCTAGGCCCAAGATAAACGCCTTCGACGCATGTGAAATGCTCCAACTATGCATTGCAGCACAGTGCCTGACCACTTTGACAGCTTCGGGTTCGAACCTAGGTTGGGGAGCACACCCAACTAGGCAAGAACCACTAAGCCACTTGCAGTAGTTAGAGTTTTCTTAGTCTGATATTGAGCTAACCATTTTGAAATATATTATTTTTATATTGAGAGATGAGTTGAAATAGAATTCAGCAAAATATTAACAAAATAAATCTCTTTTGAAAATGCTATTTAGAAGCAATAGCTTTCCAAGAGTCGTGCTTAATAATTGCCAGTTGAAATTGGTTTAATGTTTCAAAATTGGTAGTGCATGACAACCCCAAATTTTGATAATGCGCACGTAAGTTGGTTTGTTAATTTGCCATTTTCTGTCATTTCAATGTTGAGTGTCATTTCAATATTAGGAGAGGCTCAACTTTGCGTGAATTACGGAAGACCGTACGGTCTTTAGATAGGCTCCCTTTGTGCCTAGGTATTGGAATGGGACAATTTACCTTATCGGTAAATAGCACTTCTTTATTTTGGTTGATGAAAATTTAGACTTTAGAGTGCGAGATTACGGACAAGGCGGAGCAAGAAAAACCAAACTCTCCTCTATAGGGTCTTTGTGTCGAAGGTTTATTTATTTATTTTTATTTTTTTTCAGACTTTTCCTTCTTCTCTAGACATGCCAAACCGCAAAGGAACGGCTTCCCTTAAAGGAAATCAAAACCCCTCGCTCCTTTGAACCCAAGAGTTTTCAGTTTTTCAAGCAAAGATGTTTGAAGCCGTTGAGCATTCCCCTCACTCCAAAAGGCCAAAACTTTCTCCCTTTCCTAGCTGCAAGGAGACTCCGCCGGAAACCATGGTTGAAGAGAAAGAAGACCTCATGATTTCACCAACCGGTGGACACCCATTTCACAAAACAGCCCACTATCTCAAACCCATTTCGCCTTCCTCCCTTTTCGAGTCTTTCACCTCCCATATCCCCACCTCACCCTTGGACCCAAAATAGTGGCCATCCCAGCTTCAGTTCCGTGGATGGCGCCGCGACCACCAAGACTTGCTGACTTGGGTTCACCACTTGGCTTCTACTCACCAATCCACGTGGAAGAAAGCCGGCATTTACGAACCCATCTTCAACTCGACTTACCAGATAAGAAGAAACAACGACTTGGTTTGTGTGTTTGCAGAGAAATGGTGTTGTGAGACCAACACCTTCGTTTTTCCATGGGGTGAAACCACAATCACATTGGAGGATGTTATGGTTTTGGGAGGCTTCTGTGTTTTGGGAGACTCTATTTTGAGTCCTATTGAAAGCAGAGAGCTGAAAGAAATAGAAGAGAAACTTGAGAAAGAGCGAAAAGGACTATACGATTACAGTGGGCGTGGGTCTAAGGTGGCCAGCGCAGAGTTATGGATGAAGAAATTCATGAAGAGCGGGAGTAAACTAGAGCACCTAGCATTTCTCGTCTTTTGGTTGTCCAGGCATGTTTTCCACGGCAGTCGTGATTCAGTAAACAAGGCTGTTTTCTCTGTTGCAATTCATTTAGATAGGGGCATTCGGATTGCTCTTGCACCGGCTGTTCTTGCTCACATTTATGGAGATTTGAGTCTGCTTAAAAGGACTATTGTAGCTTCAAATGGCAGTAATGAATTAAAGCTAGAGTCACCATTTCATTTACTTCAGGTTTGGGCATGGGAAAGGTTTTTGGAACTTAGGCCAAAGCCCAATGTTATGAGCTATGCTGAGCCAAGATTGGCTAGATGGGATAGAATACATGGTCAGGATTTCGGAAATTTGAGGATTGTTTTAGACTCTGCTGGAGAATGTTTCATGTGGCGCCCTTATGCCATTGCCATTGAAAACTGGAAGCTTCCTAGTTACTGTTCAGAAAAAGATAGGTGCGTTGGTTCTGGTTTGGATGATGAGTTCCTTTCATTTGCTCTATGCTTGAGGGTAACTGATTTGGTTGGATTTGGTCGAAATGAGCGATACCTTCCGCATAGGGTGGCTAGGCAATTTGGATATGATCAAGATATTCCGTGTGTCATTGCTCAATTCAATGATGGTTCTGGTATTTTCATTCCTCATATATCCTGGAAATATCACATGAAGGAAATTAAGGATGTAAAATTGTATATTCCATCTAGGCTGTCTGAAGCAGATGTGAGCACAAGATACATGAAATGGTGGGAGGAAACAGTATCAGGCCTCAAACACATAACTAAGCCTAGGATGCCACCGAAGAAGAAAGCAAAGACTACTGAGGGATCACTACTGACGGGTAAACCTGCCCTCAGGCATCCTGGTTTCCGGCGAACGAAAGTTGCTGAGGGTTCAAATGAAAGAAACAGGTTTACTGGTTTCACCATTCCTTCTGTTTCTTGTCCAAAGAGCTATGCAAAAGTAGTAAAGATTTCCAAAGTACATAATGTAGGTAATAATTCCCTTGTTCCTCCCGGATTTCCTCCCAGATTTCCTCCCACAGGTAATATGATGGAAGTTGGAGACACTATGGACAAAGATGAACCGACTAGTCCAGAAATTTTGGAAAAAGGGAAGCAAAAAAACGTTGAAACTAGAAAAGGGGTTGATGATTCAATTGCTGATGGAAGTTCTGTTGATGATATTATGAAGTCAGAAAGATTGGAGAAAGAGGTTATGCTGAGTCCGACTTTGGTTTGGGGAAGTAAGGCCAAGAGGAACATTAAATATGTAATTGTGAGTAATGCAAGAAGTCTAGATAATGACATGGTAAGAACTATTGGCAATGAATGGGCTAGCAGGGTTGAGAGACAGGTTTCAGAGCTTAAAAATCTTGTAAGAAACTTTAAAGAATCAGACATTTTGAAATATTGTAAGCATAAAAATATTGAAACTAGAAGAGATGGTGACTGCGTGAAGTTATCAGGTGAAGTTCAAGATTTGGCATCTTCAACTGTGGAAGAAGGTTCTGTTATGAAACAGGTTTCAGAGCTTAAAGCTAGGGTTAGCAAGCTTGAAAGTTTGGCTGACATGTTTCAAACAAACACTAGTGGAGCAGGTATGGGAACAGCTAAGGAAAGATAGCACTCCTCTAATTTGGTATTTCTAAAACTTTAATTATTCTTACTCTACTTTTGTTATTATGGGTGATAAACTTTCCTGATGTTTGCCTAATTTTTTTATTAAAAAAATATCACTTGCTCTATCTTATGTCTTATGTCTTATATATTCTTATATATATATATATATATATATATATATATATATTATTCAATATTTGTCTTGATTTTTGTTTTCTTACTCACTCTTTGAATCTGGATTCTGGTCTTGCTGTTGAATGAGTTGTTTGAACATAACTGCCACTTTTAAAATGGAACTAAGGGATTTCATTTTAAAAAAAGAAAGTTAAGTCTTTGCACCTGCCTTGTTTACATATCATACAAATTTGTTCAATAAAAAAGAAAATCTTGCAAATTTGAATATTGAAGACTCTTAAATAATCCAATAGGACTTACAGTATGGGATGAATTTTATCCATTCTTATTTGAAGAAATGTATTTTCTAATCTCTTGATATCTTCCTATCTTATGTGTTTTAAATGTGAAACGCTTCTGTTACATATACAAAGAACCCACACAATAATGTGTTTACCACTCCCCGAAAACAATCCCTTAGAGCTTTAGCTCTATGCTTTGACACTACTGTTTGTTGCATTGGTAATTTTTTTTACCCTTCCCTAAATCATTTAGAATAAGCTTAACTAATTAGCACTTTGCATCTGATGTGAACAACTTCATATCCAATCCAGGTGAAGCATGCAGTTCGACTATTTCTTAGCTGTTATTTCAACTCTTCCATATGGACGAGGCACAACATTCTGGGATTCATCTAAAGTTAAGAAAATGTCTTTAGAAAAGAAGAATTCTATGCAGATAATAAAAGTTTAGTTTTGTCCTAGATTTCCAGTGCTTCCTGTTTGGAAGATATTGTCAATGCTAATACCTCAGGTAATCGACTGATTAGTCTTATACCATTGTAAATCCTCAACCGTATATTAGTATGCTATTTAGAACTACCACCATTGTTTGGTATTCATCGTGTGCTTCACGTGTCTCAGAACTGCTCACCACTTTCTACATGCAAACCAAAAGCAGTCAAGATAGGTTATATTGATTAGAAAGGTATAGACATATTGAATATCTTGGGTCATTTCATAGATAATATAGAGGATTCTACAAAAGTTCTCTCTTAAGAATTCGGTGAACCGCCATGTTACTCCAATAATGATTTACGAATCCTCACTTTAATTTTTTTTAAGTTACCCTCTGAAAATCATTGCTACAACATTTTATTCCAATCATAGATCATTAGTCTTAAATCTATAATCAAACAACATTTTTGGTAATAATTAAGATCTTTTTTATTTATTTTTTTATTTTTTTTATGGCAGAGATGATTATTTAGAAAATGAACTCTTCCTATTATGAAAGTCTAAAGTAATGATTTCTCAATCACAATTGGGGTCAAGACGAGGTGAAAATGAAAACTTTAGGATTTCCATAGGTTTTGGATTTCATAAGGTGCACCCATCAATTCAAAGAATCATGTGCAGAAAGTTAGTATAGCAATAGATGTAAGGAACATAGAACTCATCGGGTGAACTACAAATCCTGATCTTTTTTCGTTCTTTTTTCTAGGAAGGCAATCAAACTCAATTTGATTCTCAAACTATGAAAATACTATTCTATTGTTTGGCGAGCAATGCGTTGTTGAATTTAACTACGTTCCCAATGCTTTTTTTTTTTTTTTTTATCAAGTTAAGGCTTCTGGTCAGCTTATGTTCTTCATGTGCATGAAGGCCAACTGGTGGCCAAAACACAGTTTGAAGGGTTGAGCTTTGTGCTAGTGCATTTCCTTATGCAAGCTTTCGTAATGAGAAACTGAACAAACATAGATGACAAATTGATCTCTTTACCGAATTTGTCTTTACATATCGCATGCATGTTTCCACGTTCCAAAGCTCGAGCATTTTTCACCATGATCGCCAGCTATGTAACCGTCCAGGCAGGTGTAATCACCTAGAACAGCTTGTTGCGTGCACTTTGTCGAATTTATCTTTCTCATCTCCTTAAAGCCGGGTTATCAACTGGTCCTTTCATAATTCATTACTCAAGTTTTGCTTCCATGTTGTGCATTTCATGCTACTCTGTTTCAATTTTTCTCCCTAAAGATCCTTGAAGCAGTTCAAGTTTTTACTGTGGTGTCGAATATAAGAGATATTCTCTGTCAATTTTTCCCTAGTCAATCTGCCAACATCATTGATTCTGTGACGAGCTCCGTAAGTACTAATAACCAAAAACTGTTTATGACTTTATCTGATTTTTCTTTCTAAATATTATTCGTAATGTTAACTTTTTTAAATCTTCAGCATTCATAGTATTAGGGGCGGAGCCACATTGGGGCACGGTGGGTCCCGTGCCCCAGTGAGATTTTAAGTATATATGTAATTTGGTTCAATATAGGAACTAAGAACTGCCTTATTGCAGTGGTTGGGGCGCATACTTATGTAAGATTGGTCCTTGGTTCGATTGCTGCTACCAGCAATGTGCTAATCTTTTTCGATTTTTTTCTGTTTTTCTAACATTAATACTATTATCTCCTCTCAGCAATGTGCTAATATTTTTTTTATTTATTTCTTTTTTCTAACATTAATACTAGTATTTCTTCTCAAAAAAAAAACATTAATAATATTCTTTCATATAGTTTCAAAATTCAAATATAAATTATATTTCCATTATGAAAAATTGTCTAAAAATCTAAAAATTATAAGTTCTATTAATAAAATATGTAATTTAAAAAAACTATTGATCTTTTTAAGTACAAAAATAGATATTGATTTTTCCCTAACCTTATTATAATTATTATTTTTATTACAATTTTGATATATTTTAAGTTTAAGTTTAGATTTCAAAAAAAAAAAGTGCCCCAGTTGAGATTATTTTCTGGCTCCGCCACTGCATAGTATGATGCATGATTTTTTGTTCAGTGAGTAGCTTGTGCAAATTTTGTATACAGACTCAAAGTACTTATATGTCATACCTTTCATTAGGATTCCTTGCTTGCCTTCTAGCTGTGCAGTTTGGATTACCTTCCCTTATTGCTTGAACTATTATGTATACATTCTGTTTTTGTGTTTTATTACCTTTTGTTAGATGTCAAAATATTGTTCTAAAAGGAAGATAATGTTTTATTAGAAACTATTTATAGTTACCCTAATTGTCTTTGCAGAATATTTGTAACAGTAATTGATAAACCAAATGCTGTCTCTAACTTCTGCAAAAGAATACATGCGAAAACTATGTCAAACATCAAAGTTTTATGGAATTTTCTTGTTAGAAATGCAGGCCTGAGTTGAAGTTAATTTGAAGCAAAGATCTCCAGATGTTTCCACCAGATTCTGTGCTTTTGCTCTTGTTTTGGGAATGGGATATTTGCCTGGTTATAAGGGATAACATTAGATTATGGATTTCGGAACAAACCAACTTACAAACTGATAGTGAAGAACTGCACATGATATACTCTTCCTTGTTGCTAACTTGCTATAGCCACATATGGTCTTTTCTTCTACCTAAATATCTTAGCCACACATAATAAGTATCTAACTTATTATGTGAGTAAATATCATCTTTTAAACGTTTATGATTCCTAAATATGTATTACAGTCATCAACTATCAAGCACAAAGGGGTCTTGTTACCCTCGCGTCTCACTTAATTTGGGGCTGTAATAAAGATATGGGACAGCAGTTTGCTTCTTCACTTAGTTGATGAGTGGAGTGTTGCCTTTCACATCTGCAGTACTGTTCCTATTCTCGCTTACATGTTAGTATGTAGCTGTCTAGATGTTGTACATTTTGTAAGATAAAATGAACCACTCTCTGTAGCTCGTTTTTTCGTTGATCTGTGGTATGTTAGAGATACGCATAGTGTTTGTAATGGTACCTTCGAATCCCGTGGACTACTTCAAATCAAGATGAAAATGAAAGCACATATTTCATTGAGTTCATCAGGTCGTGCTGTCCCATTTTTTACTCGCATCCCAAACATTACATTATCTAAGCTCTCTAAGAGCTGAGTATGATACTTAGACCCACCATACAGTATAATCACATAATCCGAGCCATTTAATTTTTAGATCTCCCTTCAATGGTAAGCGCACTTTTTTCAATACAAAAGCCTAATTTTATTTTTAAAGAAACAATTTCAGAAGTTGAGTAAATTCAAGTCAATCCCCCCGGTAACTCTCATCTTTTCTTTACGGCTTTAAGGATAGGTTTTGTGTCACGCCCCGAATTTTGAATAACCAATTCAAATCTGAAACATGAATAATTACAATTACAAATACCAATCTAAATTTTTCTTTCAGAGTAACACGCCTCACACCACTCAATATTACAATACCCAACTACTCAATTTCTTATTACAGCACACTCTTACAAAATCCAATCAATTTGTAAGGCTCAATGAGCTTAACTCACCTCACTATTACAATTTATGTAAATCTATAACAAATGCTCTAACCCGCACGATCACCGCCCTGATTCTCCTGACCTGCAGGATTACCCGCTACACAATTTGAATAGTGTACCGGGATTGCAACAACACCAAACCCGGTAAGCTTTTGACAGCTCGTATGAGTAAACAAGAATGAACTGTTGATTTATTAAAATACATTTCCTTTTTAACTCAAGTATAGAAATGTAGAAACATCACAATCACAACGACCACCACAAAACCACTTCACTTTCTCACTCTCATATATATATATATATATATATATATATATATATGTATACACTTATGAGTCACTCCCCGTTACCCTCATAAGATCACTCAACATTGGCAGACAGACTAGAGCTCTAACTGATCGTAACCACCGGCCTGGCGCGAGAGCGTGGTTCACGATTTAATACTATTAGTAACCACCGGCCCGGTACAAGAGTGTGATTCACTAATAGATGCCATGGTCACCCCGTGACCTATTGATCTCCACAGATCAATATATCTCAACAACTCAACAATTTACTATTTCTCAAACAATAAAACTCAACACCTCACTATATGGTTTCCTCAACAAAAATCCATCAATACATATATATTTTTCATGTAAATAATATATGTACATAGACATTCGCACAGGAATGCCTATTAATACCAACTATAGATCTCGTACAATAAAGCAATAAATTCCTTTTTATAAACAAAATCATTTTCTTACCTGTGAGCCGTAGCCCTATGAACCGTAGTCAATTGAGTTCATATTTTTCAAAACAATTATTTAATTCAAAACCATTTCCACAAATAAACATAAATATTTAGAACTTCGGTTCGTGAATGAACCATGTGCGGTTTACTCACCTCTAATCCCGCTGCGTCTTCTTAACAGCTCAAAATACGATTCGCAATCGTCCACCAACTCAAATCGTCAATCACCTAATCAGATACGATCTTAACTTAGCAAATCAATCATAAACCACACATATACGGAAATCCAACGGTCGGATTCTAAATTAAATGATGATCCAACGGTCGGATCGAAATTATACGATGATTCAATGGTCGGATCCTCACGGATCGCCCTTTGGATCATCCTCCCGAAATTATCACGAAGATCCATCGGTCGGATCTTCCTGAATCGCCTTTACTATCATCTCCTTAGATTTATATGAAAATCCGACGGTCGGATTCTCTCGAATCGCCTTCCAAAACACTAATTCACAATTATACGAAGATCCAACGGTCGGATCTTCGCCCATGACCACACAAAGTCATCGGGACAGTCATACGATCAACATATCAAAACTATAAGTCCATCAGACGGTCCGATCTTCACAGATCACAAATCGAACGATTGAAATCGATCGAAATCGTAAAATTCATAACTAAATCATACGATATCCAAAAATCGCGTATAATATATCGAAATGATCGTATTGAAATGTAGAATTTAAAAATGTAAAGAAATCACATTTTTGACCCCCGGAGATGGCCGGAAAGGGCCGCCGGATTTAGGGACAGAGCCGCCGCCGACCACCACCAATGGTGTCGGGGCCAGGCTGCTCTGCTTCAACTCATCAAGCTTAACAACTTTCCTAACTAGCATGTAAGCTGGAAATGACCGGAAGGGGTCGAAATTACCTAGAACAGTCGAGGTGCCCGGAATTTTTCCAGAATCCGGTAGGTGCTCCGATCGACGTAAAAACCTCCACCACTCGCTTCGATCCTTTCTGGAGACTTCTTCGAAAACTCAAGGCGAGTTCATTGGTTCGAGAATAAATCAAAACGAAGCTCTACAGTTCTAGATATCCTGATCGAAGGTTTCGGTGGCCGGAAAAATTCCAGAATCCGGCGAGCCTGAGTTTCGACTTAAAAACTTCAACAAAACACTTCAATTCCTTCTGGAGGGTTGTTCAGAACTTCAAGGGGAGCTCAATGGTTCAAGAATCACCGAAAGAAGTGGTCTGTAACTCAAGATATCCGGATCCAAATGTGATTTTCGATCTAAACCGAGGCGAGCTCCGACAAACGTGAAATAGTTCTACCCAGGTCTGGTCCTTCTTGGTGCTTGTTCAGAAAGTTGAGGCGAGTCCAATGAGCTAAAAATCAAGAGAATTGGTTGCCTGTAGCTCAAGATATCGAGATCGAACCAAAACGAGCTCAAAATGGAACCGTGTCCTCCGCCGCCACTGCCGGCCGTGTTGCGGTGCAAATCTGCCACTGGAAACTGCTCAAGGTCGAGGCGAAGCTATAGGAAGTGGTCTGGTCTTAATTGGTGGCCGGTGGAGGGAGAGGGAGCTTGGAGAAGTTTTGCTCTGTTTTTGGGTGGCTTCGGCAGAGAGAGAGAGAATGAGAGAGTGAGAGTGAACTGTTTCTGCTAGCCTCCCCTTCCACCGACTCTCACTCACTATAACAGCACAAAGTGCTTTTCTTTTTTTTTGCTCAAAACATGGAACATGTCTCTCATTTTTTTATTAAAAGGAACTCCACTACCTGTGGAGCCAAGAACAGGTTATTACATTTTGTCAACAAAGCCCTCTAGGCTTTAGGTCCTTAGGCAGCTGGGAAGTACAATACTACAAACTAGACGTGATGGGAAACATACCTAGGAAATAACTGCGGTGGCAAAAATACCTAGGAAATGGTGTGGACGATGACACACTCAACCGTTCCAACTCCCAAGTGTATATTTTGCGTATAGCTGTACGCTAAAGCAAGTGCTCTCACTGAACAGTCTAATCGTCTTCCTCCTCTTTAATTTTTTTTTCTTAGATTACACTGTGCTTTTGTTGTTCCTTCCTCTTCCGTTTATTCATCTCATCCATGGAAAGAAAAACTGTGTTCAGCATCACCCCCTGAACTCCAAAAGGCCAAAACCCTTTCTCTTTTGCAACAAGGAGAAAATACTTTAGTACTTAAACTCTTTGAACCCAAGCCTTCTGTGATGGAGAGTCCAGACGACAACATTATTGAAGAAAGAGAGGTCAATGGTTTCACCAAATGATGGAGACCCATTCTGAAAAAAGCCTACTTTCTGAAACCCACTCTTCCTATTTCCTCCATTGATCTTGAACAGTTGAACCTCCTCTTGTGCTCCCTCGGTGTTTCTCTTCCCTCCCTCCAAAAGAATGGCTTTTGAAGGTCAGTTTCCTTGGATGGCGTCTCGAACAAAAAGACTGGAGAACTTGTGTCGATCACATGGCTTCTCTCCACCAAACTACCTGGAAGAGAGCTGGTATTCATGAAGCCATCATCAATTCGACTTTTGAGTTCAAAAGGAAAACCAACTTGGTATATGGTCTTTCAGAGAAATGGTGTTGTGAGACCAACACATTCATTTTCCCTTGGGGTGAAGCAACCAACGTTATTGGAGGATATGATGGTTTTGGGAGGCTTTTAGGTTTTGGGAGACTCTGTTTTCAGTTCACTTGATAGCAGCATTGAACTGAAAGAAACACCAAGAGAAACTTGATAAAGAGAGAAGTGAACTTTACGAGAGTACATCCAAGAATGCTACTGAAAGCTTATGGTTGAAGAAGTTCAGGAAGAGTGGGAGTGAATTGGAGCACCAAGCATTCCTTGCCTTTTGGTTGTCCAGGTATGTTTTTCCTGAGGCTTGTAATGTATTACACAAACGTGTATTTCCAATTGCAATTCTTTTAGCTACAGGTACCCGCATTGCGCTTGCACCGGCTGTTCTTGCCTGCATTTATAGAGATTTGAGTGTGCTGAAAAGGACTATTGTAGCTTCAAATGAATTAAAGGGCAGGAATGATGTTTCAAAACTCAAACTCAAGTCACCATTTCATTTAGTACAGGTTTGGGCATGGGAAAGATTTCTGGAATTTAGGCCAGTACCCAATGTTATTAGTTATGCTGAGCCAAGATTGGCCCTATGGACCAGAGTAGATGGTCTAAAAGTTGTAAATGTGAGGACAGTTTTAGAATCAGCTGGAGAAGTTTTTGTTTGGCGCCCTTATGCCATGCCAATTGAGAACTGGAACTTGCCTAAATACCATGACGAGAAGGAAAAGTGGGTTCGCCCAGGTCTGGAGGATGAATTATTGTCATTTGTCACGTGCTTGAGGGCGACTGAGTTAGCTGGATACTAGAGAGCAATAACTTCCGCATCGGGTAGGCAATATGGATATGATCAAGACTTTCCATGTTCTGTAGCTCGCTCTGGTCACAGTTTTGATGACTCATGTGTAGAAGTAAATTCTGAGGGAGCCTGGAAAGATTGCATGGAGGAAATTAAGAATGTAAAATTGTATATTCCATCCAGGCTTTCAAAGGCAGATATTAGCACAAGTTACTTGAAGTGGTGGAAGGAATCAGTGTCAATTCTCAAAAACAAAAGCGAGCCTACTATGCCAAAATTCAAGAAAGCAAAGTCCATGGAAGGATCACTTCCGAGAGCTAAACATGTCCCCGTACATCATGGTTCTGCCCCACAGAAAGTTGTATAGGGTTCTAAGAGAGGGAGGAAGACTAATGGTTTCACCATTCCTTCGGTTTCTTATTCAAAGTTTCCAGAAAAAATAGGGCTGGCTTCAGAACTAAGGAATGAAGGGAATGATTCCCTTGTTCCTCCAGGATTTCCTCCCAGATGTAGTAGGATGGAGGCTGGAGGTTCAATGGATGAAGATGGACTGACTTTAATTATCAGAAATATTTGGATGTTATATGAAACACAAAAATGTCAAAACTAGAACATGTGGTGACAGTGAGAAGTTATCAGATCAAGTTCAAAATCTGGCATCTTCACCTGCAGAAACTTCTGTTGATACTATGGAGTCAGAGAGATTGAAAACTGGAGGTCCATTGGATGAAGATCGACTAACTTTGTCAGAACTTTTTAAGAATTATAAGAAACACAAAAATGTTGAAATTAGAACATGTGGTGGTAGTGAGAAGTTATCAGGTCAAGTTCAAAATCTGGCATCTTCAACTGCAGAAAGTTCTGTTGATACTATTAAGTCAGAGAGATTGGAGACGGAGGATATGTTGAATGAAGTTTTGGTTGGAGGATGCAAGGCCGAGAGAAACCTGACAATTGTTATGGGGAATAATGCAAGAAGTTCAGATAGTGACACGGCAAGCATAGTGTTGGAGAATCGGGTTTCAGCTCTTAAAAATAGAGTCACCAGGCTTCAAAAAGTATAGTGGGCGTCTTAAGAGCCAATTCTTCTGGGAATGATTTATAGAAAAAGCTAACGAAACAAAGCCCTCCTCTGATTTGGTATTCCAAAACTTGTTAATCTTATTGCTTTTGCTTCCTTGTTCATGAGGAGTACTCTAATTTTCTGGCTCCCTTTGTTTTTATATTACAAATTCTTCACTAAAGAAAATTCTGTCATCCATATAATGGCATTTTTTTTTTAATAGCTTTCTTTTTTATTCTTACTTTTTCTGAATGAGTAGGTTGAAATCCATAATTTGTTTCATTTTTAATATGTGTTTAACAACCTCTTTTTAAGAGGAATGAAACAGTTGACATATCACATGTTTCGTGGGTATCCTTTTTGTTTTTTCTACATAATGCTCTGATTATGCTCTAAGAAGATAGTAGACTAACAAAAGAAAACTCATACTTGATACAAGTGAAGATAATATGATCCATCTTATCAGAAATCCATTTATACTATAAATAGAATATAGTTTGGAAATCTGATAAATAATTTGTTACTAATTATGAAACCTTCCGAGTATATGAAGACACTTGAGATCATTCAATTTCTACTGTTGCCGGCTTCTCGTCCTTACAATTCAAACCAGCCATGTCTGAAATCAATGTTAAAAGTTGCGTGTCATACTTTATCATAATTGCTTTTCTTTCTATCTATCTGCTATTAGACAAATCAAATCAAATTGTTAGAGCTCAGCCTTATTTAGTGTTGGATTGCAGTTCCATTTTATATCTGCATTTCAGCATGGTATTGACCCTCTGTTTAATGGTTTATTTTATTTCCTATGCAGGGAAACGGCGTGCAAGAGTACTCAAACTTCCTCTGACGCAGTCGGATTGATAACTAGGTTTACCAGCAATAAACCTAACAAAAGAATTCTGGAGTCCACCAGAGATAAAAGAGAATAATCTCAATTTTATTGATAAAAGATGATAACATAAATAAGAGAAAAGTACCCTAGGGCGACTAACAACGAAACCCTAAGGCCCATGGATAAAAACGAAAACAACCCAAAATTAACTAAGAAAACCAAAAACGGGTAAAATAGAAAAATGCAGTTTTGAGGCCCTAAACGATCCCGAAAGCCCGAAAAAGGTCACACGTCGTGGCATAACAACGAGTTTGATTTCTGGCGCGATTCCCTTTCCGGAAAGCTAAAGTGCGTCCCAATCGGACTCCAGAGGCCCATTTCACGTCTACTAGTCACTTTTCGGTTTCCACCTTTAGCACGATCCAATTGTTCTTGAAATTGGACCGCCATCTGTTCTACATCAGTCTCCTCCACCTCCGAAGAACTCGACCCCGAGTTCTCTTCAGGATAAAGAGCCTCATCTTCACGAAACTCATGCAGATCAGCAACATTGAAAGTGTTAGAAATGCCCATTGAATCTGGAAATGCAACAACATAAGCATTATCATTGATCTTCTTCACCACCTTAAAAGGACCATATTTTCTGGGCTTCAACTTGTTATAGGTACCAACAGGGAATCTCTCCTTCCTCAGGAACACCATCACGTCATCACCTTCCTGGAATACTTTAACTCGCCGATGCTTGTCAGCTGCAGCTTTATACTTGGCATTAGTTTGTTCCAATTTGGCCTTAATTGATTCTCTAACAAACTGCACATCCTTGGCCATGCTTTCAGAAGCAACACTAACACCAGGAACTTTAGGAAGCTTGACCAAATCCACCACATGTCGAGGAACAGCAGTATAAACTAAGGAGAATGGGGACTTCCTTGTTGCACTATGCACAGCACTGTTATAAGCAAACTCCACCTGTGGTAAAGCATAATCCCATTGTTTGGGCCTATCTCCACAAACACTCCGAACCATGTTACCCAAGGTTCTATTAGTAACCTCTGTCTGTCCATCAGTTTGAGGATGAGCTGTGCTGCTACGGTTCAAAGTTGTTCCAAACATCCTCCACAAGGTAATCCAGAAATGGCTAAGGAACTTGGTGTCTCTGTCAGATGTAATGGACTTGGGTACTCCATGAAAACGAACCACTTCTCTGAAGAACAGTTTAGCTATATTAGAAGCATCAGCATTCTTCTTACATGCGATGAAATGCACCATCTTAGAGAACCTGTCAACTACCACAAACACTGAATCCACTCCCCTTTGGGTACGGGGTAATCCCAACACAAAATCCATAGCAAGGTCCTGCCAAATATCATCAGGAACAGGTAAAGGCAGATAAAGACCTGTGTTTTGAGACTGACCCTTAGAGACCTGGCAGGTGTAGCACTTTCTTACGATAGTTCCTGCGTCCTTCTTCAACTGTGGCCAGAAATACCTCTCCTCAAGGCCAGCAATAGTTTTGTCTCGGCCCAAGTGCCCACTCAAACCCCCTCCATGCAGATCTCTAATCAGTTTTTCTCGCAATGAAGAACTAGGGATACATAACCGATTGCCTTTGAATAAATACCCTTCATTCACATAAAAATCTACAACTGCATTATTGCTACTGCATTTGGTCCAGATCTCCTTAAAATCAGTATCTTCCTCATACAACTCCTTCAAGAGCTCAAACCCCACAATCTCCTGAGCTAAGGTGACCAGCAAGGAAGCCCTCCTACTCAAAGCATCTGCCACCCTATTAAGAGTACCAGATTTATGTTGAATCACAAAAGGAAATTTCTGCAGAAAACTCACCCACCTGGCATGCATTTTATTCACAGTTTTCTGACTATTAAGGTACTTCAAGGCTTGATGATCCGTGAACAGTACAAATTCTCTCTGAATCAGGTAGTGCTCCCATTGCCTCAATGCTCGGAACACTGCATAAAATTCTTGATCATAAGTACTCCACTTCTGGCGAGCTTCACTCAGCTTTTCACTAAAGAATGCTACTGGTTTCTTCTCCTGTGACAACACAACACCTACTCCCACACCACTAGCATCACATTCAACCTCAAAAACCTTATCAAAATTAGGAAGAGCGAGAACTAGTGCAGTACAAAGCTTTTCTTTGATCAAGGCAAAACTCTTCTCTTGTTCCTCTCCCCACTGGAATTTGCCTTTCTTCAAACATTCAGTAATAGGGGCAGTAATGGTACTGAAATTCTTCACAAACCTCCTGTAGAAGGTAGCTAAACCATGAAAGCTCCGCACCTCAGAGGCTGTCTTTGGAGCTGGCCATTCTCTTATAGCCCGTACCTTCTCTTCATCAACCTGAATGCCTTCTTCTCCAACCACAAATCCCAGAAATAATAACTTGCTGGTGCAGAAAGTACATTTCTTTAAGTTGATGTACAATTTATTCTCTTGTAAAGCTACCAAAACCTGCTTCAAGTGCACCAGATGTTCTTCTTTGGTCCTGCTATATATCAGTATATCATCAAAATACACTACTATAAAGGAACCTATAAAAGGGCGAAGAACCTGGTTCATAAGCCTCATAAAAGTGCTGGGTGCATTAGACAATCCGAATGGCATAACCATCCACTCGTACAAGCCATCCTTGCTCTTAAAAGCTGTCTTCCATTCATCTCCTGGCTTGATTCTAATCTGGTGATATCCACTTCGAAGGTCTATCTTGGTAAACACTTTGGAACCCTCTAGCTCATCAAGCATGTCTTCCAAACGAGGAATATGGAACCTGTACTTTACAGTTATCTTATTAATGGCCCTGCTATCAACACACATCCGCCATTGATTGCCCTTCTTAGGAACAAGGAGGACTGGAATTGCACAAGGACTCATACTTTCTCGAATGAACCCCTTTTTCAACAAGTCTTCAATCTGCTCTCTCAAAATCTCATTCTCCTTGGGACTCATTCGGTAATGTGGCAGATTGGGCAAGCTAGCTCCAGGCACCAAATCAATCTGATGTTGAATGTCTCTCATAGGTGGCAGCTCGTTGGGCAACTCATCCGAGATCAGCTCTTCAAAGGCCCCCAATATGTTCTGCACTTCCTTAGGGATCACCACTTCTTCCTTTTCTGCAGACAACAACCCCTTTATCACCACTGGACAGAAAACCTCAGATTCTTTAAAGGCCCTCTCCATCTCAAGTTCACTGCTAGACAAGGTCAGGAAACTCTCCACTTTCTTCACACCAGATTTCTCAAATTGACACATAGGAGCCATAGCAATTTTATGGTTATTCCACATAAACAACATCACATTGTCCCTGCCTTTATAAGTCACATCCACATCAAATTGCCAAGGTCTTCCAAACAAAATATGACAAGCATCCATATCAATAATGTCGCATAAAACTTCATCTTTATAATGCTTACCAATGGTTACCGGTACTTTGCAGGACTCAACAACTCGAACTTGTGGACCTTTCTTGACCCACCCAAGGGAATAAGGTGTCTCATGAGGTTGCGTAGGTAACTGCAAATATTCCACCAGTTTCTTGGCCACAAAATTTTCGCAGCTTCCATTATCCACAATTAAATTGCACACTTTGTTATTAATGGAACAAAGTGACCTGAAAATATTGCGCCGCTGCCCTTCTTCTTTAGGACATAGTAGAACCCGCTGCAACACAATATTAATCTTCTCAGGAGATTCCTCCTCCGCAAACTCAGCCCCATCATAATCGCCATCTCTTCCAACTTCTTCTTCATCCTCATCATAATCATCTATAAGGGCAGTTTGCCTCCTCTCAGGACACACATTAGACCTATGCCCCGGTTTGTTGCATCGATAACAGATATCTGTTGTAGGTTTAACATAGGGATTATTAAACCTCTGATTCGGGGCCCTATTTTGAGCACCACTAGAACTGTTAGAACTGCCCGCGCCTTTAAAAGGAGGATTAGAAGTTTTAAAACCGTTTTCTGCTCTCTGCAGCGTGGTTGTACCCTTGGCAGTTGAGGCGTTAACCAAATCTGTACTCCTTTGGTAGTTATACCTTTGGAAGGAAGAAGCTCGTGAAGGTTTCTCCATCAACTCTGCCTTCAATGCTAGGTTCGTAACTTCGGCCATAGTATGAACAGTTTGTAACCCAATTCTCTCCTGAATGGAAGGCTTCAGTCCACTGATATAGCGAGCCACCTTCTGGCCTTCAGTTTCCCCTAATTCATTACGCTCCGAGTAGCGTAAGAACTCAGCTGTATAATCACCCACCGTCCTAGTTCCTTGGACACATTCTATGTACAGCCTGTATAAAATCTGCTCATAATCATCTGGCAAGAACCTCTCCATTATCAACTGCTTCATTCTTCGCCATGTTCTAACACCCTGCTTCCTCTGCTTCTTTCGAGTGTTCTGCAATTTATCCCACCAAACTGCAGCAGTACTCTTCAATCTCCAGGCAACATGCTTAACCTGCTTGTGCTCAGGAACTTCCATGATCTCAAAGAACCTGTCCACCTGAAGCTGCCAATCTAGATAATCTTCTACACCCAAGTTGCCTGAAAAGAAAGGAATTTCGGCCTTGACTTTGTAATCTTGGTCAGCTTGTCCTTGTGGTTCATATTGTACCATATCTTTTTCAGATTCAGATTCTGAAGTATGAACAACAACCTCTCTACGTGGAGCCCTAACTCGTTGGCCTCCTTCCCTGCCTCTATTCCGATCGTTGTTGTTGTGGTTGTTTCTCTCTCCCAACAACCCGCGAATTTCTCCAATTTGCTCGTCCACCCGATTGTTCATGGTGTTGATGGCAGCGGTAAACGCTGCCGTGAGAGCTTCGATATCCGATTTTGTGACTTCACCCATTGCTACGAAGGCAAATAAAAGAGACAGGGAAGACCTGCTCTGATACCAACTGACGCAGTCGGATTGATAACTAGGTTTACCAGCAATAAACCTAACAAAAGAATTCTGGAGTCCACCAGAGATAAAAGAGAATAATCTCAATTTTATTGATAAAAGATGATAACATAAATAAGAGAAAAGTACCCTAGGGCGACTAACAACGAAACCCTAAGGCCCATGGATAAAAACGAAAACAACCCAAAATTAACTAAGAAAACCAAAAACGGGTAAAATAGAAAAATGCAGTTTTGAGGCCCTAAACGATCCCGAAAGCCCTAAAAAGGTCACACGTCGTGGCATAGCCACGAGTTTGATTTCTGGCGCGATTCAGCGATTCCCTTTCCGGAAAGCTAAAGTGCGTCCCAATCGGACTCCGGAGGCCCATTTCACGTCTACTAGTCACTTTTCGGTTTCCACCTTTAGCACGATCCAATTGTTCTTGAAATTGGACCGCCATCTGTTCTACATCATCCTCAAAGCAGAAACTTGGTCTTTTGTAGATATTTTAATAGATTGAAGCAGAATGCGGTTGGAATCTCTTTGTAAATGGTAACTACTCAACCTGTTGATCAAAACCTTTAACCTACATGTGCATATACATACTAACAATGTTTAGGCTGACCAAAGAAGTTGCATTTTTAATGGTCTCTTAAGTCCAGAAAACAATCACATTACCATCTTTAACTTGCTGTACACATATCTCGTCTGATGATTAAGATATTCTTGAGGTCCATATCTTGTAAGTTCAGAACAAAGCTATCAACCTGCACAGTTTTTTGAGCCAACAAGGACTATGGACTAATGCAATGGATACTACATGTGTACATTCATTTCTTTGGTCACTTGTTATTACTCCTGACACAAACGAAAACTTTATATATTGCTGCTTGTTTCATTGTTAGTGTTGACGAAATTTTTTTATTGTTTAACATTCAGACAACAAGTAAGGCAAACCCTTGAAGTAAAGCTGTGTTCTTTGATATTATTTTTTGTTCCTGTGTCCGTTTTGCTCTTCCACAAAAATTTATTGTGATTTTGGCGACCAAAGATCAGAATCCTCCAACCCTGCATTTTTATGTTGAACAATAGCTGGTGTCAATTTAAATCTAGCACGGAACAACAGCACCATAACCACATGGTGTAAGATACCTGTAAACCATTTCTCAATATTACAATATTATGTCACTTCTTTCGGATGGTACGAGCCATAATATTTCAGTTGTCTTAAGTTACTGTATTTGAGACTTGAGAGTAAGTTCCCTTTAGTCAGATAACCCCAGAAGTTCATTTTGTTACCTTGTTGCTTCTAGATTGCCAATACCTTCTCTCCTTTCAGCTTAAATGAAGTTTTACCATGGGTTGATGGGCATGATTTGGTCCCATAAACCTTGCAACTACAGCGATAAAGGTTCGTCATTACAAAACATTTCTGACTTCATGCAAAAGTTGAGTTTTTGGCTAGTGTATTAAAATACTTAAATTAATAAATAAAGCCATAGGAAGATCTATTAGTATTTAGTACTTGTCAGTGAACTCTGTATACCTAGTAGGGAGAATATCACAAATGATCACTCAATTATGACATATTCGAGTGACTAAAGTGATATATTTGACAGTTAAGTGACCAAAGTGTTGAATGAGTCATAGTTGAGTGATCATTTGTGATATTCTCCCTACCGAGTCTGAAGTTTGATAAATAAATTATTTTATCAACACCTGCAGTCATGCTGTTTATACTTGCATTCCTTTGGTCATTACAAATTCAATTGGTCGGCGGACAAAATCAGATCATCTTTTTACTACTTATGTTATTCCTATCTTATTTGCTAGTATACATATCAACATACCTGGTTTGGAGTCAATCGTGCTTCCTTTCAGATTTAAGTTGTGTCCTATTTCTGCCATTCAACATGATATGCACCTTTTTCTTGACAGTTTAACTGTTTTGTTAAGCTGTTTTTTCTTCTGATGCAGGGGAAGGGGAGGCCAAGAGTAGAACTCTTCAAATATCAGGAACTTCTGTCTTCTGTAGATACTCTATTGCTGATGAGGCAGTCATACATATTCACTTGAACCTAGGTGGATACTTACAATCTCACCATAAACTTTCAAACAATGTGCTTTTGTTTTTTTTTTTTGTTTTTTTTTTTTGAATAAGGGATTAGGCGATATTAGCTCCTCGGAGGCAAACGATGTAGGGAACAAGTCCCACCCTCAATCCCGAAGGAGAGGGGTTTGCCACACTCTGGGAACCCACCGCCCGTCCCCCTATTACCGACTAGTGGCACTATTGGTGGGTTATTTACCTCCATTATTGACAAGTCTTTCTCTCCCCAACTGAAAAATATTTGGCTTGCTAGTTGTCTCTATGCTCTTATGGCTATATGGAAAGCTCGCAATAAGCTTAGATTTGAGGACAAGCGCCCTTCCCTCATGCGAATTTTCAGCTCTCTCAAGGCTTGGCTTCGCTTTGCTGCTCCTTACATGCCAGGTTATTCGAATGGTTTGGTTGACACTCAGTTGTTGGTTGGGTTGGGTATTCAGCCTATTCCTAAAAATCGAGTGGCGCCGCGGTTAGTTCTCTGGCACCCTCCAATTTTTCCTTGGATTAAGTTGAATACTGATGGTCTTGCAAAGGGTAATCCAGGACCTGCAGCTTGTGGTGGTGTGTTTCGTGACACCCATGGTCATTACATTGGCGGTTACTGTCAAGGATTGGGACACAAATCTGCCTTCTACGCAGAGCTTATGGGTGTGATCATTGGGATTGAATATGCCTTCCAGTATGGTTGGCGATGCATCTGGCTTGAATGTGATTCGACTAGTGTTATTGCATGCATCAAATCCTCATCTTTTGTTCCACCTTGGCCGCTACGAATTGCATGGCTTACTTGCTTAGCACGTATTAGAGCAATGATCCATAAGAAGATAAGGAGATGTATTAGGCGGGGGAGAAACATGCCATACCAAGGATGGAGAAAGTAAGCCCATGTTTGTCATTCTATCAGCCACCGTATTTCCTTCCCGAAGAATATGGGAACAATGAAAGGTCATTGCTCTAATACGTGCTAAGCAAGTAAGCCATGCAATTCGTAGCGGCCAAGGTGGAACAAAAGATGAGGATTTGATGCATGCAATAACACTAGTCGAATCACATTCAAGCCAGAGGCATCGCCAACCATACTGGAAGGCATATTCAATCCCAATGATCACACCCATAAGCTCTGCGTAGAAGGCAGATTTGTGTCCCAATCCTTGACAGTAACCGCCAATGTAATGACCATGGGTGTCACGAAACACACCACCACAAGATGCAGGTCCTGGATTACCCTTTGCAAGACCATCAGTATTCAACTTAATCCAAGGAAAAATTGGAGGGTGCCAGAGAACTAACCGCGGCGCCACTCGATTTTTAGGAATAGGCTGAATACCCAACCCAACCAACAACTGAGTGTCAACCAAACCATTCGAATAACCTAGCATGTAAGGAGCAGCAAAGCGAAGCCAAGCCTTGAGAGAGCTGAAAATTCGCATGAGGGAAGGGCGCTTGTCCTCAAATCTAAGCTTATTGCGAGCTTTCCATATAGCCATAAGAGCATAGAGACAACTAGCAAGCCAAATATTTTTCAGTTGGGGAGAGAAAGACTTGCCAATAATGGAGGTAAATAACCCACCAATAACCCACCAATCGACCATGAACTTTTTAAATTTTATTTATTTATTTTAGTTTTATCCATTGTCTTTCTCCAGTCTCCTCCAAACAATCTCGTTCAGGGTGAGTAACGTTGCTGCACGTTCGTATCTGGCCATGAAAACATAATTTTTAAGTCGGTTGATATTGAATAGCAAAAGCTACCAGCCTGCAAAGTCTTCTGACTTCAAAAATTCATGCATGTTGATCCCATTCTTGAAGTCAACGGGTAATGATGGCTTTGAAAAAATTTCACATTCATTTATTAGGGAACTGCATTTATCTGTCACTTCAAATTATAGCTTGTCCCAGTCTTCAATTATCTGCTATGTCTAAAGTGTCACAGAAAGAATAAAGCGCAAAATATGAACACAATCAGCCCTGTAGATGAGAAGTTCCATGCCTAGCGCCAAAGTTATACAACACGTAAGAAGATTAATAGGCAAATTACTAGGTGTCGAGATGCAGCAGAGAACAGACAATGACACACTCCCTCGATCATTCTTATAGTTTACATAAGCAGTCACAAGTACTACTCATGGTGGCTGACGTACACAACAATATTATAGTTCAAATCAGTGGCTGCTCCTTGTCGCGATCATCATAAATTTAGTGTGAGAAGAAATGGAGAAAGAACAAGGATCTGCAAGGAATAGGCAAATGGGACATTATTACTGCAACCGATTCATGGAGTCTTAAAAGGAACAGCTAGCTTGAAAATACTTGAAAATAACTATACACCTATAGTGATGGAAAGTAATAGTTACAAGGCACCTAGCTAGGCAGGTTCAAGCTGTAAAATTACACATCGCCATAAAAAGTATCTCATGTAGGTACATCTCAATTTGGGTTCTGAATATATATATATATATATATATATATATATATATATATATAAAGACCTAAACACTATTAAAGATGTCTTATTACTTGATCTTTTGCTTAATAATTCTATTACTTAATATCAAGCAAAGAAAAAAAAAAGGAGGGGGGCCCACAGACCCTAAACCCTAGCCTACTAATTCGGTTGTGCTTTCCTTGCTATTACTTCCTATAAATCCATCCTGGTCGTGCGTGTGTTTCTAAAATTCCCCTGCGCAGTGTTCACGCTTAGGGCAGTTTCTTTCAAAACTTTAGGTCACGACTAAGTCTTTCGTTTACTATAGAGGCAAGCCGGTGGGGACTCTTGCTGCTATGGATCCAAAGGCGGAGGCTCTGAATTACAATCAGGAACGTATAGAAAATGGTTCCTGATTGTAGTTCAGAGCCTCGGCCCGTTGATCATTAGCAAACGATGCTTGTTTTTCTTGCCTTATTTTGTTTTTCTAGCCTTTTTTGCTTAGTTTGGCAATCCCTGTGATAATCCTACCTATATATGTCTATCTGTTTTCGAATTTTCCATGCTGATTTTTTATCTAGGTTTCCAGATTCTTAAAGAAAACGGAGAAAGCACAAAAAGAATAGAGGATTCATGGACGGTGGTGGCTACTGGCTATGACGGTCACTTGCTTCTTCCAGGCCAAAGGTTTTGCCCTAAACCCAAGCTGAACGGCAAGGAGGTGCCCGGGAAAGACGATCTTATCTGCAAGTTGGATCTTTACGGTGACCAAGACCCTTGGAAGATGTGAGAAAGATTCGAAGAAAGAAGGGCAAACGACTTGAGGACCAACAAGGATCTCTACTTCTTCACTCAAAAGAAGAAGAAGAAGACTGCAAGAGGCTGGCGTATGAGGCGAATCGTTGGAAGTGGTGGTACTTGGAAAGCCCAGAACGCAGCCAAAGAGATATATCTTCTTGATCAGAATCAGCAGCCAACAACTACTCTTCTTGGTTTCAAGAAAACCTATACCTTTAAGAACAAGGCTCCGGGCATCACGGTCGCTGGATCATGTACGAGTACGAACTTGATGAGTCGCAACTCGTGCACAAGTAAACAAGAAAGACTATTATTTGTTTACTTAGGAAAAACGATGAACAACCGGAAAAGAAAAGAAAAAGGCAATAATAAGAGGAGATGCTCGGAGACTCTGATGATGGAATTGATAATTTGAACATTGATCCTGTATATATTGTTGCTTGAGGAGCTGCAAGTGAAGCGGCAATGTCTTATGCCATGCGCTGATAACGTAGCAACACCATCATTCGACTTTGCTTAAGTAGAAGAATGGTTTTATGACCAACCACTATGGCAGCCAGCACTATTAGAAGTTTAAAATCTGTTCAAGAAGCAGGACCAACACCATTAGAAGCTGAACCAGTTGCGTTGCAAGTGGATGAGAACAGGGGACTCCAACAATTTGAGGCTGATCAAGAAGCGGCTGAACTAGAAAAGTGGATTGAAGCTGAATTTGAAGCTCAACCACAACTAGGAGAAGAAAATCTTGAGCAGTACGTGAAGGTGATGATGTAATGAGTGGCTGAATCTTTCAGATTCACCAAGATGAAAATCTGGTCCAGAAAATGGCAGACTGGGCCAATTCTATTGTGGAGGAGCTAATGAATGATGAGCAGCCAAATACGTACCATGGAAGTTGGTGACTGGAATGCTGCTGATTCAGATTTTGAGCACTTAATTAGCATTTTAGTTAACATTTTTTCTTTTACATGGATCTGTACGAGAATCTTGATATCTCCCAAAACCCGGCCAGTAATTCAACTACAGTTATTACTCCCTGATAATCTGATATCAAAGAAAATCGATATTACAAGAGAGTACGGTAACAATTAACCATCTCTAATAGATATAACTGATGAAGTGGCTTTTAAAATTCAATTGGTAGAAAAATCGACTCAACTAGCAAAATCCATGTAGTAAGTTTGTCACAATCGTGTTCAATTGATAGAGTCTAAAAACCTATTTACCCTCATTTCTGACTGCACATAGTCAAAATAAATGATGTTGAATGTTATGCTTTATATATGGAGTCCAATAATGAGGCTGGATATAGGCATTCGAAATGCCAGTACGTAGATCACTTCTTAAAGGCTTTTGCACATATTTGTAGGATACGTAACCTTGCGGTCTTTGTTCTAATTGAGTCTATTAACACAGCATGGGAGAGTGAAGTGGAGGGAGGGAACGATGGATATTTTCTCAAGATTTCCAAATGTACCATAGAGGTATGCTTCATTGCAAAAAAAAAGGGAAAAAAAAAAAAACCACATATGGCCGGAGATAGAGTCTAAATATTAAAATACACATTATGCAGATATTATAGTCGCTATAGCCATTACAATGTCTTAATTTCAGTTTCCTATATTTCATCAGCTTAAGTTACGAACTTGTGATGATGCCTATTTCAATGAGAAACGAGAAATTAATGCCATTCCGTTTCTGATTTCAAATGAAAGGAGTAGGGCTGGGCGCGGTCCGGTCCGGTCCGGATTTTAGGGGAACCCGAGACCGAACCCGAGTAATCGGTCTCGGTTCGGTTCACAGTTTTTTCCACTGCAAAACCGACTACAACCCGATCCGTCAACATCGGTCCGGGTTTTCGGGCTATCGGTTCTAGAACCGATGAACTGAGATTTCCAGATTTCTAGAAATCCAGCTTTCCCAGTTTATACTAGCTTTCCTGTTTTCTGTTTTCATATGAAAATGCAGCACAATGATCATACAGCATAAATCATAACTCATAGAATGAATAGAATGACCACATTTCGATTAATCAACTATCAAGCATTACTCACAGTTTGGCAAATTAACTCACAGTTTAACTCACAAATGGTTTGGCAAATTACTCACAGATTGAACTTAAAAAAAAAAGAACAAAATCAACAAAGTGTCCAAGTGAAAAGCAAATGAGCAATTTAAGATGAATAGGAGGAATTGAGAAGCAATCAAACAAAGCAATCAACAATGAATATGAACATTGCAGCAGCAGCAGCATCTCATTCACTCTCACATTGCTGATCATTCCAAGCCTCCAACAGCCTGCAAAAATAGCAAATCAGTTCCATAACGCAACAGAACATGCATAACTTGAACTTCAAAATGTCAGCCACAAGTCCACAACAGAAGTACAGAACACTAACACATAACACATAACACATTGTCACATTGCATCAGAAATTGTGCTGCATCTGAAATTTAAATTAAGTAACACACTAACACATAACACATTGCATCATAAATTTCAGTTGCATACTAACACAGTAACACACTATCACATCACAATGCAGTCCCACACTTCACAAAAATACAAACAAGTCAAAAATTGAAACACACCAATACAACAGAACACAAGTACACAACACATACTCACATAGCTTAAATTAAGTAACCTGCATCAAGCCATCAAGCATTCAAGATGAAGTATCTGAAGCCATTGCTGCATCACACTCGATTGTTATCTTTGCAGCCTTTGATAGCCTCCCCGAACGAGCCTTTTCACTTGAGGCAGTATCCTCAAGTTGATGTTCTGCATAGAAAGTGCTCACAGTTAGTTCACCTATTGTTTCAAACTTTCAAATGCAGAACAAAATAAATAAATACAGTTCACAAGTACAAAACAAAAATAAAAAAAATCACACACCTCTTTCCATTTTTTCATAGAATTCGAACTCTTCAGTAGTTGGAAAGTACTCAATCTCGGATATGCTAGTAGAATTGATCCAATTTTGCATGCATATGAGTGCTTCCACAGTTCTCGGAGTCATTGAACTTCTATAGGGATCAATTACCCTACCTCCAGTACTAAAGGCACTTTCAGAAGCCACAGTACTAACTTGGACAGCAAGCACATCTTTGGCCACAAGTTGCAGATTTGGGTACTTCACTCCATTAAGCCTCCACCACATCAAAATATCCCACTCCTCTTCTTCAGGAGGATCTTCAATTGGATCAAGACAATATCTATCCACTTCATGTTGCACAACCACCTCTTCCAATTCCCTTAACTCTGTTTTCCATTTCTTTAACATGTCAGCCCTCTTGCCAGTTAAGGTCCTTGTACTAGAGCTGCTGGTTCCACTCCTTCCACTAGTAATGCCACTCCCTGAACTTGTTTTTCCTTTCTGAGGTCCATTTGAAGATGCATACAAGTCAGTAAGCTGCACAACTAACTCTTTCAGTTCTTCCGATGCCTTTTTAACTTGCAAACCACCATATCCAAGCATATCCCGACAAGTACTGCCAAAATTCCTAAGCTTGTATCTAGGATCCAGCACCAGAGCTACCAAAAGAAGCTGGTTCATGTCCTCTAGCTTTGAAAAGTACTTCGTAAACTTAGCTTTCATCTTCACTGCCATTTGCTGAAGGGTTTTGTGTGCCTCATGCTCAAAATCTTCCTCATCTCTATCGAACAAGTCCTCTATCTCAACTTTAATGCTAACAATGTCATGGAATGCTCGATGTGAGGTAGGCCTATTTGATGCACTAACCCTCAAGGTTACCTCATAGAAGACCTTCAAGAACTGCACAAAAATTGCAGCTTTCTCCCAATCATGGTCAGTTGGTGGTCCAATCCTCTTTCTGGACTTTGGATCAACTACTACAAAACCATCCTCTTCCCCATCATTGTCCTCAAGTTCAGGTTCATCGAAATAGTTGTTGTACTTGTTGTCCTCTTCGTCAGCCATCCTACTAAAGGCCTTCTTAAGCTCTATGGAAGTCTCCAACATAATAAATGTTGAATTCCACCTAGTTGGGACATCTAAGACACAGATTTTCTTAGATTCCAGCTTCTCTTTCTCAACACACTTCCTAAACAATTCAAGCCTAGATGCACTGCTCCTAACAAACTTAACTGCATTCCGAATTGAACCCACTGACCTATCTAACATTGTGAGCCCTGATCTCACAATGAGATTGAGGATGTGAGCCAAACACCTCACATGAAGAAACTTCCCCCCTAAAACTGGCTGCCTCGACCAATTCACCATTTTCTTCCTCACATAGTCAATTGCATGCTTATTAGCTGCGGCATTATCAACACTAATTGTCAAAACCCTCTCGATACCCCATTGAATCAAGCATGTTTCGATAAGCTTCCCTATACTATTGCCCGAATGATTACTAATTACACAAAAGTTGAGAATTCTTTTGTGCATCCTCCATCCATAATCTATAAAATGTGCAGTTAGCACCATGTAGTTTATGTTTTGCACTGATGTCCATGTATCAGTGGTTAAACACACACTATGCTGCATCAATTCCTTCCTCAACTCCAATTTTTTTGCATCATACATCTTCAAAAACAGTTTAACTATTGTTCTCCTAGATGGAATCTCCCACTTTGGGACAGCCACTGAACAAAAATGCCTAAAACCCTTCCTTTCAATTGCGCTAAATGGCAATTCATCCATTACAATCATCTCAACTGCAGCTACTCTACATCGATCCTGTGACCATAGTTTAACAGCTAGACTAGATTCACCACCAACACCTACACTCCCATCACTACCCAATAGTGTCTGTCCTTTCTCTATGTCAGCCCTACCCGGATACTTCTTACAGACATCTTGAATGTGTCTCCTAAGAGAACTAGTCCCATTTTCATACGAATCACAAGCCAAATCGGTTGAGCAGTACTTACATTGGGCACGAGTGATAGTTCGAACCTGCTGCATCTTCCCATCCACTGTTTCGAACACAGGCTTCTCGATCCTCTCAAAGTGTAGCCAAACCTCGGATCGAAACTTTCCGGCCTTCTCAGCCTTCTTCCTCTTCAACTTCGATTTCGGGTCAACAGGTGGTAGAGCTGTTGAACTTGCCGGATTGGACTGACTTGTATCACTAGCCGGAATTATAGCATTGGTGGCGCCACCCGAAGCCATGCTTGTATCAGTTGACGGACCTGAAGCCATGCTTTGCGAACTAAGAACTCGAGAGAGTGAGTCCGAGACTGGGAAAGGAAATTGGGAAGAAACTGAGTCCGAGACTGAGATCGAGTCGAATGACTGGTTGAGGGAAGAAATTGGGACAGAGGCTTGAGGCTTGAATGCTTGATCGACCCGATTCAGTGATTCACTAATCGACTGATTGAGGAAGAAATTGGGGAAAAAATTTGGGGGCTAGGGTTCGTGTTAGACTGAAAGAGGCGAAATGCAAAAATGAACTGAAGGCTGTGGTCGACTGGTCGTGTACTCGGGTTTGACTCGAGAGTTTAAAAGCCAATGAAAGGCTGACACGTAGACATGGTGCAGGTATCGGGCCGGTTCGGGTTACCCGAACTTAGAGATATTGGAAACCGAGACCGGCCCGTGGCCAAGGTTCTCGGTTCGGTTTCAGCCCGGACCGTCAAAAGCAGCAGAAAAGCCCGACCCGAATGGTCGGGTTCTCGGGTTTCCGGATCGGTCCCTCGGGTTTTCGGCTTCAAACGCCCAGCCCTAGAAAGGAGTGAAAGTAGGGATGGCAATGGGTATGGGAATTAAATTGTCATCCCCATAGCCGACTTCATTCCTCATCCCCTTACTCGCCCCAATCCCTGTAATAAGGGGATTCCCCATCCCCGTCCTCATTGGGGACTAGGTCCTTGTACCCGCTCCAATCCCCGATAACAATATTACTAATTTATTATATAAAAATTCATAAAAATAATTATGAATTGTAAAATATGAAGTTAAAATCAAACATCAAAATAAAATAAATTTCTTATTTCAATCAAGGAAAATTGACATGTTGATAAAGATCTTTTATTAAAAGAATCTTCCTTTTTAACATATTTATTAATATAATTTAAATATTGATAAAAAGATGAAGTTTACATATTGGGTGGGTACGTATGTAATAAATAAAATATATAATAAATAATATATATATATATATATATATTATTTCAGATAATTATTGGGTGGGTATGGGGATGTGGATCAAAATTCCATCCCCATCCCATACCCGATTTCACCCAAATTTCTCCCCGTTAGGGTCAAATATCCGATGGGTACCTTACCCGATGGGGATTTTTGCCATCCCTAAGTGAAAGTAATGATTCCCTTGTTCCTCCCGGATTTCCTCCCAAATGTTGTAGGATGGAAGTTGGAGATTCTATGGACATAGATGACTTGACTATATCAGAATATTTCAGAAAAAGGAAGAAGCATAAAAATGTTGAAACTAGAAAAGAGGGTAGTGATTCAACTGCAGGTAAAAATGTTTAAAACTTATTCTATTTTGACTTGACTATCAGTGACGATGGATATTTGATCTTTCTTCCTTCAATATCCATTGTGCGAGTAAGTATCATCTCTTAAACGTTTATAATCTCTAAATATGTATTACAATCATCGACTATCAAGTACAAAAGGTTATCCTCGCGTCTCGCTTAATCTCGTAATAATTTTTTTTTTCTTGACCGAGTCCTGCGGTATTATAAAGCTTTCAACCATGAACTAATCCCTAGTCAGGAGATCTTGTAAAAGTACTTCCTTCCGCTGGCTACAAACAACAATTTCGTGGATTGTATGCGGGTTAGGGGACTCCCAATCTAGAGGCTCAATCGCTAAGTCACATATTGATCGAGGTCATGATAATTAAGAAATCAATAATCACCCACTAAGTCACTATTTAAATAGAAAAAAGTAAAATGCAACAGTATAAAATGAAAATTTACCTCTATCACTCTTGTAGTTTTTGTATTTTTTTCTCTATTACTGGATTGAAATTCAACAATGACTCAGATAAATGTTTATAACGACTTTGAGAACATGAGTCTGACACTGAAATTAGAATTGTATAACAACTGTTTTTTTTTTTTTTTTTGCTTTTTTCTTTTTTCTTTTTATCTGAATTGTATGACAACTCAAGAGTATGAAATTCAACCTAGAAATTTACCCAACCCAAACACAAGTGACAAAAAAATGCTATAACAAATTACATATAAGTTATTAACAAAAGATGACTTAACAAATACATCCTCTAAAGATTGAATTAAACATATAGGAACTAAATCTTACAAATAAGGACAATGTGCTCTCCAATTGCCACATGTCATGAGTTAATTTTTGTTTTTTATCCTTAACTACTTCTTTTAACTTCTATTCCCTTTATAAGGATCAAATTTTATAAATGATGACAATCTCCTCTACACTTGTCACATGTCATGAGTTAATTTATTTTTTTACCCTTAACTACTTCTTTTGACTTCTAATTCTCTTATGTTACTTTTTTTTTTTTAAGAGAGTTTCTATTGGGACCTCCAAATCTGCTCATTTGACCTCACTTTATTATGAATTATTAAATGACGTATATAACCTACTATAAAATGACTATTAAGGACAATAATTATACCCAAAAAAATTGTTATATTTATTTTCTCTAGACTTTCCAATTCAATAATATTAGGTTGCATTCTTTATTATTTTCCCTATCTATTTTCATTTTCCAATTTCACTACATACTCATTAAAGCATTCATATATATTTAATAAGAAATAAAACTATGATTAAGATAAAAATGAATGATATGCATATTGAACCCATATTGGTCAGGGAGAACAAAATAAATTGTATTATGACCTAAATCTAAATCTATCCATTATATTTGCAAAAAGAAGGAAAAAAAATAGAGCTAGCAAATAAAAATAAATAAATAAATATTTAAATAATTAATCATGAGGTATAGAAAATAGAGAAACATTAAGTAAAAATGATTAATCTGTTTTTTTTTTTTGCACAGCTAAAAAAGAAAAAGTAAATAAAAAAATCACATAATAGTTCATTTTATTTTATTTTTATTAATTTTAAAACTCAATACCTTGTGTTTGATTTTTTTTTAATCGGATAAGAGATTTATGTTGTCTGATTAAGGAATTGAGATGTAATTAAGATTTATAGAGTAATTAAATCATTGAAATGACTAAGTTTTTTATTATAAAGATCTTAGTTTGTTTGTAAATTATATGAGTGAGGTTATTTGAGAAACTTTAGTGAGGTTTAATGAGTAAATTTAGTATTTGAAAATTTGATAGGAGGTGTAAAAAGCATAGAGGTCAAGTGAGTAAATTTAGAGGTTCCAATAGAAAAACTCTTTTTTTAAATGTTACTTTTTTTTCTTGAGAATAATCTCTTTATATTACTTTACAAAACCTCACTCTCCTACTACTCTCATCTCATCATCTAATCCTGCTACTGCACTCATCCAATCCTGCTACTGTACTCATACTTGTCCATTTCTGCTACTCGTGTTATGCTACTGCACTCATCATCGTCGACTAATCCTGCTACTGCACTCGTCATCGCCTAATCCTGCTACTGCACTCGTCATCTCCTAATCCTGCTACTGCCCTCGTACTCGTGTTCTGCTACTGCACTCGTAATTGCCTAAGACAGCCATCAGATTCTCACATATGTCATCTCTCATCTTTTTCGTGTGTAGCAAATCTCTAAAATTATATGTTCCCAGGGTGTTAGAAACTGTTCTGATGTATGACCAATAGTTAGGAACGATACTATTGGTTCAGGTACTGAAACTCATTTATTTCTATGCCAACCAGTATCAATAATATACATCACCGTCACCAATCAATTCATAATTCAATATTCCTGGGCTCACAAAATCCACGGACTTATCAAAAAGCATTAAAAGATGGCCAAATTACCTCTTACAATCTCGCATCTTATCAGTGATATCTTCTAGCTTCTGGCTTTGCCTATTCGAATCCTTGATCTTCTCCACCTTCTGAAACCCATTCCTACCACAAATCCAAACACACCACCATTAAACCTTCAAAAACTCTGCAATTAAACACAATCCGACCAAATCCAAAACTCGAAAATGCTTACGATTACACAAGGAAGACGTCGACGATCTGGCCGTCGATCTCTGCCAGCTCCTCGTTGATTGTAGATAACGGATCCATCTTCTTTATACAAAAACACTAATCCAATCTCACCAAAATCCTTCAGATCATCACAACCCTTAGATCCTCACACTCGCGAGATCTTCAACTCCTCGATCTAAGCAGCTCCGAAACCTCGAACTGGAACTCGAACAGATATCAGATCAAAGCAATGCAGGTTACGCCGGTGATGGAGGAGACCAAAAATGAAGGGTTTGATATGAGAAAGGATCTTTGGTGGTAATAATAATGATGAGAGAATAGAAGAGAGGCTCGTTGTGATTTACAGAGAAATCAATTTTGGATTTTTGTTTTTGTTTTTTAGAGGTTTGGGGTCAGTGGCATACACGTAAATATTTCATCAAACTGAGCATTTTGGTCATTTTTCATTAAAATTAGGAGTCAGACTTGCATCATTTGGCTTTTGGGCCTGGGCTTGGGCCTATATCCTTATTTGTATAAATCTTTTTAAAAGTGGGTTTTTTATGTTTACATCTTTGGTTATGTGCTACTATGTGATTTTCTTAAAAAACTTCTGCTTCCGATTTTGAGATACATTGGGCTTCTAACTTTCTAAGCTTCTTAGGCCTCGTTTGGTTCACAGAAGGGAAATCAATTCCTTTGTCTTTCCCGTGGGGAAGGGAAACTAAAGTTTCTGTCAGATTTCCTTTCCTATGTCTGGTAAAGCAGGGAAAGGATCCATGAAAGACCATTTGATTTCCCTTCCGATGTTTGGTTGGTGCAGGAAAGGAAAGTAAAAATATATCAATGTTTCAATAATACCCATCTATTTTAAAATAAAAACAACCTAGAATGAATTTTTAACACTACCAAGAGTACTAAAGCAATTAATACTAGGTATTATTGTCCAAAATTATTGCAATTAATGCTGGGAAATGGGATGAGAAACTCAATCCCATGAAGTTTAAATGGAATGAGTTTACCCCCAACTTTCCTCTATGTCAGGAAAGCATTTCTAGACTTTGTGGTTACCAAACAAAGAAAATAAATAATTTTCTTTTCTCAAGTCCTCAAATCCGTGAAACAAATGAGGTCTTAGGTCTTATTTTCGTGTAACTCCGTTTTGGCTTCATAATTGCTTTTATTAATTCCCCAACCATGGAAACTTCGAAAACATAAGCACACAACTTCTGTCTGTTCAACTTCCCACCTAAAGATTCTCTCTTTACAGATTTTTAGGAAGTAGTGAACCCCCCAAAAGCAAGAAGATGCGCTTCTGGTTTCACCGACTGGCGGGGGAGACCCATTTCACAAAAAAGCCTACTTTCTGAAACCCATTGTCCCTATTTCCTCCATTGATCATGAACCTCCTTTTAAGCTCCCTCAGTGCTCTTTTCGTTTTGACCCAAAACAGTGGCCTTTGGAGGTTGAATTCCACGGTTGGCGACAAGGTCAAGAAGATTGGAATTCTTGGGTTGATCGCTTGACGCCTCTTCACCAATCTACATGGAAAAGAGCTGGTATTTATGATGCAATCTTTAATTCTAAGTACCAAATAAGAAGAAAGACTGATTTGGTTTTCGGGTTTGTGGAGAAATGGTGTTCTGAGATCAATACCTTCATCTTTCCTTGGGGTGAAGCAACGATTACATTGGAGGATGTCATGGTTTTGGGAGGCTTTTCTGTTTCCGGGGACTCTATTTTCAGTCCACTTGAAAGCATTGAACTAAAGGAAGTGGAAGAGAGGTTGATTAAGGTGAGGAAAGAAGTTAAAAGAGAGAAGGCAAGCAAATGGCTGCAGAAGTTTGTGAACAGTGAGAGTGAATTGGAGCATGAAGCATTTCTTGCCTTCTGGTTGTCAAGGTATGTTTTTTTTCTATGCATTTCTTGCATAGAGTGACATTGTTTTTGCTGCGTTGCAACTTGCAAGAACAATGCCGTCAAAGCTGTGATGTGTAGTAGGCTCCTTTTTGTGTTCAATGAATAGTTGAACAATCTAAAGTTGCAACACTGGCATTAGGATCAATGCTACTGGAAATTGATGTAACTGTGATTTGATTAATGCATGGTAGGAGAAATTCATGATTGCCTAGTAGATAAATGCTACTAGAAATTCATACAACTGCGATTTGATTAATGCTACTAGATATTCATGTTGCCTTCTGGTTGTCAAAGTACTCATATGAAGGTAATGATTCCCTTGTTCTGCCAGGATTTCCTCCCAAATGTAGTATAATGGAAGCTGGAGGTTCAGTGGATGAAGACGGACTAACTTTATCAGAAATTTGGAAATATTGTAAGAAACAGAAAAATGTAAATACGAGAACACGTGGTCAGCATAAGAAGTTAGCAGGTCAAGTTCAAAGTCTGGCATCTTCAATTGGAGCAAGTTCTGTTGATACTATGAAGTCAGAGAGGTTGGAAGATAGAGGTCCGATAGACGAGGATGGACCAAGTTTATCAGAAACTTTTGAAAATTCTAAGAAACATAAAAATGGTGAAACTAGAATGTGTGGTGACAGTGAGAAATTATCAGGTCAAGGTCAAGATCTGGCATCTTCAATTGCAGAAAGTTCTGTTGACACTGTAAACTCAGAGAAATTGGTGACAGAGGACATGTTGAATAAAGTTTTGATTGGAAGATTCAAGGCCGAAAGGAACCTGAAAACTGTAATGAGGAGTAATGCAAGAAGTTCAGATAATGAGATGGCAAGCATTGTTGACAATGAATGTGCTAGCAGCAGCTCTCAAATTGAGAAACGGGTTTCAGTGCTTAAAGCTAGGGCCAGCAGGCTTGAGAGTATAGTTATCATGTTGAAAGAAAATTATCCTTGGACCAAGTTCTAGGGTAAAGCAAACGAAACAAAGCATCCTCTAATCTGGTATATCTAAAAACTTGTTATTTTTATTGCATGAGCTTCCTTGTATACTCTAATGTTCTGCTTTCCTTTTCCTTATATTTGCAAAGTTTTTCACAGAAGAACCTTTGATCCATATGATCTCGTGTTATATGCTACATGTGTGTTGTCTTTTTATTTTTCATTTTTATTAATCTTGCTTTATGAATGTGGCTTCTTATGAATGAGTAGGTGGAAATACAAACTCTATTTCTTTCTTATATGTGTGTGTGTGTTATATGTTATTGCAAATGAACTACTTTAACAGGAATGAAATGGTTAATGTGATAAATTTGAGTTGCTGATAATGACATTTATATGTTAGTCCTATTTTCAATAAGAGTGGTAAAGGTTTTTTATTTATTTTTATTCTTTTATTATAAGTAGTGCTATGATTATGCTCTTAGTACATTAACAAAAACTCACACTTGATGTGTCTAAAAGATATGATCCATCTTATCAGAAAGTCATTTACACTGTAAATAGTATATCCTTAATTTTTATTTATTTTTGTATTTATGAGAATATGGAAACTCATCCTTACATGTTATAGCTAATGATGAAACTTTGCGAGTATTTAAAGACACCTGAATTTATAAACTTTGTACTTGTTGCAGTCCTCTCATCATTACAATTCAACTGAACATGCATGTAATAAATCAGTATTGAAAGTAGCATGTCATAATTATTTACAACTTGTCATTGTAGTTCTCGCATACTTGTCGCAGTCCTCTCATAATTAACTTTCTAATGTTTTATTTTATGTGCTATGCAGGGAAATGGAAGGGAGAGTCAAACTCTGTCAAATCAGGAACTAGGTTATCTGTATATATTTTATGGATTGAAGCAGAATGCAGTTGGAATCTCTTGGTAAATGGTAACTATTTGTTGATCACAGCCTTGAACTAACAAATGCAAACTAACAATGTGTTCGCCGACAAAAATGTTTTTTTCTTAAATGGTCTCTTTTGTCCAGCAAACAATCACATGTAACATCTTTAACTCGATGCACACACATCTTTATGATGAAAACAGTATTCATGATTCCATTGATCTTGTAAGTTCAGAACAAAGCTATCAACCTGCATACTCCAAGAACTATGGACTGATCAAAAAGGATATATGGATACATAATTTCGTACGTACATTCATTTCTTCAGTCCCTTGGGATCACTCCTGATCCAAAAGAAAACTTTAGTTGTTGCTACTTGTTGCAGTGCTAGTGTTGAAGAAAGGTTCAGTTCTTATTGTTACAGTCAGACAACGGTAAGGCAAACCCTTGTAATGAAGCTCTGTCCTTTGATATTAGTGCTTGTTGCAGTGCCCCTTTTGCTCTTCCACATACATTTGATTTTAATTTTGGCAAGCAAAAAACCTCCGACCCTGCATTTTTCCGTTGACTGATTGTTGGTGTTACATACCCATAAACTGTTTCTCATTACAATTATTTTGGATGGTCCAAGACATAATATTTCAGTCATCTAAAGTTGCTGTTCTTGAGACTTGAAAGTTTTAGAAAAAGTTCCCTTTAGAAGTTCATTCTGTTACTTCTAGACTGCCAATGCCTTCTCTGCTTTCAGCTTAAATGAAGTGTTACCGTGGGTTGAAATCCATGATTTGGCCCTGTGAACATTATAAATATAACGATGGCTCGTTATTACAAAACATTCCCGACTGCATGCAAAGCTTGAGTTTTTAGGTAGTGTAGTAAAATAAATTAATAAAGGCATAGGAGCTCTTGACACAGAACCCTGTATACTGTAAAATGAATATAGTCTGAAGTTCCATTGAACAACAATGAAACCTAGTGAACTATGTCTGAGGTCATGCTAGCTGTTTATACTTACATTCCTCTTGTGAGTACAAATTCAAATGGTTGGCGGACAAAATCAGATCAACTCTTCACCACTTATGTTATTCCTCTAGTCACAGTATTTGCTAGCATACATATTAATATACCTGGTTTGGACTAGATCGTGCTTCCTTTTAGATTTAAATTCTCTTTTATTTCCTCCCATTCAACATGGTATTCACCTTCTCTTGAAAGTTTAACCAAGTTTTTATGCTGTGTTTTCCTTTGATACAGGGAAGGGGAGCCAAGAGTAGAACTCTGCAAGTTTGAGGAACTTTTGTCTTTTGTAGATGTTCCATTGCTTAGAAGGCAGCCAGAATCTCTTGGTAACTAGTCCTTTAAATTCACTTGAACCTAGGTGGATCTTGTACTTGCATTCTCACTGTAAACTTGCAAAGAATGTGGTTTTGTTATCGACCTAAGAATTTGGTTTTATCTTATTCTTTACTCTCTTTTTTTTGTCCATTGTCTCTAGTCTCCTATAAACAATCTCATCCGCTATGTGTACTCTTGCTGTACGTTCACTTCTGGCCATGAAAACATGACTATTAAGTCGGTTGATATTGAATTATAGCACAAAGCTACTAGCTTGCATGGTGTAATGGCATCTCAAATCCATACATGGGACACTATGGGTTTGATAAATTTATCACATTCATTTATGAGGAAAGTGCATTTTTCTATCTTTTCAAATTATAGCTTGTTGTCTTCAATATCAAAGGCAAATCAGAATATCTTACTGGTACATGCACAAAGAACCATTTCCAGAACAACTCTTGGCTTTGATATATCTGCCTTTGTTCTAGTTTCCTTTGTTTTTTTTTGGCTGTTGGATGTCACTTTTAGTATAGACGTGAACTTGTGATTATGTTTTTTTATGCTGTTTGATATTTCCAGATTCTTTACCCTGTAAATAAACACATAATTTTCCAAGGCCAGGTTTACTAGAATCACATGTCTCTTTCTCTAACCATTTTAAAACCATGATGCAGAAGCAGAACAAAACCTTACTATTTGATCAACTTTGGATTGAGGCTTTTAGTCTAATTGGATTGTTGTTGGAATCTTGACTCTTGAATGATATGATGAGTCCAGAAATAGAAGATAGAAGAAGTTACTTTTAAGTATTAATTTTTGGTTGATTTCAAGCAGCTAGCAGTCTCAAAGCAAAACAATGTTCAATGCTGCAAAACATGCATAAACAAAGTGGGAATTGCATGCCGGATGGAATTACCAAGTTATTGTTTAACACAACGTTACCAACTAATAACCTCAAGTCGCAGAGTCCAACATTTATACTATTACATCAACAAAGGACTGAATCAAAGAATATACCCATCAATCAAAGGGCAGCAATAAGACGATGGTTCAACAGGAGACCTCCTGCAGCATCCATCAAAAACTTGATCTTGATTTTGTTCAGGGTGGCTAGAGCCTCTTGCATACTTCCGGTGATTCTACACAAGAAGCAAGAGCATATCTCATAATGGTTGGTAAGTACTCTCTCTTGCTGACAAAAGCTCATCTTCTTGATGGATGTTGGTGGTTGCATCATCTGTGGAGTGCAAATAGGCATTTGTGAAGCTACTGTGCTTACACGATTTCCCTTTCTTGTGGCTAATGAGTTCAATCTTAGGGACTAGATAAAAGGACATTCTTCCATTTTTTGACCAACCAATCCTACCTCTGGGACCTCGGGCAACTCCATTATTGAAAGAACGTCGCTTTGTAGGCTCGTACAATTGAAAATATAATCATTAATATCTGACATGATGCGCAACCAAATCTTAAAGTTTGGTACGATATGTGAGTTTAGAACTTTATATCATTACTATTTTAACTTAAGGTTAAACAAAACCATGAACGATATATAACAAAACAAATGATAAAATTGAAATCAAGCTACAAAAGCTGTTATTGAGATATAGGAACAGGCCAATTACACCTTTTCAGTTGATTAAACAAACAAAACAACATGCAGCAGAACTAAGTGCCTTTTTTTAATAGGACTTGATTCACTAAATCCTTCAAGTTCTTTGATGAAGAACCATGTGGAGCAGTGGCTTCTTCTGCTAGTTTCTTCCACTCCAAGACTTTGTTTTTCATCTTCTTGCCCTTGTCTCCCTCCATTAACTCCTTGACAATCTTCTCCACATTGTCTCTCTTGACTTTGTTATTGATCTCCATGCCAATTCCCCATTCATTGCAAGTGTAGTAACTGTTTGTATGCTGGTCCGCAAAGAATGGCCAACACACCATCGGCACTCCAGCTGTAACACTCTCGATGCTTGAATTCCAACCACTGTGTGTTAGAAACCCTCCAACTGATGGATCGTTTAGGACTTGTTCTTGGGGGCACCAACTTGCTATTAAACCTCTGTCTTTGGTTTCAGCTTCAAACTCTGGTGGCAAGATTGCCGACTTTCCAATGACCAAGTCAGGCCTAATGACCCAGAAGAAGGGAAGCTTGGTATTTGCAAGTCCCCAACCAAACTCAAGCAGCTGTTCGGGTGTCAAAACCACAATGCTGCCAAAATTAACATAGACAATTGAGTTTTGTGCCTTGGAGTTTAGCCATTGGAGACAGTCTGTTTCTTCTTTCCAAAGACTGTATATAAGCTTTAAAGGGTCTTCTGGTATTTGATTGAGAAGCAATTGGAGAGGACCAATTGCATAAATGGGTGGAGAAATAGATGAGGAGAGAGCTTCCAAAACGTCTTTTTCCAAAGCATCAAATGTGTGAAGAACAACGGCTGAAGCTTTATTTGCTTTTTCAGTTGCTTCCATGGCAGTGTTGAACACGATGTCATTTGGATCTGTAGTTCGACAAAAGGATGGGAGATCCCTTAAATGCATATCTTTCTTTCCTGGAATCCATTCTATAACGTTGTCCAGAAACCCATTTGTCAAACAGGTCTCATCTACAGCACTCAAAAATTTTGTTACATGCTTACAATCAAACTACTACTTTATAACCATAAAATTTAAACAAATGCTTCAATAGTTGTTTTAGTACCTTTGAGTGGTACGAGTCCTTTCTCAAGCAAAGTTCGGAATTTCCTGAATCCCATGAAGCTGCAAGCAGAAACAGTGTAGAACAATACAATAGGGATTCCAAGTTCTTCTGAAGCCGTGGTGGTAAAGCAGGACAATAAACCATCCGAAACAATGCAGGTCACGGGACTACTAGTACTGTTGAGTTTTATCAGGAGGTCACGAAATGGAGCCAAAAGATGATTTCTGATGGATTCAGAAACCAAAGTGATCTCTTGGGTGGCATCTTCACCTGATTCTGGAATGCCATCCGGGATAGCTTCAAAGCGAAAATCAGGTAAGCCATTGAGGGAGTTGGGTCCTTGAGATTTAAGAAATCGCTTGTGGTTGAACTCTGTGTTGACAAAGGTTATGTGAAAGCCTCTGTGATGGAGGGCTCTGGCTAATTTAAGAATAGCCTTGATGTGGCTTTGATCCGGAGCTGGTATACAAACAGCATGAGGCTTGGTACGATTACTGAAAGCCATATTATATTGTTGTGTTTGCTAAGACTAGGCGGATATATCTTTGCCTTCAACAGATGCTGGTTACTTATAGAGTTATAGGGAAGGGTACTGGCTTTCTTTTGTTGTTATAGCAAGGGTGATAGTGACTTTGCTGCGCTGGACTGATTATCTTTCATGTGGAGGATTATAAATAAGACCCAACTGGATCTTCAGGGACGATTTGGAAATTATTTGCACATGTGCATTTATGTTTTGTGATGGTGAACTACAACTGCATATTCTGACGAGTAATTATTACAAGGCTTTAGCAGACATCTATCGGCTCCCCAAAGATCTTTAATAGACATCTATTGCCTCCTAATAGCCTAGTATTACGAGATAATAAAACGTTTTTTTTTTTGTCTTTTTTAATTTCCTTTTGTCCACAGTTTACAAATGAAAAAAAAAAAAAAAAAAATTGATGTGGGCACCCAGAAAATGCTCTGGGCACCTACACATCTTCTCCAACTGTGAGACATGAAGAGCTGGACCTATCTCGCCGGCGAGTCGAGTTGGGGCGGCTCCTCGACCCGGTTAGAGATTCAAGGGCCCACTTGTAAATGTCAGGCAACAGCCCCATCGTCGATTGCGCGCGGCAGTAGCAGTGACAATGCGGGGCAGGCGGTGTGTCGTCGAAGCGGAAACTGGACGAGTATGGCGGCCTATTGACGTTCTCTACCGACGAGGACGACGACATCATTTCTGACCTACTCCAAAACTTCTACTTTGCCGCAGAGGGTCCTAATCCATCCGGGTCACTCCTCCACCGGTTCATCAATGGTGACGACTTGTTCCTGAAACACCTGTTCAAGGTCATGAATCGGATCGTGAAAGGGTTGTGGATCATTGAGAAAACAGCGCGTGTTTACTCCGGCGGTGTTTGAATATCAGAACTTAGTGAGAGAGAGAGAGAGAGAGAGAGAGAGAGAGAGAGAGAGAGAGAGAGAGATGCATGAGTGTAGTGGTTGTAATTCTTTAATTTGGTTAAGGGTAAAATGGTAAAATGATTATTTATTATTAAATTGTCTATATGGGAACAAAAATCTGTTGTTGGGCACACTTTTGCTTATTTTGGTGGTTTGAGTCAAACTCTTTATGCATCAGTAGTGATAGATATGTCAAACAAAACAAGAGAGTAAAAGTAAGCAAAGGCTCCAGGTGGTCGAGTTGATAAAAGCTTCTAGGTCTGGAACCCTTATACCCGAGTTTGAATCCCATTGACGCTTATTGGAGTTAAATCTAAATATATTCTTGGTGGCCAGGGGGGAGGAAGCGTTCTGACATGATCCTCCTGCATGGATTAGTCTTTGGGCCTAGGAAGCCTTTAAGAAGCCGTGTGATCTCGATAAAAAAAAAAATAAATAAAAAAAAAGGTAAGCAAATGCAACGTCACGAAGTGATAGATATGTCTTTAGGGAAAAATTCACAAATGGTCACTAAGTTATGACCTGTTGGACACTTCACTCACTGACTTTTCAAAAATATCACTTAACACACATAGTTTAATATCTGTCTTTCACATAACTCATTTTCGTCTAACGACATCTATTGTGTTGTTAAAAATTAGTATGGAGAGGGTCATTTTCGTCAAATTACATATAAATATTTGAATAATAAATATTAAAATTAAAAAATAATTTTTTTGAAAAAAGTTGTTAGTGTTTAAGGATATCTCTATTTGTTTTTTGCCCAAACTATAGGTTACTTGACCTAGTGGTAATACAGTCTAATTAGAAGAATCTAGAGATTATCTTTCCTAGTATGATTCAGACTCTATGCATTGTAATCCTCTATATAAATAGGCCCCTATTATCAATGAGAACACATCAAATTTCTCTCAGTTTCTGATTCCCTAAAACACGTTATCAGCACGAAGCGCTAACCCTGACCCCTATTATTCGTAGCCTTCAAATCACAGAAACCTCCGCCGCCCACCTTGAAGCTCTCACCTCCAGAAGCCTAGAACCGGCGGCGCTGTCCCTAAAACTGGCCGGAAGATACCCGAACAGGCCCTCGGAAATACCGATATCCTCTCTGCCTGGTTCGAAGCCTTCCTCCCTGCCTACTGCTACCAAACTCCACCACCAGCTTAAGCCTGACCCCAGATCACCGGAGCCGAAAAATCACCACCGGAACCGGCCTAGAACCACACGAACCGGCCTCCCGAAGTAACTGCACCACCTAACTGCCGCCTGCATCCTCTGCTTCTGCTTCAGTCAACCAAGCTCATACAGGTCAACCCTAGGCCCAGAAGTCAGCCCTAGGCCCAGAAGCAGAAGCGGATCCACCAAGCTCAAGCCCAGAAGCCCAGAAGCAGGCCCTCTGACGTCAGCATCCAGTTAGCCCTCTGATGTCAGCATCCAGTCAGCAACCTACGTCAGCATAAGAGCGCCACGTCAGCACCTGCAGTCAACGCCGGTCAACCTTTTTCAGGCGACTTTCCGACCACTTTTTGGCGACTTTTCTGGCCATCTACAGTAACTTTTTCCGGTCAAGAATTTCCGACCACTTTTCAAGGTAAATCTTTTCTAAAAGTTCCCGTTTTTGAAGTTTTTTTTTTTTTTTTTCAATTTCTTCTTCTTTTCTCGGGGACTTCCAACATCCCTTCTTCTACCCCCTTTTCTTCTTTCAAAGGGAGACCAATAGCCGAACTGTGGGGGTTCGTGCTCACTCCAAGCTTGGAGCTTGTAGAGTCCTCCAAACTTAGAGTTTGTCGAGAAGAAAAACGATCGACCACATACATCATTGTTTCGATCTAATCCAAAACCCCTCTTGGAATCAGATTTTTCTTGGAAGCGACTATGCTCAGAAAATCTCTAATTTCTTAGAAGCGACTATGCTAAGATATTTAATAGTTTTTTCGTGGAAGCCTTTTTCGCTCCGAAACTAACCATAATCTTGTTTTGTTTTTCAGGATGATTTACCTGAACAAGTTGAACTTTGTTCCACTAGAAACAACTGGCGCGGGATACCATAAGTGGGTCTGAGATGTGCGCCAACATCTTAAGGCTGATGGACTTCTAGAAGCCATCCAAGAGCCTAGTCAGAACGTGCTCTCCATTGAGCAAGCTACTGCTTTTGAAGAAAATCAAGCTAAAGCCATCATTCTCATGACAAGGCACATGAATGACGCGCTCCAAAGTGAATACCTCAATGAGGAAGACCCAAGAAAGCTATGGGTAGAACTTGAGCAGCGATTTGGCAACGTTCGTGACTCCCTGCTTCCTGATTTAGAAGTGCGATGGCATAGCCTCCGCTTTTGTGATTTCAAGTTTGTGCTTGATTATAACTCGGAAGCTCTTCGTATCAAGTCTCTGATGGAGTTTTGTGGCCAAGCCATAACTAATACGATGTTGACCGAGAAGACTCTCTCTACCTTCCCCGTCTCTGCCTGATGATTTCAAACAATTATCGGATTGATGTGAAAGCAGGACGTATCACAAGGTTTCATGAGCTTATTGGCGCCATGAACGTAGCTGAAAAGCTCGACAACATACTTGTGAAGAACTGTAACGCTAGACCCATGGGAACCAAGTCTATTCAGGAGTCTAACTATAGTCGCGCCCCCAAAGGAGGATGCAAGGAGAGAAACCCTAAGAGTAGGGACATTTCTGGACGTTCTGGTCCATATTCTCGCCCTAAAGAGGAAGGAAATTGCCAAGAGAGGCGTGCACGGAACCGTGGAGGTCAACGTGTGAAGAGAGAGAAAGGTGGAGCCTCCGGCTATGGTGGTGACACCACCAAGAGTAATAGTCGTCCAAATCATGCACCAAAAGCGTCCCGATCAAGGGAGCCTGACCATAAAGATGTTTGTCTTCCATATGGATCGAGTGGACATTGGGCAAAGAGGTGCACTACATCCCAGAACGTTGCAAACGCATACAAGATGTATCGTGAAGCAAGGGAGGCAAATTACATGGAACAAGAAGATCAAGATGGAGATCTTGATCTAAGGGTGGAAGACTACAAGGATCAAGACCCAGAAACTGGCGATTTTGATTAAGTCTTTTTATTTTCCAAGAGATGTAGGCAATTGCCATATTACTTTTATAGTAGATGTCAATGATATTAGTCTTTCTTCAAAGTAGGCGTACTCAATGTAAATGTGATGTCTAGGAAGGTTTTGAGATAAGTGGTACTTAAGCGAGCTTTGCTCCACCGACATCTCTCTACTCACCTGGTCACATTTACATTGGAATTACCAAAAGGAGTTAGACGACTACCATTGTTTTGCATTAACTAGTTTATTGGATTAGATTTTCTTTGGTTAAAGAAACGATGATGTAATTCCGTTTGGCTTATTAATAAAAGTTGAGTTCGTTTCTTTATAACTCCTTTTTAATTATGAGCTTTTCTTTTAGGAATAGATGAACTTCAATGTCTTGCGGATAGTGCGACTACGCACACCATTCTACGACATAGGCAATTATTCTTAGAAAGGTTGCCTACATATTCCTCTGTGACTACGATGGCTGGACCATCAAGTTTAGTTCAAGGACATGGAATGGCCTAATTCCTTTTGCCCGATGGCACCTTGATTAAAGTCATTGAAGCTCTCTACGCTCCTAAGGCAAATCGAACCTTATTAAGCTTTAAAGATATAAGAGCCAACGGATTCCATGCGGAAACGCATAGTGAGAACGGAATAGAATTTCTTTGCATTATCTCTAATGATTGCGGACGGAAGCGCATCTTAGAGAAGCTTATATGTCAATCTAATGGACTTTATGTCACTACAATTCGACCAATTGAATCCAATAATGTAATAAGAGAAGATCTCTTGGATTCAGACACATATTGGCTTTGGCATGACTGACTAGGACATCTTGATCATGATATGATGCTCCGTATACTTAAGACTTCACACGGGCTTTCTTTAGAGTGAGAAGAAGCAAGAATCACAAATTAATTCCAGGACTTAGCAAGACCGCAAAAATTGCAACTTCTGGCGCTGCTGCTGTCTTGGGCCACCGAAAGGCTGCTCCTATCCCTAGTGATGACACCATAAATGGCGCCAACCATGAGCATGACGCCATGGTTGCTCCTCCTAGTGGCAATGACGCCACACAAACCTATTTCCATGGCTCTAACGCCATAATGGGAGATGTAGTCACACACTTTGCTTCTAATAGCGCTACAGACGGTCCGGCCCAACCAAAATCCTCATTGGTTGCTTCTAAGGCCCCTCGCTCATTTTGCAAAGCCTGTTCCTTCGGGAAATTAGGACTAAGACCGTCCTATGCAAAGGATCCTAAATTACTCATTCCGTTCTTACAGAGAATCCAATGAGATATCTGTGGACCAATTCAACCATCATGCGTACCTTTTAAATACTTTATGGTATTGGTTGATGCGTCGACACGCTGGTCACATGTCACGATGTTGTCCACTCGAAATGTTGCTTATGCTAAACTCCTCACCCAGATTATCCGTCTACGGGCTCACTACCCTGACCATCCTATTAAGTCCATTCAACTTGATAATGCTAGGGAGTTTACATCGAAAACGTTCGATGACTATTGCATGTCACTGGGGATTGATGTCACTGGGGCTACAGATGATAGCACGGACATCGGTTATGCGCACCAATCTCCCTGTTTCTGCTTGGGGATATGCAATATTGCATGCAACAACACTAATTCATCTACGACCCACTGCAACCCAATCTTAGTCTACGTTACAGCTAGTGACTGGGTACGAGCCTGATATCTCGCATTTACACATTTTTGGGTGTGCCATCTATGTGCCTATTACGCCGCCACAGCGTACTAAGATGGGTCCACAATGACGAATGGGCATCTATGTTGGCTATGAATCTCCAACCATTGTCCGCTATCTTGAACCCTTGACTGACGATCTCTTTACCGCTAGATTTGCGGATTGTCATTTTGATGAGACAATCTTCCCATCGTTAGGGGGAGATAAGAACACAGATGTTCAACAGGAACGACAGGAATTGTCGTGGTCTGTCCCCACTCATCTCGATCCCCGTACCGCATAGTCCGAACTTGAAGTGAGAAGAATAATCGAGCTCCAGAACGTAGCAGACACTCTGCCAGATGCGTTTTCTGATATTGCCAAAGTGACGAGATCACACATACTTGCTGCAAACGTGCCTGCAAGGATTGATGTCCCAAATATTGGACATCACGCCACTCCTGTGACATCAGGAGATCGCGTCATTGCCCAGCATGGCAATGATGTGGCATCTATGGTCGCAGGTCCCGCAAGGAAGCGCGGTAGACCAATTGGTTCGAAGGATACTCGCCCTAGGAAGAAAGCAAATGAGGCACAAACAAATCCTTTGATCATCGATACTCAAAATCCGTCCCATGAGAATGTTCCGAATTACGGTTATGTTCAAGAGACATCATTGAGGAACGCCTAAATGTCAGAACCTATCCATGAGAATGTAGAGATCTCTGTAAATTACGCTAGTGTACATGGGACGTGGGAAAGAAACTTCATCATCATTGATGATATAATCGCGTATTCAGTGGCGCGTGAGATTATTGAGACTGATGACATCGAACCACGCTCCATTGATGAATGCCAACGTAGAGTTGATTGGCCAAAATGGAAAGATGCAATCCAGGCAGAACTTGATTCTCTAGCTAAAAGAAAGGTATTTGGCAAAGTTATACCAATACCACCCAACACCAAACCAGTTGGTCACAAATGGGTATTCATTAGAAAGCATAATGAGAAAAACGAGATTGTAAGATACAAAGCTCGCCTTGTGGCGCAAGGCTTCTCACAATGCCCTGGAATCGACTACGAGGAGACCTATTCTCCTGTAATGGACGTCATTACGTTCCGCTATCTTATTAGTTTGGTAGTTTCTGAAAAACTGAACATGCAGCTTATGGATGTGGTTACTGCGTATCTATATGGGGATCTAGATACGAAAATATACATGAAGATTCCAGATGGAATTTAGTTACCCAAATCAAGTGGCTCTAAACCACGGAGCGCGTTTGCGATTAGATTGAAACACTCACTATATGGATTGAAACAATCCGGACGGATGTGGTATAACCATCTAAGTGACTACTTGATTGGAAAGGGATATGTCAACAATGAACTATGCCCATGTGTGTTCATAAAAAGGACAAGTTCTGGATTTGCAATAGTAGCGGTTTATGTTGATGACATGAACATAATTGGCACCCTTAAAGAGTTAAGGGAAACTGCTGAACACTGGAAATCCGAGTTTGAGATGAAAGATCTTGGGAAAACACGGTTTTGCCTCGGTTTAGAACTTGAGCACTGTAGAGATGGTATCCTGATTCATCAGTCAGCTTATACCCAAAAGATGCTTAGGTGTTTCAACACTGACAAGATTAAGTCTTCAAGCACCCCAATGGTCGTCCGTAGTCTTGATCCAAAGAAGGATCCATTCTGTCCAAAAGATGACGACGAAGAAGTGCTAGAGCCAGAAGTGCCCTATCTAAGTGCAATAGGCACATTATTGTACTTAGCACAATGCACAAGATCAGATATCTCATTCGCTGTGAACTTGCTAGCTAGATATAGCTCTGCGCCAACACGACGCCATTTGACTGGTGTTAAAGATATCTTTCGATACCTCAGTGGTACGATCGATATGGGCTTGTTCTATCCCTACAGAGAGAAGATGGATTCGGACCCATCTAGTGTCAGGGACGCCACATATGGTGGACGAGCATTTATGAGGATAATGCTGCTTGCATTGAACAAATGAAGCAAGGCTACATCAAAGGCAACAACACCAAGCACATATCGCCCAAATTCTTCTATAATCAGCAACAACAGAAGCTCCTCAAGATCAAAGTGAACCAGGTTCGATCTGAGGACAATGAGGCAGACTTGTTTACTAAGTCATTGCCCAAATTCACGTTGGAGAAACATGTGGCAATAATTGGCTTGCGGAAATTATCTGAACTCCCATGATCGTAGTCATCAGGGGGAGGCACAGACATCAGGGGGAGATGTCTACATGTTCGTCTCGAATCGTGAAGGGTGTGTTGTGCTCGTTTTCCCCTTCGACTGAGGTTATTTTTGTCCCACTAGGTTTTTGTTACTCGGCAAGGTTTTTAACAAGGCAACGGGAGAAGCACCGCGTTTGGACAACATAAGGGGGAGTGTTTAAGGATATCTTTATTTGTGTTTAGCCCAAACTCTAGGTTACTTGACTTAGTGGTAATAGGGTTTAATTAGAAGAATCTAGATATTATCTTTCCTTGTATGATTCAGACTCTATGCATTGTAATCCTCTATATAAAGAGGCCCCTATTATCAATGAGAACACAGCAAATTTCTCTCAGTTTTTGATTCTCTAAAACAATTAGATTTATTTTTCAAATTTGTTATAGTTTTATGATAACTTCTAATACATATTTTTATAAGAAAATATGAATTTTAATTTAAAAACAAAAAAAATGTCATTTTTTCTTTAAAAAATATATTCAGAATTATAGACAAATATACCTTCAATTTTAACTCTGTGACAATTTGTGATTTTTTGTTATGTCTTTAATAGGTGTATTGAATTACTAAATTATCACTCATGCATACAAATTACCTGTCATGTCTGTCGTAATTTGGTTTGAGTAGTACATGCTAGGCTTCTCATGGGTTTGTCAATTAATTTGTGCATGAAATTAAGAAACTTCCTATGCAGGGATGGTTGCTTTGGCTTGTTTTGAAACCGGCCATGCTTGGCGAATTATAACGTGAACGATTACAGTTGCTCTGCTCCTTAACTCCTTTGACCACATGCGTATATATAAATTTCATAACCTCATCCGCTACATGTGTTTATGCAGTATCGATTATTAATATGTATCGTTTGCATCCCGAAGACGTACATCTCCCATCTGCCTATAACTCTCCATGGACTTTTGACAAAAACCTAATTTCCATATAGGGGCGGAGCCACATTGGGGCACGGTGGGTCCCGTGCCCCAGTGAGATTTTAAGTATATATGTAATTTGGTTCAATATAGGAACTAAGAACTGCCTTATTGCAGTGGTTGGGGCGCATACTTATGTAAGATTGGTCCTTGGTTCGATTGCTGCTACCAGCAATGTGCTAATCTTTTTCGATTTTTTTCTGTTTTTCTAACATTAATACTATTATCTCCTCTCAGCAATGTGCTAATATTTTTTTTATTTATTTCTTTTTTCTAACATTAATACTAGTATTTCTTCTCAAAAAAAAAACATTAATAATATTCTTTCATATAGTTTCAAAATTCAAATATAAATTATATTTCCATTATGAAAAATTGTCTAAAAATCTAAAAATTATAAGTTCTATTAATAAAATATGTAATTTAAAAAAACTATTGATCTTTTTAAGTACAAAAATAGATATTGATTTTTCCCTAACCTTATTATAATTATTATTTTTATTACAATTTTGATATATTTTAAGTTTAAGTTTAGATTTCAAAAAAAAAAGTGCCCCAGTTGAGATTATTTTCTGGCTCCGCCACTGTAATTCCATATATAGCTTAGCTAGGCCCGCGGATGGCCTAATTTGCCGAACTTTTCTGCTGTGCACAGGTGGGTAATTGTCTCCGGTCATAAATTTTCTAAGTTGCTATCCGAAGTTCCGAACAATATTTTGTGTTTTTTCTGGAATCTCCTCCACATCTTTTGGGTTTGAGTCACACTTCCAAGCAGGCTTATTCGAATCATGCTTTCCATGATGGTTCCAGCTTCTCCAACTTTATCGGATTCCAAGACCTAGCTAGTCCAATTGTGATTCTCTATTGTTGCGGTGGTTATGTCCTTCACTTACTCCACAATTGAACTTGGCCTTGGAATTGCCAAAGTTGCAGAAACTGGAACCATCAAGGAAAGTATGACTGATATAAGCACTGCGACTCAAAAGGATCCAATGAATTTAGTAGTTGATTCGGAAGGAAGAAACATAAGTACTGATTTACCTTTAACTCCAGGGTTTTCTCCCAAATGTAATAGGATTGAAGCTGGAGATCCTATCGACGAAGATCACCTAACTGTAACAGAAATGTTGAAAATTAAGAAATAAGGAGGAGAAAAATCTTGGGATCAGATTGGTGAAAGGGAGAAATTGTCTGGCCAAGTTGAAAATTTGGCACCTTCAAGAAGCCCATGCCATAAATGATGATTTGGTAACCATCAATCTGATGCAGCAGTCTTTTATCTGAGAAACGGGTTTCTGAGCTTAAAGCTAAGGTTAGCAGGCTAGTTATGGTTGGCAAGTTAAAACCATTCTGGAAATAATATTTGAAACCTACAGTACTAATGTTCGGAAAGTTCTTAACAATTGCTACATATATATTTGACTTGATTCTATTTATTTGACACTGGTGCATGCTTAAAGTGTGAATGACTAGATCCAGGGCCGGTCCTGAGACTGTAGAGGCTTGAGGCAAAAAAAAAAAAAAAAAGTTGTGGCCTCACTTGAGTTTCACATTTTAGCAATCAAACAATTCTTATATATAATTATGTTTATGTGTGTTTTGTGTGTGTGTGTGTGAGACCTGGTATCTAGAAAAAAAAAAAGAATTAAAGAAAGTAGAAGAGAGGATAGGGAAAAAAAAAAGAGAAAAAAATAATAGAAGAAGTAAAAAAATAAAATAAAGAAAACTAAACAGCCCAGGGATTCGAACCCATTAAGGCTCTAGGCATTTATATGTCAAGGATGCTTTTCTGCTATGCAGCTTTTGGAATGCATGATCTCTTTTTGCAAATAACCTACATATATGGTAATGACTTAGAGCAATTGGAGGTCTCCAGCGACTGGGGGCCTGAGGCAGCTGCCTCACTAGGCAACCCTCAGGGCCGGCCTTGACTAGATCATAAATGCAAACTTGAATCACAAACTCTGGCTGATGCATGCTTGATGTGTGAATGAGCAGGTGCTGCAGGTCATACATGCAAACTTGAATCTCAAGTTTATTTCATTTTTGAAAAGCATACTTCTTGAGTGAAAAACTCAAGCACTTGAATTACGCAACCTTGAATAAAAGGTAAGCAATTATAGATTCACTTTTCTATTTTAGATTTCTAGTTAAAATATTTTTCTTCTAATCATGCAGTTGTATGATTATGCTTAAATTATATTCAACCTAACATGTAGTGTAAATTCATAAATCAAATTAAGTTGAATGTATTTAACTGTTTATGTACAAGCAGTATATATCAATTAAAAACTCCCCATGCCACTTTTTTCTTCTTCTTTTTTTTCCATGCAAGCACTTCATAAATGTATTGAATCCGTAACATTCAGTTTTGATGTGTCAATAGTATGAACTATTGGGCTGTCAACTACATTACACGTGTGAGGATGATGGAACAATAAACAATTCACAATGATTTTCTGTCTAACTTAGCTTCGAATCAGTTGTATTGTAATTGATATATAATGATCATGATGCATGGATGCGCTTTGACGACGGGAAAATGACCTTAATGGCTATCAGATCTCTTTCCATGTCCACCATGCATGTACGCACTCTTACCATTTTGAATCTTGATAATGAACTCCTCATTCCGTTTTGATTATTTCACCACATGAAGCAACAATTACATTGGAGGATGTCATAGCTTTGGGAGGTTAGTCGGTTTTCGGATACTCAATTTTCAACCCCGTAACTTGGAAGCATTGAGCTGAAACAATTAGAAGAAAAATTGATTAATTAAGGCATGTAAAAAAAAAAATTATGTCAAAGGACACTGTTCAAACATTCTTCTCGATCTTTCCTCATCATCTTTCTTTTCACTTTACTTCTTATGTAAACTTCCATAGTCATTCAATGAATAAATTCCATGTTCCTAAAATAAATAAATAAATAAATTCCTTCAAAAAAAAAATAAAGCAAAGAATTTGTCAAAGATCACTCATCGATCACTAAATAAAATTATATTGTATTATAAATTCTAATATTCTTAGCTCCAAGAAAGTCATGGCACGTTTACATACTTGGAATGAAAAATAATCATGAATCGGAGACAAGTGGAATGGGAGAAAAAAGGAATCGGTATTGATTCCGGAGGAATGATTCCTAAACCCATCTCTCCCATTCGTAATCGAATTCCTGAGTATTCATGAATCGATTCCTAATAAGGAGGTGAGACCTACATCCATTCCGATTCCTTCATGTGTTAGTAAACGCAGGAATTCTTTTATCCGGAATCATTCCAATTCCTTTATGTGTTAGTAAACGCAGGAATGTTTTTACCCCGTAATCATTCCCTTTCCTTCCAAGTAAGTAAACGTGCCCTCAAAGTAAAATTTGGGTTTCTTTGTTGCGGTGGTTTCTCTCGTCCAGCAGTGCCCCAATGCCAACGAAGACCCTCTACCTAGTAGGAGTATGGTGGCTGCAGCCAGGCAGGGATATAGTTGCTTTGGGCATGGTGTCGTGCGGGATCTCCTTTACTTCCGTGTGATGACGGTGGCAGTTCGTGGTCGTGGAGCAAGATGGTGGACAAAGAGACAAGGATTCAGCTGCTGGGCTTCTCTAATTTTGATGTGTGGTGGCTATGGCTAGGGGCTATCATGGGCCAGGCCAGGGCCGGCCCTACTCTAAATTTTAGGGCTTAGGGTAGGGTAGGGCCGGACCTAGTCATCAAAGTCAATGAAACTTAGGGCTAGGCCGAAGCTTCAATATGTAAGCCCTTATCTGCCCTTAAGGCCCATTCTGTAAGGGTCAAAAGGACCCAGCCGGGCCGGCCTTTCAATTAGGGCTGAATCAAGGGCCTTACTTTGTTTCAAAAAAAAAAAGACATTTTTTTATTTTGGCAAAATGTAGCCCAATGGTTGTATCGGTGGGTAATCTACTCATTTTTTTAATGCCCCGATTTAATATATACATTTTTTTTGAAGTAACCTTGATAACACTTAAAAATATTAGTTAAGGTAGTTGTATACAATTAATTATCTCTCCAGATCTCTCAAAATTTATTGTTATTTAACAAAGAAAATAAAGCTTCCTAAATCAATTACCAAATAATAAAGGGATAAGTTGTGTTAAGGAATAATTCAGTTATATTAAGGGAATGCACCCCACGCGCTGAAAACCTAGAGAACTTGTCTCGGCATATTTCGTTCGCTCTTGTCCGGCAGCGCGGGGGCTGGCCTCTGGCCTTTCTGGCGTACGTTGTATGCGGCTGGATAGGATGATGGTTTGGAGGACGTGTCTGATGCTTGGAGGCTGGGATTGGGAGGTGTATTTTGGTGTTTCGCTTTGTTGAGGAGGGCAGCTACATCGGGGCTGGGGGGTGGGTTTGGAGTGGGATCGAGTCGTTGCTGGGTCGGAGCAGAAGTTGGTTGTCATCGCGGGCTAGATGGGGTGGTGGATGGCGGTGCTTTATCAGATGGTTTTGAGCCCGATTTTGTTTTGTGGTGGCGCTATGGACGGTGTTATGGTGCGGCACTGAGAACGACAACAAGGTTACCGTGGGCTGGTGGTGATGACTGTAGTGCGATGATGGTGGGTGTCCAACATTGGTGGCGGCGCGGTGGGTGTGGTAGCTAGGTGGTGGTATGGGTGTAGCGGTCTTCTTTGGCTGAGATGGAGGGTCGGATCCATGCCTTTGCGGCCCGGGCCTTCTGGGCCTTGATAGAGCTAGCAGGCCCGGTCTGGGCTTTTGCTGTTTTTAGGGATAAACTGTTTGTTTCATTAGTGTTTACTTATTTATTGTCTTCAATAAGTCCCCATCTAAGTATGGTAGGCGAATGTGGGCTTTGTCTCGGTCTGAACACTCTGTGTGCCTTGTCTGGCTTAGTGAGATGGCTATTTGTTTTGAAATGGAAGCAAGCTCCTAGTGGCAAGATGAAACAAAGTGCCGTCGGATTAGATTCCGTGGTGCAACATAGTAGGAAAGCAGTGCTATTTTTTATGATGCTTCTCCTTAGTAGAGTTATATTTTTGTTATGTTATCTCTTTGTCAAAGCAAATAGAGTAGCAAATCGAGCACTCTTTGCTAACTGGTGCATGTTAGAATACAATACTTATTGTATTATGGGGTTAAGGCTTTATGTCCCCCCTTGTATTCTATGGTTTCATTAATCAATGCTTGAGGGTATTCGCACCAGCCCTCTTTTAAAAAATAAAATAAATAAATTAAGGGATCAGTTGTGTGTGGATAAATAAATATATATATATATATATATATATATTTACAAAATAGAAAAAATAGAAAATTATTGGGGCTTGTTTGGGTGGGCTTAAAGTGTTGGGCCAGGCTTGGCCCTTATGGGCTCAAATAAGTCAGGCCGGAGGACTAGGTCGGGCTTCATATCCATGGCCCTTGCCCGACCTTATTTGAAAAAGGGTTGGGCTGACCCCCTAATACAAGGGCCCAGTCGAGATTCGGCCCTACTGACCAAGCGAACTTGAAATGGGTTTAGAACTTAAGGGCCGAATGATGACCCCTAGTTGTGGCTCCACCATAATGATGGATATTAGAGTGTCGATGATTAATTCACCATGAATGGGGACAGTGACATGTTGGTGATGGTCAAGCCCTATGCAAAGGGTTGATGGCTAGGTGAGTGGAGGGGGGCGGTGGCCTTGAGATGAGCAGATCAGGTGGGCTCTGACGATTGCTCTTAGCACCACCAGTTAGATTTTCTAACTGGTCAGTCAATCTTGTTGGTCTAAAATTGTGTTCATAATTTATCTACCAAATTAATAACTATATCTTGACAGGGCTTTTGTGGTCTTCAACTCTTCAGACAAAGTCTCACTCAGACTTTGGGATTAAATTGGCCACCTTTTACCTTCTTTCCACATATTTGAAATCTCAACATTCATTTCATGACCCTTTACCAGGGCCGGCCTTGCTACTGGGCAACATTAGCGACCGCACAGGGCACAACAAAGAGGGGGCACCAGATTTTTAAAATAAGATTTAATATATATATATATAATTATATATAAAAATAAGTAAGGAACTTTAAAAAAAAAATTACAGATTTCTAGATGCAATTATTCCAGCATCTTTTCTTCTTTCTTTTTCTAATTGCACGCACGATGCCATTATTCCAGCATCTCTTACTCTCTCCCAAACCTTGAAATCAAGCGAATTCTCTTTAAATTGGTTTCAATGGTTGTTCAATCCTTCAATTTCTTCTCATCATTTATCATCACCAGTCTTTCTCCTCTCTATGCTTATGTTCTTCTATGGTGTTCATACGAATTCTTCGGGTTTTCATCAATGTAGGCTGAGGAACAAATCAAAATACGTATTAGGTGTTTTTCAATTTTGATTTTGGGTTACTTGATTTCTGGAATCTGTTGATTGCGCACTAATTCGTTTTCAATATTCAATATTAGGTGCAATTGGAAGTTGGAGTTCCAAGTCGATCTTGAGCAGAAAAGGAAAAATAAGAAGGAGCAAAGTTGATTCCACGTTTTATTGTTCTATGCTCAAATATTTACATTCAAAGTTTAGTAGACTGATGTTTGGCTTCTCTTTAGAGATGTCAATTATTGAATTTTTTTTTTTTAATTTCATTTTATTGATGTATATATATTTTTCGCCCAAGACCTTGAAAAACTTAGGACCGGCCCTGCCCTTTACCAAACAAAGGTATTGATGACTCAATCTCCACATGGCCAAGATTAACGCTTTGTGAGAAAATGAAGAGACAATTGCTTCGAATGTTTCTTTTTCTTTCTCTTTCTTGTTTTTTGAAAAGAGAACGTAAAAGGGTACGTAAACTAATAAAAGTAATTAACCCGTCTTTTGAGTATTCCCACTTCAAGGCCACAGTAAACTCCTCTCTCGTTTGTCAAGAAAGAAATCAGTTCTCCGTTTTCTTGTGACTAATCTTCGCTGCCTTGGTTGATGGACCGTCCACCGGACACCATGGTTGAAGAGAAAGAAGAGCTCATGTTTTCACCAACTGGTGGAGACCCATTTCACAAAATAGCCCATTTTCTGAAACCAATAGTGCCTTCCTCCATTTTTAAGTTCCCTAATGAATCTTTCTCCTCCCTCCCTTCACATTTTGGGCCAAGAGAATGCCCTTTAGAGGTAGAATTCCCTGGGTGGAGAATTCAGCTTCAAGAAGATTGGACTGCTTGGGTTGACCGATTGGCTTCACTTCACCAATCCACATGGAAGAAAGCTGGTATATATGAAGCAATCTTCAACTCGACGTACCAAATTAGAAGAAACACCGAGTTGATATATGGGTTGGCAGAGAAATGGTGTTCTGAAACTAATAGTTTCATTTTTGCATGGGGTGAAGCAACAATCACATTAGAGGATTTGATTGTAATGGGCAGTGGCGGAGCCAGAAATTTAAGTATATTGGGACACGACGATTTCTGCAATAAAATTTAATTTTAATTTTCTTTTCAAGTATTTTAACATCTCTTTTAAAGAAAAGTTTATAATTGACACAAGAATTGGCAGACAATTATTATTAATGTTCATAAAATATTTTTTTAATAATTTCTGCATCTAAATCTGAATATATTAATGTCAAAAGTGTTTAGGAGTTAGAGGTACTAATATATATAGTCTAAAAACCAAAGAAGACGCCCAAGGTGGGTATCGAACCAGCAACAGCTAAGTTGAAAGCCTTATGCTCTACCCAACTGAACAAAACCATCGTTCATTCACTCAACTTGTAATATATAATATATACCTTCTGAAAATCAGAACTGGGGCACGTGACCCAGTGGTGATGGGAGGCTATTCCTTTTTTGGAGAGTCGATTCAACCCTCTTGAAAATAGAGAGCTCAAGGAAATAGAAGAGAAACTTAATGAAGTGAGAACATAAATAAACAAGGGTGCGTCGCGCAAACCTTCCGCTAGCTTATGGTTGAAGAAGTTCAAAAACAATGGTAGTGAATTGGAGCATGAAGCATTTCTTGTGATGTGGTTGTGCAGGTATGTTTTTCCGGCTACTTATAATACAATACAAAAGGGTGTCTTTTCCATTGCAATTCATTAGCTAGGGGCACCCGAGTTGCACTTGCACCCGCTATTCTTGCTAGCATTTATAAAGATTTGAGTTTATTGAATTCAGTAATTGTGGATTCAATCAAGTTAGAGACAGGTTGTGATGGTGGTATGAAAGTCAGCATCAAGTCACCATTTCAATTTATTCAGCTTTGGCCGTGGGAAAGATTTGTAGAGCTAAGTCCTATCCCCGGAGTGATCAATCTTGGGCAGCCAATATTGGCTCGATGGGACAAAGTAAATGGTGTGGAAGTTGAAAACTTGAGGAGGGTTTTAGACTCTGCGGGAGAGATGGTTTCAAGTGGCGTCCTTATGCCTTGACCACTAAAAACTGGCAGGTGCCTAAATACTATCCTGAAGAGGAAATGCATGTATCAGATTGTTCAGGTTTGGATGATGAGTTGCATTCATTTTTCAGATGCTTGAGGGCCAGTGAGCTGTCTGGATTTGGTACTATTGAGCAGTACCTTCCGCATAGAGTAGCAATGCAGTTTGGATTTGATCAATATATTCCATGTGTTGTCGCTCGATCCGATCAGAGTTTTGATATAGCTTGGAGTCATTACATCAAGAAATTTGGGAATGCAAGTTTATATGTTCCATCCAATTTCCCCCCTATTTTTCCTGCATTAATTGCACATTAATTACTTACTCTAAAAATTATTTTAATGTTTGTTATTACAAATTTATCTATGGAACTTTTAAATCTTGAATTGTTTATGTTTTGATAATAAGGATATTATTAGAAAATTGATGTTACCTACTTTCCTATTCATGCACAAACCGGACATCAGAAAGAAAAATAAAATATATTTTGCGATTACTTTCCCAGTGTTTCCAACATTGATAGGGAAACTAGTGAAAAATTTACTTTCCCATGCTCTCATGAGAAATGACTAAGAAATCAATTTCTTTTCCAACAACCAAAAGAAACTAAGAAATCAATTTCTTTTCCGACAACCAAAAGAGGCCTTGGAGTTGTTGCTTTTCATTTTTATGGTCGGAAACCATAAAATTGAAAACGAAATATCAGGCAGCTGGAAAGTACAAAACTACAAACTAGACGTGATGGGAAAGACACCTAGGAAATAATTGCGGAGGCAAAAATACCTAGGAAATGGTGTGGACGATGACACACTCAACTATCCCAACTCCCGAGTGTATATTTTGCCTATAGCTGTACGCTAAAGCAAGTGCTCTCACTGAACAGTCCAATCGTCTTCCTGCTCTGTAATTTTTTTTCTTAGATTACTCTGTGCTTTTCTTGTTCCTTCCTCTTCCGCTTATTCATATCATCCATGGAAAGAAAAACTTTGTTCAGCATCACCCCCTGAACTCCAAAAGGCCAAAACCCTCTGTTGGTGACGAAAAATTCCGTTGAGGAGTTTGACTCACCAATTAATGCGGACTGGAGTGGGAGCTGATCGGAAACAATGAAAAAGCTTCCTTCGAGCGTTGACCTGGAGTTTGACTATCGGCTCGAGGAGAAGGGGGGCTACCTGCAGAAAACCCCTAATGCCTAGGTCAGTACGTTTCTTAGTAGTGGAGTAGAGAGAATTGGAATTCGATGCATTACCTCGATGTCGAGCCGCCTATTTATAGGTGCATTTCGGCGTGGGCTGCAAGTAAACTTGCACATCAAGTTTGCATTTACTTAAGCGGCAAGCCACCATTAAGTTTGTATTCACACTTGCAATGACCACCACTTATTGGAAGCCATGATTGCCATAATAAATGTCGCATTAAACATCGCATTTATGGCTACATTAACTGTCATACTTACTGCTGCCATTAGTTTTCTTTAATTGCCTTGATTGCATGGTCAAATTAATTGACCACCCCCACAATGCCCCCAAATTTTCTCCTTGGGAATTCATCCCAAGAGAAAATTTCCAAAGCTCCAATTTCTCTATGGGCTCCACATCTTTATATTTCTCTTTGGGCACCCCTCTTTGAATTTCATCCAGGCCTTCCTTGTGTTGATCCAGGCCTTCCTCGTGTTGAAAATGTAGATGCCCGTACAAGAAGATCCTCGTTCCTTGTTTAGAGTCGGCATCTCATCTCGTCGACGACGCCGACGCTGACGTGCCTAAATCAGGACTCAAATATGCCTTTGTCTTGCAGCCATTCTAGTGTCGGGTCTTCGCGTCGCGGACTCGTCTGCTTGTGGAGTCTCCGGTGCCTCACCCACAGCGCCGAAGCCTAGTTTCTAGTCCCGCTTGCTCTCAGTGCCCCCGTTGAGCTACCTCGTTCCTAAGCCGTACCCCCAGCGCAGCTCAAACCAAACTCCGAGCCTGATGTACCCTACTGTGAAACTCTTCTTCTTTTCCCTTCTTAGTCACCTAACATTCTGTGACGTCGGCCTCGACGTCATGACGTCTCCTTCATAATGACCACGACGTCAGCGTAGGCGTCAATGACGTCTTCTTTAATGTCTGCGGTGTTAACCTTGATGGTGACTTTTTCTCAATAACCTCGGCACCAGCCTCGACATCGATGATGTCCTTCTCAATAACTACGATGCCAACCTTGACGTCGAAGAGGTCGCTCTCAATAACCTCTGCACTAACCTTCACGTCGGTGTCAACCTCAACATCGGAGCCAACCTCAACGTCAGTGACTTTTTTCTCAATAACCTCAGTGTCAACCTCGACGTCAGTGCCATCTTTCCCAATAACCTTAGTGTTGACCTCAACGTTGGCGTCTTGTCATTGGCCCTTGGGGTCAATCTCAACGTCCGCGTAGGCGTTTTTCTCAACAATCTAACCTCAGCGCCGATCTAGACCTCGATGTCAGTGTCGACCTCGACGTCGATGACGTCTTTCTCAATGCCTTTAGTGCCAATCTCTATGTCAGTGTTCACTTCGACGAGGGCGCCCTGACGTCGAGGAAGTCAACCTTGGGTCGGCGTAGGCGTCTATTTTAATAAAGGCAAGGCGTCTCAACGTCGGCGTAGGTGTCCACTTTGATGAAGGCGCCTCGATGTCAGCTTCTCATCGTCCCTCTCGACGAAGGCACCTTTACGTCAGCGTCCATTTCAACAAGGGTGCCTCGATGTCGGCTTCCATTTCGACGAGGGTGCCTTGACGTCGGCGTTTATTTCAATGAGTGCGCCTTGACATCGGCTTCGACCTCAACGTCGGTGTCCATTTCTATGAGGGCACCTCGACGTCGATGTCCATTTCGACGAGGGAGCCTTGACGTCGGCTTGGCATCGGCATCCCTCTCGACGGGAGCTCCTCGACGTTGACGTCTATTTCGACGAAGGCGCCTCGACGTCGGCTTCTACAAGGGTGCCTCGACGTCGGTGTCCTTGCAATCTCCTCAGCATCAATCTTAACGTCAGCTTAGGTGATGACGACGACCACCACAATGACCGTCATGGCTTGGATACATATTCCATTCTCCTATGTACCCCCTTGTTTTTCTTGTCTGTGCCTGCAGATGCTCAGAAAGAAAAACAAAACAAAAGCAAAATAGTCGAGGCATGAAGCCGTGCAAAACAATAGAAGAATTGAACCAAACTGTAATGGAGGGTCTATCCGCCACGCATTGCGTCTGAACAACTTCCGGGGATGGGATTGCCCCTACTCCCCGTACATAACTGATTGAATAACCACCACCATATCCTACACATTTAAAATTCGTCACGCCATCCCACCCTCCCCTGAAGCGAGGGTGTGGTCCATCATCCCACCCCCGCCTGCAACGAGGGGTGAGGCATGCCATCCCATCCCAGCCCGCGGCGAGGGGTGAGGCACGCCATCCCACCCCCACCTCCAGCGAGGGTAAGGCACTCCATCACACCCCCACCTATAGCGAGGGTGTGGTCCATCATTCCACCCCCTCCCTCGGCGAAGGGTGAGGCATGCCATCCCACCCCCTCCTGCAGCGAGGGTGTGGTCCATCATCTCCCCCCCGCCCACAGCGTGGGTGAGGCACGCCAAATGTGGTCCATCATCTCCCCCCCCGCCCACAGCGTGGGTGAGGCACGCCAAATGTGGTCCATCATCCCACCCCTACCTGTAGCCAGGGTGAGGCACGACATCCCACCCCCGCCCTCAGCGAGGGTGTGGTCCATCATCGATCCCACCCCCGCCCTCGGCGAGGGGTGAGGCAAGCCATCCTACCTCTGCCTCCAGCGAGGGTGTGGTCCATCATCCCACCCCCGCCTGCAGCGAGGGTGAGATCCAGAAGGTCGCACAAGTTTAATCAAACAATAGTTTAGTCATTCTAGCCACTGGCTTCCATTGCATTTAAAGATCAATTGTGAACTATAATCACAGGAGTAACTGCTAAATGTTGATCGGTGTTACCTTGGTTGGTGCCCATTTGTTACTTTGAATGGAGACTTACCAGCGTCCCCTTCGATTTTAGCTGCGAGCCCTTGAGAACGGGCTCGGTTATACTCATCGATCACTTTCCTCAGCACATGCTTCCTTACAGCCCTCGAGGATTGGCTCGTACTGGTTCCTCCAGTTGTTCATCTAATCAGTATGTCGATTGCCCCCTCGGCATGAGGTCTGCTTAAGCCTTTGCTGGTGGCGTAGCCGTCGCCCACGTTTGTCACTCTATTGGTTTAGTAAGCACCGTCCCTGGCCTCGCCGCTGCCTCAGCCTTTGCATCTCATCGTTCAGAGGCAAGTTCAGATCTTATAGTAGGTTTGATGCAAGTCTATTTGGGGATTGGATTTTGTCACCACCAGTCCCCAGTGACAGAAATGAGATGTCTTGAGGTGCAGCTCCCACCATCACTTTTTAGGGAAACGTGCTTCCCACAGATGGCGCCACTTGTTGGTGACGAAAAATTTCGTTGAGGACTTTGACTCACCAATTAATGCGGATTGGAGCGGGAGCTGACCGGGAACAATCAAGAAGCTTCCTTCGAGCGTTGACCTGGAGTTTGACCGTCAGCTCGAGGAGAAAGGGGGGGTACCTGCAGAAAACCCTCTGATGCCTAAGTCAGTACGTTTCTTAGTAGTGGAGTAGAGAGAATTGGAATTTGATGCATTACCTCGATGTCGACACTAGTACAAAAATTGAATCAGACGACGGCTAAAAAATGTCTTTTGATACAGAGCTAACTGTTGTATATCTCGCTGTCGTCTGATGAAACATGATTTAGAGAACTATCGTCTGAAGAACTCGGCATCCATGTCGACAGCATGTTGACAGGCTGTCGATAGCATTAACTTTTGTGTGAATGTTACTCAGACAACGAGCAACTTAAAAACCCGTTGTGTGATTGTGATTCAGAAGTCGTTTTTTTTTATAACTGTTGTGTGACTATTATTCACACAACAGTTTTTTCATAGCATCTATGATCTGTTTTGCATTCAGACGACAGTTTTAATTTTGAGGCTATTGTAAATATTGTGTACATATGACAGTTTTGTGTAGTTATTGTTGTACTAAAAGAATGATTCAACGCTTATATATGCTGGAAGCGGAATAAAAAATGACCAAATTATAGTAACTGATCAATATATAGAAGAAATTGTTATAATCCACATCATGCCCCAAAATGGATTGTGCAAAGGTAATCTTTTATCCACAAAAGAAGTACATCTAATAGTGATCTCCTAGCAATATACATCCAGAAATTTACATAAAAGAGTTTCTTTGCAAGCTTTGCTACTCTCATGGCCTTATTGGAGTCTAGCTTTGGAAGCTTCCAAGCACAAATTCTGTAGGAGCTTTTTGCTCTTTCTGTAAGACCTTTTTTGCACTTGCTTTCATTTACTTTGCTCTTTGTGCCGTGAGAATCTGTAATATCAACACAGAAAAACCAAAGTTAGCTTAATAAGCTAATATCCAATATGCAAGATAGATAAGAAATTGAACATATAGTCAACAGAACATGCAAGTAGACAACAATAAGGCATGAAACCTCAACCAATAGTAATAGATAGTCCTCTATCTAAGGTAATACAAAACTGATGCTATATAAAATATGAAGCAACAATAAACCAAATTTCTTCCAAGTATAAAAGAAATTTATACTATTCTAGTCCTAAGCATATCTATACACAAACATAAACACCTATATTATACTACATATATATGTTATATATATTATTAGAGAGTAGAGAACTATATATAGAAATCTTTGCCAATATCAAATTCACTACAGCATGTAATCTAGAGATAAGATTCTCTGACAGAAATTTAGATTGGAAGTTTGGGCAATGTCTACCTCAAGCAATCTACTATGAACTGTCGCACAACAGGATGGTTGCAATTGAATGTGTTACCACACCCTGAATAAGTATATAACTCTCCCTGCAAAGGGGGAAAAAAAGGACAATATATTTAGTTTGCATATATGTACAAAGACAATTGAACCAGAAAAGATCAAACAGGAAAAGTTAAATAGAATCTTTATCAATTCACAACTTAAACTGCACTCTTCTCATGTTTTCTTCAAATTTAGTCAAATAGTGAAATATAGTTCAGAGCTATACCTTAGATGCGAGCATGTAATAGACATTGTTGTCAGCACCTCTAAAAGACAAAATGGGACCATTTTCATTCCCTTCAGCTGTGTGATTGAAAACGACATCCATGATCACCTGGTTTAATAGAACTGATTTTGAAAATCTTGAAGACAGAATATATCAATAAAGAATTTTGGAATCATAGTAGTATTAGCTGTCACCTCAATTCCGAGTCTATGCTCTTCTTTAACAAGGAACTTGACTTCATTTATTGCATCACGACCACAATTACGCGTGCCAGCAGATGAATATCTTATCATTGGTGAAAAGTAACTGACAGTTGAATATCCCCAAAAATTTACCCTGGGAACAAAGGGAGAGTATTCAGAGCACCGCCTTGCACTTGCACCAACACAAATAAATGGTTAGATTGCATTAAATACACTTTTTGTTTACTAAAAATAAAGTTGATAATAAATATCAAGGGTTGAGATTATTTTATAAGGGTTGGGTCACTTGCACCGTCGGTGCATAGAATAATTTCCAGGGAACAAATGAAAACAAGTTAATACAAGATGCTGGAATGTTGTGTTGCAGTTTATAAGATATTAAAACACTGAAAAAGTTGGTCTGCAATTTGGACTGCTTTATAGCAGAGTACCTGTACAGTTTTTCTTGAAATCACCAATGGGATTATTCTACTCCAGGAAGTTAAGTTCTATGGGATCTGAACTGTTAGCTTTGTTTTAATTTTGTACGAAGATTCTCTGTTATTCATAAAAAGAAAAGGAAAGAAAACTATGTAGATAGAAAACTACTAACTTTTATATGTGGTCCATATTCTAAATAAATTTAGGGGAGTGTATTCATTTAAGAGTCTACAAGATTTTTTTTTATTTTGAAAATCTATGAGTATTCAATTGAGATTTTAAACAATCCTTTAAAATCTTGATGTATTCAATTAAGATTTAAAATTATCCATTCAAATCTTCAGATATTCAAAAGTATATGGATTTTTAAGGATTTCATTAAATGCTGGATTTTAAAGGATTTTATAGTGCTTTTTATACATATCAAAACTCAAAAATAATCCAACCACTTCCCAAGAGATTTTGATGGATTTTTTCTCACTCAAAAAATGAAGAACTCTTCACCAAAAAAAAAAAAAGAAAGAAAAAAGAAGAAGAAGCAGCTCTCAATAAGTGACACTCATCTATTTTGTCTTAGACCTATCTTCTCACTATCCTCCTCTGCCTCTGCTCTCATCTAATATATTTTTTTTTATCACTATAGCTCTGGATGCCTTAATCCTTCTAACTAATTAAGCTCACTCTCAATGGTATTGTTAAGATGATACACATGTTTCTTTTTTTTGAATCAAACCCGAAGCCGGGTGCCGATATATATACATATATTTATCTAAAACCAGAATAGTTCGTTACATACACATATTTATTTTCTAAATTAGATATTAAATAAATTATGTCATTAGTTTACTACTTTATTTTTTGTGTACTATTTTGGTTGATTAGTTTTCTCTTATTATTCATATCTCATTATATACAACATAAAGAATGGTAGATTGTCATATATATATATATATATATATATATATATATATATATATATATATATATATATATATACATACACACATACACACACTTTTTTGTCACTGCTATAGCATTATAGTTAACATTAGGCGTGTTGTGGGGACTATTCTCTCTCTCTCTCTCTCTCTCTCTCTCTCTCTCTCTCTCTCTCTCTCTCTCGAAACTAAGGCCGAGGTGGCGTGAAAAAATCACCACTCGTCCGGTGGCACTCCGACAGGCAGCAGGGTTGACTTTGGTCGCGCTGCTATCATAACGGTGTTACCGGATGGGTACTGAGTTCTATGGCTGGGCCCTTGGGTCGACTCTGCTCGAAGGCTGGACGTGGATCCGGCTTGGTTGTTTTCATTGCTTTGAAGTTGTGATGGATGGGAGCACTAGTTTTTGGTTCATCGTCAGGCACGCGTGGGCTGGGTTGTTTCCAAGCGGGGGTGATGGTGCAGCAGCATCTGCTCGTTGGTAGCGTCAAGGTGGAGTCCTTGTTCTGATGGCAGTGATGGTGGCTGATGGTGGTGCTGCTACCAGATCTGCACAGAGAGTGAAGCATGGCTGGGTTGGGCTGCTTTTGGGCTTGAATTTTTGGGCTGGTAGGGTTTTTGCCCTAGGCCCATAAACATTTTCTTTGTTTTAGGGATCTTATGTTAGTAGAACTTACTTTCAATAATTTCCTAAGCTTTTAGGGATCTATGCACTTTATGGGTCTCTAGTGCCTCTGAAGTAGTACTGAAGAAGGATTTACGCTAGTCTCTATGAATTTTCCATGTTCTAAAACTTGGCCGCCTAGGCGGCGCCTCTCCGATTCGATTTTGGTCAAATCTGCAAGGTTGGGCCGGAATAGGTTCGGCAGCCGCCTACGTTGCTTAGGCAGTCGATTAGTCGCCTGGGCGGGAGGTGGTTAGGCGCTAAGCGGCCAGTCTAGGTGGATTTCGGTGCTTGTATGTTTTTTTTTCCTTCGACCTGCTTTTCTCTGCAATTGCGAGACACTATCTGCATCTCTCTCAATCCAAAATTGAAGTCAACCTCTCTCAATCGACCACCATAGGGACCGCGACTTCGCCATCGACCACCGCGTGCCCCTCTCTCTCTCTTTCCACCACCTGACTTCTTAATCGGTCAATCTGATTATGAGGCTCAAAACTTCATCTCCAATATTCATTTTCTCTCTCTCTTAATCTTTAGCCTTTGTCTCTGTCTCTCCTTGTTATTAAGTTTTCAATCAAATTCAGCTCTTCGTTCTTTGAATGGGTCTATTGATTGGATTAATTGATTGGGCCTTCTGAAATTATTGTTTCTTAATTGATTGGGTATATGAAATCTCTGTTTGGCGTAGCTGCAGATTGTTTGGAATTGAATCGAGTGACGTTTCGTTAATGCAATTGCTGGTTTTTTAATGTTTATTAAAACAATTGCTGATTGCTTGGAAAATTCAGTGGATGATCTTTTTCATGGGGGAGAAAATCTTGTAGATTATCCAAACATAGAAAATGGTGGTGTTGAGTGCATTGTGTGATTTGATCCGGTTTGAACTCAAAGTCTCTAACTTCCTATATATTCCAATTTTATAAGTGAGTAAGTTTACTATGTAGCATTGTGGTGTTTTGTTGTTTATGTTCTTATCTTCATTTTCATTGAACTGGTTTAGACTGGGAGTACATTCTGTGACTCTATGAGTCTGGGAAAAAAGTGGAAATTCGGTTGCTTAGCGAGGTTGATAGATTCTCCGGTTATGAAGAGTTTGCCACTTAAATGAAGTTCTGTATAGAACTATAGATACTTTTTCTTTGCTCTTAATAATGTCAAGACTCTTATATACTTAATCATAAAGAATGTTCCTTTAGAATACTTACAATAAGCCTTCCAGCCTTCCATAATTGTCATGAACTCATGGTATTACTTTCAAGTATTTATATATATTCTTCAAGATATATATAAATGCTATAAAATTAAAATTAAAATTAAAAAATATAAAACCGCCTAGGCGCCTCCGAGGCTCCCACCTAGGAGTCTGGGCGCTAGTCCCCTAGTCACCGCCTGACTAGCGCCTAGCGATTTTTCGAACTCTGATAATGAGTGGACCTATTTCTATGTACTACCGTGGGTACTACCACACCTTCTTGATCTGTCTAGTTGAAGGCAGCAGAAGGGTATGTAATGGTCATTCTGGCATGTGATGAATGCAATTGACACCCGTTTTGGCCTTTTGGGTTTGATTCAAAAAAAAATATATATATAGCATTATAGTTGGATCCATTCTGGCATGTGATGAATGCAATTGATACCTGTTTTGGCCTTTTGGGTTTGATTAAAAAAAATATATATAGCATTATAGTTGGATCCATACATCCATTGCTTTTAAAGAAGAAGAAAAAAAATTCACCTACCAAAGACATCATAAGGACTTATAAAATCTAAACAAATACTAGTAAATCAATCCATTAGAATCAATCAGAGTCCATATAGAATTTAAACAATCCGTGGATTAAGTAAATCCATGGATAATAAAAACTCAAACAAAATCTTTTAATATCTGAATTGAATACACCCTCCTTAGTAGTGCCAATTGATTCCAATTGGAATTCCCTGTATAAATAAATGCATGCAAGATTCTTATATAAAACCTGACTTTATAGGACTTGGCACCATTAGGTTCAGGATTGACACTAAAAGACATTTACATTGGTACACTATCATCATCATTGCCACATAAACAAGAAAGGGTGAAAGAGCCAATCCCATAAACTAGTTCAGGGTATACATTAGATATAACACTAATTCAAAGTCAGTATTCAAGAATCAGTTGATTTTACCTGCAAATACAACCTAGTCTCCGATGTTCCATGCTGCCAACATTTGATCAAACCAATGCCTCCTCAAGGGTCTCACGAGATTATAATCCGCAGTCTGGATGGCCAAAAAGCACTAAGTCACATCTAAAATTGCAAAAAAGCTTTCATCTTCCAATGATCTAAAATTCTAGATTTTGGTAGAATGTAGAGGCCAAGAATTCCCAAAACCCCTTTGCTTATATGGGAAAGGTTTACACTCTAATCAAAGCTAGAATTCAACAAGACAATGGCATATGCATCCAAACAAAATTTCATTTCTTTATGAGAAACTGCAAATTCTAATGCATGAAATTGAATTCCTCTTCTAAAGCAATGGAGACCCAATTGATATTGGGTGCATATATCAATGATTCAAGAACGCAAATCCAATTCATCGCAAAACCCATGTCATTAAAACAGAACCAGATCAACGAATAACATCCATTAACCCATCAGCTAAGAAAGACAAAAACTTAGATAAAGAGAAAGACAATGAACAATAAGAACAAAACAAACCAGGAGAATAAGTGCTTCCCAGAAAAGTAAAATGAGACAGAGAGACCATAAAAACTCACCCAAAGCAAAGAAGAAGGTGAAGATCGCAGAGAAAATGTTCCCAATAATCGCAGAAATTGCAAAGTCCAACTATGTGTCATTCAAGCACCAGAATCCAATTAACAATTTTCAGTAAAAAAAAAAATCAATTATGAAAATACCTCAAGGCCTTTAAGATGGAATCATCACCCAACTTCTTAGTAACTTTAGGCCGACATAGGATGCAACTAGTCCTCGTCATCTTCCTCAATAACTGTAATCTTCACACTGTCATCAACCTTTTCAACCTAATCCCCAATTAATCCAAAAAAAGATATCAACAAATTGAAAACCATATGTAAAATCGGAACATCTGATAGTGGATAATAGCTGCTTACTACTGAATTCGAAGCCTTCTTCCTCTTCTTGGTCGGAGGAGAAGCAGACGCCTCGTCCTCTGCAATAGAAACATTGAACTCTTCAAAATACTGAACTTGGAGACAATTCAAGCCTTGATTGAATTTGTAAAGATTCCAGTTATCAAAAAGAGCTCACCACCGTCGTCGTTGTTTGGACCCAAAATGAACATTTTGGCCTGACAAGGCACGTTTTGGAGAAATTGAGCCAATGTCAGTGGCTCAAGCTATATATTGTCGACAAGCTCGAAATATATATTTAGAGGCTAAATAAAGCCTACTATGGAAGCATGGAAGCATGAAAAGTCAACTTTAGCACATTTTCCTACTTCGGCTAGGAGAAACCGAGCTAAACAAGGAAGGAGGGGAGGCAGACTAACCAAATGAAATCTAAATGAGCTAAAAATTTCCAGATTAATACTAGACATCACAAGGATCATTTCTTATGAAGAGTGCCAGAGCTATTTTTGAGTGGAAGGCCTTCAAACAATCAGTCCAATTTTCTACAGAAGCAAAACTGGAAAACTGGACCTGTAAGAGGTCCAGCAGCATTTTCGGCCTAACCGCATGGAATAAAGCTCTGAAAATTTGTCAGGATGATCTACACTCATAGTGGAACATTTTTTATGAAGAAGTCGAAGGTTTATTCTGAAGTCTTGTTGGAGAAATAATTGAAGGAATAAAGGGACAGAAACTGACCTAAAACCAGCTCAATATTCACATGTTCATGTTTCCTACCCACATGAAGAAAGCTAGATGCTTTTCTTTTTTTCCTTGGATATATTTTTCTACTACAATCTATTTAATAGATCATCATCACTTCCATGTTTCTGCACCTTCATGCTTTGCTTTCATTTCATTATTTCTCTATCTTTTCCATATTTTACAAATCACTTTCATACTCCACTTTCATTATTTTTCTTCCACTCATCATTTCACTCTTCTTTTTCTTCCCTATATAAACACCTTCTCCTCTCATTCTAAAACACACATTCACATTCAACAACAACATCTCTAAGATGATCTAAGTTCTCTCTAGAGCAACCTCTCTAAGAGCAACTCCTCTCCTTCTCTTTCTCTTACCGGTGATCACACTCCTAGTCCTAGTCTTCTCAGAAGCCGACTTTCAGTGCCACCACACCCTCTGTCAATGTACTTCGGTCCTAGTCTCCTCGAGAGCCGATTGTAGTACCACGACCAAACACCAACACCAACACATTCACAACATCAAAACATCTCTAAGATGATCTTAGTTCTCTCTAGAGCAACTCCTCTCCTTCTCTTTCTCTTACCGGTGATCACACTCCTAGTCCTAGTCTTCCCAGAAGCCGACTTTCAGTGCCACCAAATCCTCTGTCAACATACTTCGGTCCTAGTCTCCTCGGGAGCCGACGGTAGTGCCGCGACCACAACGGTTACAGAACCAGCCAAGCAAGGGTAACACCCTAGCAACCCAGCCAAGCTAAAGTCACGCTTTAGCAAGTTCTCCTCACTTCCCAGTGGTTCTCGCTCTGCTCGATCTACAACATCGAGTATCGATTGTGATTTTCAAGAAGCTCAGCAAAAGTCCTCGCCACGAGGCACAAAGAATCCCACGACGAGATTGGTGCTCTCCTCGTCCACAATTGCTTGAAAGAAGTCAGGTCAAGGGACACCCCCGACGACCGCACCCGAACAGTGCTAGCACGCCCGCGCAGAAAAGAGACTGTTGACCAGCTGCAACAAAATTGGAGCCAAACAGTCGTCGAGGGAGATGACATTGAGAGGCTGTACACGACTTTAATCGAAAAGGGGTTCAAGTTCTTTGGCAAAATCTGCTTGCAAAATCATAGATCAGATACTGTATGAGAATAGCAAGAAAGAGAAACGAAACCCTTAGGTATATGAGGAGAAGAAGAAGAAGACGGTGACCATTGTGAAAATGGGTGAGAGTGTAGTGAACCGCGCCGGAACACGCCTGAAACACACAGATCGAAGCTATAAACGACTAAAATTGAAGTACGGAAACCGCAATCGCAAATTGAAAAGGTTATGGTTTGAATTTGGGGAAAAACCAAACCTCTTTGACTTTGTTTAGATGGAGTTGGAGATGGAGTGGAGTTGATCCAAGCCAAGATCTCATATCTACCGATGAAGTAAGCCCCGTCCTTCATGTCGATATTCATTGCCATTTTCTGAATTGCTGTGGGATAGAACTTGAGATTTGAGCGAGTTAGAGTCAATTGTATGAAACGACTTTACGGCCTCTCTGAGTTGAGAGAGAGAGAGAGAGAGAGAGGATGAGGTTTTGGTTTTGGGTTTGTATCGAGACAGAGGCGCTGTAGAGAGCGAGGAGTGAGGGTTTGTGTCGAGAGTGAGGCTTAGGGTCGATATGTTTTGTTATTTTATTGTTTAAGTGTTAGGGTTTCAAGTCCATTTGGACATTGCCCTATTAATTTGGACAAAGACTCACACAACTGAAATTCATAACAATGTGGTATGAATGCATCAGTTTTAAATTTGTGGTTTGTCTCCTATCAATATGATTTCCCCCTTTGGAGAGTTGGAGAAAAATGGTGGTGGGAAATCTCCCTCCTTTCTGTCACACTTTTCATCAGACCACAGTCATATTTTTTCTCGTCGTATGATCAATACATGTTGGGCAAAATTTGGGATTTCATATGGGGTTTAGCACCACTTACATGGTGGGAAATTCGGCGCTCAATTTTTTTAGAGTCATACAACAGTTTTTATGTTAAACGTCTTCTGAATTAATTCTTAAGTCTCTATCAGACGACTGGTCCTACAAAAATGACGTCTGAAAAAAAAAATCCAATCACATGACAGATAATTGCATAGCGTCGTTTGAAAAGGTGTCGTCTGATTCGATTTTTGTAGTAGTGCGAGCCGTCTATTTATAGGTGCATTTAGGCGTGAGCTGCAAGTAAACTTGCAGTGCAAGTTTGCAGTGACTTAAGCGGCAAGCCACTATTAAGGCAGTATTCACACTTGCAATGACCACCACTTATTGGCGGCAATAATTGGCACACTAAATGTCACATTAACCATCGCATTTATGGCTACATTAACTGTCGCACTTACTGCTGCCGTTACTTTTCTTTAATTGTCTTGATTGCAATTGACCACCCCCACACCCTCTCTCTTTGGCAACAAGGAGAAAATACTTTAGTACTCTACTATCTCTGAACCCAAGACTTCTGTGATGGAGAGTCCAGCGGACGCCATTATTGAAGAAAGAGATGTCATGGTTTCACCAAATGATGGAGACCCATTTCTGAAAAAAGCCTACTTTCTGAAACCCACTGCCCCTATTTCCTCCATTGATCTTGAACCTCCTTTTGAGCTCCCTCAGTGTTTCTCTTCCCTCCCACCAAAAGAATGGCATTTGAAGGTCAGTTTCCGTCAATGGCGTCTTGAACAAAACGACTGGAGAACTTGGGTTGATCACATGGCTTCTCTCCACCAATCTACCTGGAAGAGAGCTGGTATTCATGAAGCCGTCATCAATTCGATTTTTGAAATCAAAAGGAAAACCAACTTGGTATATGGTCTTTCAAAGAAAAGGTGTTGTGAGACCAACACTTTCGTTTTCCCTTGGGGTGAAGCTAGCATCACGTTGGAGGATATCATGATTTTGGGAGGCTTTTCAGTTTTGGGAGACTCTGTTTTCAGTTCACTTGATAGCAGCATTGAACTGAAAGAAATACCAGAGAAGCTTGAGAAAGAGCGTAGTGAACTTTACAAGAGTGCTACTGAATGCTACTGAACGCTTATGGTTGAAGAAGTTCAGGAAGAGTGGGAGTGAATTGGAGCACCAAGCATTCCTTGCCTTTTGGTTGTCCAGGTATGTTTTTCCTGAGGCTTGTAATGTATTACACAAACGTGTATTTCCAATTGCAATTCTTTTAGCTACAGGTACCCGCATTGCGCTTGCACCGGCTGTTCTTGCCTGCATTTATAGAGATTTGAGTGTGCTGAAAAGGCTATTGTAGCTTCAAATGAATTAAAGGGGAGGAATGATGTTTCAAAACTCAAACTCAAGTCACCATTTCATTTAGTACAGGTTTGGGCATGGGAAAGATTTCTGGAATTTAGGCTAGTACCCAATGTTATTAGTTATGCTGAGCCAAGATTGGCCCTATGGAACAGAGTAGATGGTCTAAAAGTTGTAAATGTGAGGGCCGTTTTAGAATCAGCCGGAGAATCTTTCGTGTGGCGTCCTTATGCCATGCCGATTGAGAATTGGAACTTCCCTAAATTCTATACGGAGAAGGAAAAATGGGTTGGCCCGGGTCTGGAGGATGAATTATTGTCATTTGTCATGTGCTTGAGGGCGACTGAGTTAGCTGGATTGGATACTAGAGAGTAATACCTTCCGCATCGTGTGGCAAGGCAATTTGGATATGATCAAGACTTTCCATCTTCTGTTGCTCGGTCTGGTCACAGTTCTGATGAACCATGTGTAGAAGTAAATTCAGATGGATCCCGGAAAGATTGCATTGAGGAAATGAAGAATGTGAAATTGTATATTCCGTCCAGGATGTCAAAGGCAGATATTAGCACAAGATACCTGAAGTGGTGGAAGGAATCCGTGTCAGTTCTCAAAAACAAAAGCGAGGCTACTATGCCAAAATTAAAGAAAGCAAAGTGCATGGAAGGATCACATCCGAGAGCTAAACAAGTCCCCATACATCATAGTTCTGCCCCAAAGAAAGTTGTAGAGGGTTCTAAGAGAGGTAGGAAGACTAATGGTTTCACCATTCCTTCAGTTTCCTATTCGAAGTTTTCAGAAAAAGTAGAGCTGCCTTCAGAACCAAGGAATCAAGGTACTGATTCCCTTGTTCCTCCAGGATTTCCTCCCAGATGTAGGATGGAAGATGGAGGTTCAATGGATGAAGATAGACTAACTTTATCAGATATATTTGAATGTGATATGAATCACAAAAAAGTTGAAACCAGAACATGTGGTGACAGTGAGAAGTTATCAGATCAAGTTCAAAATCTGGCATCTTCACCTACAGAAACTTCTGTTGATACTATGAAGTCAGAGGGATTGAAAACTGCCGGTCCACTGGATGAAGATCTACTAACTTTGTCAGAACTTTTTAAAAATTATAAGAAACACAAAAATGTTGAAATTAGAACATGCGGTGATAGTGAGAAGTTATCAGGTCAAGTTCAAAATCTGGCATCTTCAACTGCAGAAAGTTCTGTTGATACTATTAAGTCAGAGTGATTGGAGACAGAGGATAAGTTGAATGAAGTTTTGATTGGAGGATGCAAGGCCAAGAGAAACCCAACAAATGTAATTGAGAGTAATGCAACAAGTTCAGATAGTGACACAGCAAGCATTCTGTTGGAGAATCGGGTTTTAGCTCTTAAGAATAGAGTCAGCACGCTTGAAAGTATAGTGGGTATCTTAAAAGTCAATTCTTCTGGGAACGATTTATAGATAAAGCTAATGAAAAAAAGCCCTCCTCTGATTTGGTATTCTAAAATTTGTTAATCTTATTGCTTTTGCTTCCTTGTTCATGAGAAGTACTCTAATTTCTGGCTTCCTTTGTTTTTGTATGACAAATTCTTTACTAAAGTAAATCCTGTCATCCATCTAATGTCCATGCTATATGTGTTCTAGGTTTTTTTTTTTTTTTTATCTGCTTGCTTTTTGAATCTAACTTTTTTCTGAATGAGTAGGTTAAAATGCATAATTTGTTTCATTTTTAATATATGTTTAACAGCCACTTTTTAAGAGGAAATGGTTGAGATATCACATCTTTGTGGGTAAGCAGTTTTAGTCCTTTATGTTTCTTTTTCTTTTATCTACATAATGCTATGATTATGCTCTATGAAGTTAGTAGACTGACAAAAGAAAACTCAATACTTGATACAAGTGTAGATAATATGATCCATCTCATCAGAAATCCATTTATACTATATATAGAATGTAGTTTGAAAATATGATAAACAATTTGTTACTAATGATGAAACGACCTTCTGTGGAAGTAAAGCCACTTGTGCATCTTACTTCATGCTTAAGTTCTTGCTAAGCATGATCTTCTTGATTAGTCAAAAATGGAGGCTTGCTTCATGCTTAAGTTCTTGATAAGCATGGTATTTTTGATAAGTCAAAGATTGTGACTTACTTCATGCTTAAATTGTTGATAGGTCAAAGATTGTGACTTACTTCATACTTAAGTTGTTGATAGGTCAAAGATTGTGGCTTACTTTCCAACATATGATATTTGTAAAGATTGCATTTACAACTCATCTATAGCTAAGTTTCTTAAGCTTTAAGAAGCTAGTTGTAACCTCCTCTATCTAGTATAAATAGAGGTCTTGAGTTATAGAGTTGGAATCCCATGTTGTGGTGAGTGAAAACAAAGAGAGAGAGGGAGTGGAGTTTAGAGAGAAAATGGAGGTTTCTCCTAAAACTCAAGTGTCTTTCCTTTGTTAGTGTGTAGTTCCTCCTGTTATAAGAGAGAGGGTATTCTCAATTGTGCTCTCCTTATTGCAGTAGAGAAATTGTTGTATCCTTTTGCTATAGTGAAATCCTTCTACGATTTGCCTATCAATTGTGCTTCACTCATTTTCATAGTTTCTATTTCAGTTGTAATTGGGTGCCCCGTACCACAACATTCCTAACAGTGGTATCAGAGCTCCAGGTTTATAGCCAGTTTTTGTGCTAAAGTGAGATCCAGTTAGTGGAAAGGAGGAATCTTCAACAATGGCGACGAAGTACGAAATAGAGAAGTTCAATGGGAACAATTTCTCATTGTGGAAAATGAGGATAAAAGCAATCTTGAGAAAAGATAACTGCTTGGCGGCAATTGGAGATAGGCCTGAGGAAATCACTGACGATGGCAAGTGGAACGAGATGGATGGCAATGCGATTGCTAATCTGCATCTAGCACTAGCCGATGAAGTATTATCAAGTGTGGCAGAGAAGAAGACGGCAAAAGAGATATGGGATACACTCACAAAATTGTACGAGGCCAAATCACTACACAACAAAATCTTCTTGAAGAGAAAGCTTTACACCCTTCGGATGATGGAGTCGACGACAATGACCGACCACATCAACACACTCAACACCTTGTTCTCACAGCTCACAGCAATGGGGCATAACATAGAGACGGGTGAACGTGCTGAAATTCTACTTCAAAGTCTACCTAATTCGTATGATCAACTCATCATCAACTTAACCAACAATCTAGAAATACTAGTCATCGATGATATTGCAACTGCGGTTCTTGAAGAAGAAAGTCTGCGCAAGAGCAAAGAAGATAGATTGGGTGGCTCACAGCAAGCCGAAGCTTTAATGATAACGAGAGGGAGATCAACGGAACGTGGCCCCAGTAGGAGTCAAAGTCAGAGTAGATCAAAATCCAGAAGTAAGAAGAATGTCAAGTGTCATCACTGTGGCAAGAAAGGGCACTACAAAAGGGAGTGTTGGTGTCTCAAGAAGAATGAAGAAACCAATGGAAAAGGTCTTGAGTCATCAAGAGCTCAGGGTTGTGTAGCAAGCACCTCAGATGATGGTGAAGTCTTATACAGCGAGGCAACAACAGTTATTGAAGGGAGGAGAAAGTTTGTTGATATTTGGCTTATAGACTCAGGAGCAACATGGCATATGACTCCCCGGAGAGAATAGTTCCACCAATATGAACCTATCTCAAGAGGAACTGTGTTCATGGGAGATGATTATCCCTATGAGATCGCTGGTATTGGTACCATCAAAGTGAAGATGTATGATGGTACAGTTCTCACCATTCAGGAGGTACGGCACGTGAAAGGCCTGAAGAAAAATCTATTGTCTTGGGGACAATTAGATAATAGCGGATACCAAATCCATGGTCAACATGGGATCATGAAAATAGTTAAAGGCGCGCTTGTGGTGATGAAAGCGGAAAAGATAGCTGCAAATCTGTACATGCTTAAAGGAGAAACACAACAAGAAGGAGAAGCATCTATATCGTCAGTAAAATCTTTAGAAGAATCAACGATGATGTGGCACCGTAAGCTTGGCCACATGTCGGAACGAGGTTTGAAGATTCTTGCTGAACAAAAGCTTCTTCTAGGGCTCAAAAAGGTTTCATTACCCTTTTGTGAGCATTGTGTCACTAGTAAGCAGCACAGATTAAAGTTCAGCAGTTCTAATGCTAGAAGCAAAGCTATCTTAGAATTGATCCATTCCAATGTTTGGCAAGCACCAATTCTATCCCTAGGAGGTGCAAGATACTTTGTGTCTTTTATTGATGATTACTCCAAGAGATGTTGGGTGTATCCAATCAAAAGGAAGGCGGACGTGTTTCCAGTTTTCAAAGTATTCAAAGCGTGTGTGGAGCTTGAATCTGAAAAGAAGATCAAGTGTTTGAGGACGGACAATGGAGGAGATTATACCAGTAATGAATTTGATAACTTCTGTAAACAAGAAGGTATCAAGAGGCAGTTCACTGTGGCATACACTCCACAACAAAATGGAGTAGCAGAGCGGATGAACAGAACCTTGTTAGAACGGACAAAAGCGATGTTGAGGACTGCAGAGATGGTCAAGTCATTTTGGGCAGAAGCAGTGAAGACCGCCTGTTATGTGATCAATCGGTCACCATCAACCGCAATTGATCTGAAGACGCCAATGGAGATGTGGACTGGTAAGCCAGCTGATTATTCTCGCTTACATACGTTTGGAAGTCCTGTGTGCGTTATGTACAACGCCCAAGAAACATCAAAACTGGATCCAAAATCCATAAAATGAATTTTCTTAGGGTACCGCCTGTGGGATCCCACTGCCCACAAGGTGATAATCAGCAGAGATGTAGAAGATAAGGTACAAGGAAAAGAAAATGATAGCACTTCAAAAGAGAAACTAGAGACTACAACAGTTCGAGTAGTCCTGGCGATGTGTGCTATATTTGACTTGTGCTTAAAGCAGTTAGATGTGAAAACTGCATTTCTTCATGGAGAACTTGAAGAAGAGATTTACATGCTCCAACCAGATGGATTTGAAGAAAAAGGAAAAGAGAACTTGGTTTGCAGGTTGAACAAATCTCTGTACGGTCTCAAACAGGCGCCGAGATGTTGGTATAAGAGATTTGATTCCTTCATCATGAGCCTTGGATACAACAGACTCAGTCCAGATCCTTGTGCTTACTACAAGAGATTTGGTGATAGTGATTTCATTATTTTGCTGTTGTATGTTGACGACATGTTGGTAGCAGGCCCCAACAAAGATCGTATTAAAGAATTGAAGGCACAGTTGGCTAGGGAGTTTGAAATGAAGGACTTGGGACCAGCAAACAAGATTCTAGGGATGCAAATTTACCGAGACAGAAATAGTAGGAAGATTTGGCTCTCTCAGAAAAACTACTTAAAGAAAATCTTGTGTCGCTTCAACATGCAAGATTGTGAGTCAATCTCTACCCCTCTTCCTATTAATTTCAAGTTATCCTTAAGTATGAGCCCTAGCAACGAAGCAGAGAGGATGGAAATGTCTTGAGTACCGTATGCATCAGCAGTGGGTAGCTTAATATTCGCTATGGTGTGCACAAGACAAGACATTGCACAAGCAGTGGGAGCGGTTAGTCGATACATGGCGAATCCTGGTAGAGAGCATTGGAATGCTGTGAAGAGGATCCTGAGATATGTCAAGGGTACCTCAAATGCTGCATTATGTTATGAAGGATCAGTTTGGTGTCGATCCTCTATTGGCCTAGTAGAAACATAAGCAGTATGGACATGGCAAAGTAGAAAGGATAGAAGAATTGCAAAAGTGACTTTAAGTGGGAGATATGTGGAAGTAAAGCCACTTGTGCATCTTACTTCATGCTTAAGTTCTTGATAAGCATGATCTTCTTGATTAGTCAAAAATGGAGGCTTGCTTCATGCTTAAGTTCTTGATAAGCATGGTATTTTTGATAAGTCAAAGATTGTGACTTACTTCATGCTTAAGTTGTTGATAGGTCAAAGATTGTGACTTACTTCATACTTAAGTTGTTGATAGGTCAAAGATTGTGGCTTACTTTCCAACATATGATATTTGTAAAGATTGCATTTACAACTCATCTATAGCTAAGTTTCTTAAGCTTTAAGAAGCTAGTTGTAACCTCCTCTATCTAGTATAAATAGAGGTCTTGAGTTATAGAGTTGGAATCCCATGTTGTGGTGAGTGAAAACAAAGAGAGAGACGGAGTGGAGTTTAGAGAGAAAATGGAGGTTTCTCCTAAAACTCAAGTGTCTTTCCTTTGTTAGTGTGTATTTCCTCCTGTTATAAGAGAGAGGGTATTCTCAATTGTGCTCTCCTTATTGCAGTAGAGAAATTGTTGTATCCTTTTGCTATAGTGAAATCCTTCTACGATTTGCCTATCAATTGTGCTTCACTCATTTTCATAGTTTCTACTTCAGTTGTAATTGGGTGCCCCGTACCACAACATTCCTAACACCTTCCGAGTATATGAAGACACCTGAGATCATTCAATTTCTACTGTTGGAGGCTTCTCATCATTATAATTCAAACCCGCTATGTCTAAAATCAATGTTTAAAAGTTGCATGTCATACTTTATCACAATTGCTTTTCTTCCTATCTATTAATTTGCTAGTAGACAAATCAAATCACATTGTTAGAGCTCAGCCTTATTTAGTGTTGGATTGCATTTCCATTTTACATCTGCTTTTCAACATTGTATTGACCCTCTGTTTAATGGTTTATTTTATTTGCTATCTGGGAAAAAAGGCGTGCAAGAGTCGAACTTTCTCAAAGCAGAAACTTGGTCTTTTGTAGATATCTTAATGGATTGAAGCAGAATGCAGTTGGAATCTCTTTGTAAATGGTAACTACTCAACCTGTTGATAAAAACCTTGAACCTACATGAGCATATATATAAATATTAACAATTTGTATGCCGACCAAAGAAGTTGCATTTTTAATGGTCGATGTCCATAAAACATTCACATTACCATCTTTAACTGCAGCACACATATCTCTTCTGATGATTATGATAATCTTGAGTCCATATCTTGTAAGTTCAGAACAAAGCTATCAACCTGCACAGTTTTTTGAGCCAACAAGGACTATGGACTAATGCAATGGATACTAAATGTTTACATTCATTTTTTCAGTCACTTGGTATTATTCCTGACACAAAAGAAAACTTTAGATATTGCTGCTTGTTGCATAGTTAGTGTTGACGAATTTCTTTATTGTTTCACATTCAGACAACGAGTAAGTCAAACCCGTGAATTAAGCTGTGTTCTTTGATATTATTGTTTGTTCCAGTGTCCGTTTTGCTCTTCCACAAAAATTTATTGTGATTTTGGCGACCAAAGATCAGAAACCTCCAACCCTGCATTTTTATGTTGACCAATAGCTGGTCTCAATTTAAATCTAGCACTGAACAACATCACCATGACCAGATGCTGTTTAGATTCCTGTAAACCATTTCTCAATGTTACCTCACTTCTTTCAGATGGTACGAGCCATAATATTTCAAGCGTTGTCTTAAGTTCATGTATTTGAGACTTGAGGGTAAGTTCCTTTTATCAGATAACCCCAGAAGTTCATTCTGTTACTTCTAGATTGCCAATACCTTCTCTCCTTTCAGCTTAAATGGAGTTAACCATGGATTGATGTGCATGATTTGGTCCTGTAAACTTTGCATATATAACGACAAAGGTTTGTCATTACAAAACATTTCTGACTTCATGCAAATCTTGAGTTTTTGGCTAGTGTAGTGAAAACTGTAAAATACAAAATTAATAAATAAAGCCATAGGAAGATCTATTAGTACTTGTCAGCGAACTCTGTATACCGTAATGTGACTGTCGTATGAAGTTTGATAAATAAATTATTTTATCAACACCTGCAGTCATGCTGTTTATACTTGCATTCCTTTTGTCATTAATTGCAACTTCAATTGGTCAGTGGATAAAATCAGATCATCTTTTTACCACTGATGTTATATCAACATACATGGTTTGGAATCAATCGTGCTTCCTTTCAGATTTAAGTTCTGTCTTATTTCTGCCATTCAACATGATATGCACCTTTTTCTTGAAAGTTCAAATGTTTTGTTATGCTGTTTTTTCCTCTGATGCAGGGGAAGGGGAGGCCAAGAGTAGAACTCTTCAACTGTCAGGAACTTCTGTCTTCTGTAGATACTCTATTGCTGATGAGGCAGCCATTTCATGAAGCATGGATACGGCAGAAATTTGAGTATGGTGTATCGTATCCGTATCGGATACGGATACGGGTTCGATACGCGTTGGGTGCGTATCCGAGACCCTCCTGGCGTATCCTTGACCATGTAGTGTTTATTGACTATTTCGATACATCATGGATACGCTCTCCCATGATTTGGATACGTTTTCAGGGGTATTTTTTATATTTTGTTATCAACTGAAATGAAACCTAAAACACCACAGCCTTGCTGCTCTCTTCAGTTCTCTCTCTCTTAGGGCTGGGCGTCCGGACCCGAAAGACCGAGGGCCCGACCAGAACCGAGTGAAAAAGCCCGAATCGGTTCGGTTTTAGAATTATAATTTTCGGTTCGGTCTAAAGCCCGACCCGAATTGAAATTTTCGGTTCGGTCTCGGGTTCCATATTTTCAGGGCCCGAAAGCCCGAACCGATCCGAAAGTTTTCCTTACATAAGTTTTCCTTTCTCTTTTCTTTGCAGGATGACTTGTAAAATGTTCCAATGTACAACCTAGAAAGGTTCCCTTGTAGTTTCCATTAGGATAGTTATATTCTTGTGATACTTTACAATTTATATATTACAACACAGTGACACACCTTATATTAGGTTGCCAGAAAGAGACCCATCCAGGGGCCCCGTGGCTGCTGGTGGCCTTTGATTTTGTAGCTAAATGAAATCTTTATCTTGATCACATGTAACATATACAATGATGTGGTGTTGGGCATTAGAAAAGGAAAAAAAAAAGTTTCGTTTTTGTTTTTTGGTGGAAAACTGAAAATAAATGTTTGGGCCCGAAAAAGCCCGAAAACCGAACCGGCCCGAATGGGTTCGGTTTCTGTCGGTTTTCAGTTTACAAAAAGACCGAACCGGCCCGAACCGACATTTTCGGGTTCGGTCTCGGTCTCACTAATTTTCGGGCCCGGCCCGACCCGAGCCCAGCCCTACAGTCTCTCTCTTCGCGTCTCTCTTGCTTTGCTTCTTCGCGGCCAAGACTTGAAGGCTTGAACTCCAGATTGAAGGGCTGAACTCCTTGAAGATTGAAGGTCGATCTGTGCGGCTGTGCCTCTGTGGGTTACTTAAAGCCTTAAAGAGTTGAAGAATTAATTAAAGGTATGTTCACTGCCAGATGTTTGAATCACCTTATATCAATTGTGGGGCTGGTACCAATTGCGTGTTGAAGTAAAAAGACCAAGTCTTCAATTCTTTATAATGGTCAGTTTAGTTGTAAATATTAATTGAATTGTATGAATGATTATTATAATTGTTAGCAACCAGTCAACCACTTGTTTTAATTATAAGTGTTGGACTAGCCTCTTGTGTCCGATTCAATTATAATTGTTATATAAATTAGTTCTCGTATTTATTGTAATTCTTTTTTGTTTAGGAAGATGAGTGATGTAAATGCAATAGCAACAAATTCATGGAAGCGGATTCTATGCACCGTCAGTGTTTTTACACGTACGCATATGTGGCATTATTCTTCTTTAAATAATAACTCATATGTAATCTGAGCCATTCAACTCATCCAGCCGTCCAAATGGCACTAACATCTATACTAACGCCCGTTAACAGAATTGAAACCCAAAAAAGTTTGGTCAACATGGTAGAAACACATGAGATGGGTAAATATTCAAATTTTCTGATTAAACCAGGTATAATTTGGAAGTAGGAAAACCGCAGTATGCCGCTCTCGCAATCGAGCATGAGGTTTTCTGATTATGGGCTTAATCTGATCGGATCGCAAAGGAAAAGGGGAGGAGGGAATTGAGGATTTCGAGTCCTCATTCTCATCTCTACGGCTCCAATCCCCACCTCCTCCGCTGGCGTCTCGTCGGTCGGCACCGCTGCTTCCATTGCCGCCGGAAAATGAAAGGTCGGGCCTTCCTTCCCAAATGAGTTTAGGGCCGAAGCATCTATTTGAAAACTGAGGTATCTGAAGGAGGTCGAAGAAGAACGGAAGAATCGATCCATCACTAGAAGCAAATCTGGGATTAATTTCTAGATTTCTGGGTTCTGATTCCTAACTATAATATAAATAAAGAACCAGTAGACAGCTTAACACCGGCAATGCTTGGAACAGCGGCAAAGGCATAGCCGCATAGGGTTATGATAAGAGTTATGTGGGTTCGACCCCTGCCATTGTGTGTTTTTTTGCGGTTTTTTTTTTACTTTTTGTCTTTTCTTCATTACATCAATAATACTTAAAAAAAAAAAACTGTTCAAGGAAAACCTAATTTGTGTTTAGCCCAAACTCTAGGTTACTTGACCTAGTGGTAATAGGATTTAATTAGAAGGATCTAGAATCCTAATCAATGTAGAATTACTTTCCTTGTATGATTGAGATTCTATGCATTGTAATCCTCTATATAAAGAGGCCCCTATTATCAATGAGAATACACAGCAAATTCCTCTCAAATTCAGTTTCTCTACAACACGTTATCAGCACGAGCCCTAACCCTGAAACCCTAAATTCGTAGCCTTCAAATCCCAGAAACCTCAGCCGCCCAACTCGAAGATCTCAACTCCAGGAGTCCGAAACCGGCGGCCCCATCCCCAGAACCGGCCGGAAAACCACCGAACCGGCCACCGGAAGAAGCAAAAAGTTCCCCTGCCCGGTTCAAAGCCTTCCTCACCACCTCCTGCAGCCATACTTGACCTCCTGCAGAACCTCCAGCCCAGAAACCCGGAACCGGAATAACCTTCACCGGAACTGGCCTAGAATCATCCAAACCGGCCACCAGAAAAGGTTGAAACCGAACCGGCAGAGAGAGAAGAAAAAAAAAAAGGAGGAGGAGCCCAAGCCGCAGCCAGATGCCCAGCAGCCTGAAGCCCAACAACCGGACCCGGCTGACGTCATCCTTGCGTCATCCGCATCCACGTCCGCTGCCACGTCAACCTCCAGTCAGCTGCCACGTCAACAATCTGGTCAACGCCGGTCAACCCTCCGGTCAACCACCGCCGGTGACTTTTCCGGCCACTTTTCCGACCACTTTCCGGTCAGCTACAGTAACTCCGGCAGCTACAGTGAAATTCCGGCAACCACTTTTCCGGCATCTTTTTAAGGTAAACTTTTCTAAAAGTTCCCGTTTTTGTTAAGTTTTTCAATTTCTTCTTCTTTTCTCGGGGACTTCCAAAATCCCTTCTCCTACCCCCCTTTCTCTACATAGGGGAGATCAAAAAGCCGAACTGTGGGGGTTCGTGCTCACTCCAAGCTTGGAGCTTGTAGAGTCCTCCAAACTTAGAGTTTGTTGAGAAGAAAACGATCGACCACATATATCGTTGTTTCGATCTAATCCAAAACCCCTCTTGGAATCGGATTTTCTTGGAAGCGACTACGCTCAGAAAATTCCTAATTTCTTGGAAGCGACTACGCTCAGAAATTTGATAGTTTTTCGTGGTAGCCTTTTCGCTCCGAAACTAACCCTAATCTTGTGTTGTTTTTCAGGATGAGTTACCTGAACAAGTTGAACTTTGTTCCACTCGAGACAACTGGCGCTGGATACCATAGGTAGGTCCGAGATGTGCGCCAACATCTTAAGGCTGATGGACTTCTGGGAGCCATCCAAGAGCCTGGTCAGAACGTGCTCTCCATTGAGCAAGCTACTGCTTTCGAAGCAAAACAAGCTAAAGCCATAATTCTCATGACAAGGCACATGAATGACGCGCTCCAAAATGAATACCTCAATGAGGAAGACCCAAGAAAGCTATGGGTAGAACTTGAGCAGCGATTTGGCAACGTTCGTGACTCCCTGTTTCCTGATTTAGAAGTGCGATGGCATAGCCTCCGCTTTTGTGATTTCAAGTCTGTGCTTGATTATAACTCGGAAGCCCTTCGTATCAAGTCTCTGATGGAGTTTTGTGGCCAAGCCATAACTGATACGATGTTGATCGAGAAGACTCTCTCTACCTTCCCCGTCTCTGCACTGATGATTTCAAAGAATTATCGGATTGATGTAAATGCAGGATGTATCACAAGGTTTCATGAGCTCATTGGAGCCATGAACGTAGCTGAAAAGCACGATAATATCCTTGTGAAGAACTATAATGCTAGACCCGTGGGAACTAAGCCTATTCTGGAGTCTAACTATAGTCGCGCCCTCAATGGAAGATGCAAGGAGCGAAACCCTAAGGATAGGGACAATTCTGGACATTCTGGTCCATATGTTCGCCCTAAAGAGGAAGGAAATCGCCAAGAGAGGCGTGCACGGAACCGTGGAGGTCAACGTGTGAAGAGAGAGAGAGGCGGAGCCTCCGACTATGGTGGTAACGCCACCAAGAGGATAGGTCGTCCAAATCGCGCCCCAATGGCGCCTCGATCAAGGGAGCCTGACCATAATGATGTTTGTTTTCGATGTGGATCAACTGAACATTGGGCCAAAACATGTACCGCACCCCAGAATGTTGCAAACGCATACAAGACGTATCGTGAAGCAAGGGAAGTGAATTACATGGCACAAGAAGATCAAGATGGCGATCTAGATCTAAGGGTGGAAGACTACAAGGATCAAGACCAAGAAATTGGCGATTTTGATTAAGTCTTTTTATTTTCCAAGAGATGTAGGTGATTGCCATATTACTTTTTATTGGATTAGATTTTCTTTGATTATAGAAACAATGATGTACTCCGTTGACTTATGAATAAAATTTCGAGTGCTTTTCATTATGACTCAATTTTGATTATGAGCATATGACTTTATGACTACGATGGCTAGGCCATCAATATTAATTCAAGGACATGGAATAGCCCAAGTTCCACTTACCAAATGGCACCTTGATTACAGTTGTCACAGAAACTCTCTACGCTCTTAGGGCAAATAGTACCCTATGAATAGCCAACGAATTTCATGCGAAAATGCATGTGGAGAACGGAGATGAGTTCCTTTGCATTACCTCTAATGATTGCGAACAAAGACGCATCTTAGAGAAGTTTATGTGTCTCTCTAGTGGACTTTATGTCACTATTCGAGCTATTAAATCCAATAAAGTTATGAGAGAAGATCTCTTGGATTTAGACACATATTGGCTTTGTCATGACAGGATAGATCATCCTAGTCATGATATGATGATCCGTCTACAAAAGACTTCACATGGACATCATTTCTTTCGAGCGAAACGAAGCATGAATCACAAGTTGATTTCTAGACTAAGTGTGACCGACGCTGCTGCCTAGGGCACCGCCTCCGTCCACCACCAGCCTAGGGCTGGCGTAGTCCTTATCCATGACTCCATGGATGGCGTCCATCATGGTGATGGCGCCCTAGGTGATGCTGCAATCACCAACTTGCTTCAAAATAGCGTTTCAGACGCTCAGGCCTAACCAAAATTCTCATTGGTTGCTTCTAAAACCTCTCGCTCGTTTTACTAAAGCCTGTTCCTTAGGGAAATTAGGACTGAGACCGTCCTATGCAAAGGATATGATATTACTCATTCTGTTCTTACAAAGAATCCGTAGGGATTTTGTGGATTGATTCAACCAACTTGCGGACGTTTAAATATCTCATGATGTTGGTTGACACGCAAACACACTGGTCACATGTTGTGCCATTGTCCACTTGTAATGCTGCTTATGCTACACTTCTAGCACATATCATACAACAACAGGCTCACTCCCCGAATCATCCTATTTAGTCAACTGGATTTGACTATGCTAGAGAGTTTACATCGAAGACTTTCGATGGTTATTGCATTGGGACTAATGTTGGACATTATATTCCCATGAACACACCCAAATGGTCTCACGGAAACGACTACGATGGTAGTCTGAACATTGGTAATGTGCACCAATCTTCTTACATCCGCTTGGGGTGATGCAATATCGCATGCAGCTATGCTAATTCGTCTACGACCTAATGCCACTCAATGTACCTCTGCGTTACAGCTAGTGACTGGGTACACGTCTTTTGTACTTACGCACATTTGAGTGAACCATTTTTGTGCCAATTGCGCCGCCACAGTGCTCTATGATGGGTCCTTACAGACGAATGGGCAACTACGTTGGATTTGAGACTCCAACAATCGTCCGCCACTTAATGCCCTTGCAAGGCAATCTCTTTACCGCTAGATTAGCGGGTTGTCACTTTGATGAGACGGTCTTCCCGTCGTTCGGGGGAGATAAGAACACAGATGTTCAACAGGAACGACAGGAATTGTCGTGGCCTGTCCCCACTATGTCTCATCTCGATCCCTGTTAAAGTGACGAGATCACACAAATATGCTGCAAACAAACCTGCAAGGAAGGACGTCCCTACGAGAGGACGTAGCGCCACCGCACACGGAGGTGGGTATGGCGCCAACGCCAAAGAGAGTGGCACTCTGGTGTTACAGGCCATGCCCCAGCTAGGATGCGTGGGAGGCCCGTGGGTTCGAAGGATACTTTGGCACATTCCAATCCTTTGATCATCAAGACTCAAAATTCGTCTCATGAGAATCTTCCGGGTTATGGTTATCGTTGGGGGACGCCTCAACGTCAGAACCTATTCCTGAGAATATAGAGCTCTATGAAAATTACACTAGTGTACATGAGACGTGGGATAGAAACTCCATCATAATTGATGATGTAGTTGTGCATTTCGTTGCGTATGAGTTTGTTGAGTCAGATGACATCGAACCACACTCCGTTGATGAATGAATGCCAACGTAGAGAGTTTTTGGCCTAAATGGAAAGATGCGATCCAGGTTAAGATGAATTCTCTAACGAAGAGGAAGGTTTTCGAGCTAGAGATGCCAACACCTCCTAACATAAAACCTGTTGACTAATGGGTCTTCGTTAGAAAGCGTAGTGAGAAAAAGAGATGGTAATCTCGCCTTATGGTGCAAGGCTTCTCACAAAACGCCCTGGAATCGACTATGATGAGACATATTCTCTCGTAATGGATGTCATTGCATTCCACTACCCTGTCAGTTTGGTAGTTTCCGAATAACTGAACATGCAACTTACAAATATGGTCACTTACGTATCTCTATAGGGATCTAGATACGGAATATACATGAAGGTTCATGGCGAACTTCATTTACCCAAGTCAAGTGGCTCTAGACCATGAAGCGCGTTTACAAAGAGGTTGAAATGCTCACTAAAGTGACTACTTGATTGGGAAGGGATATGCCCACGCGTTTCTATGACAAGTTTCGGATTCTATCGCGGTTCATGTTGGACATGATCTTCATTAGAAGCCCTTAAAGAGTTAAGGGAAACCGCTGAACACTTGAAATCCGATTTTGAGATGAAGGATTATGGGAGGACACGATTATGTCTCGGTTTAAGAACTTGAGCATCGTGTCGATAGATGCTTAGGCATTTTGACAAGGTCAAGCTTTCAAGCACCCCCATGATCGTCTGTAGTCTTGATCCTAAAAAGGATCCTCTTCGTTCGAAGGATGATGACGAAGATGCGCTAGGGGCAGAAATGCCCTAGTTAAGTACAATAGGCGCATTATTGTACCTAGCTCAATGCACAAGATCGGACATCTCATTTACCATGGACTTGTTAGCTAGATATAACTCTGCGCCAACGCGACGCCATTGGATTAGTGTAAAAGATATCTTTCGATACTTGAGATGTATGAATGATATGGGCTTGTTCTATCCCTATAAAGAGATGATGGATTTGGACCCATCACACACCAGAAACGCCGCCAACACTGGCCTGCGTTCTCTATCCCCATCCCAAAACGACATGTGTTTTGGAACGTTTTGCTGATGTTGGGTATCTCTCTGACCCACACAAAGGTCATTCCCAATTCGGTCAAGTGTTCACCATGGGAAAAGACCGTGACATCTTGGAGGTCTACAGAATAGACCCTAGTCGTTGTGGTTTGAAGTCTACCACAGATTAGCCTACAAGCATTTAGGATAATGCTGCTTGTTTTGAACAAATAAGGCAAGGCTACATCAAAAGCGATAACACCAAGCATAATCAGCAACAACAGACTCTCCTCGAGATTAAAGTGAACTAGGTTCAATCTGAGGACAGTGAGGCAGACTTGTTTACTAAGTCATTGCCCAAATCCACGTTCGAGAAACATGTGGCAAGAATTGGCTTGCGGAAATTATCTGAACTCCTATGATCGTAGTCATCAGGGGGAGGCGCAGACATCAGGGGGAGATGTCTACATGTTCACCTCGAATCGTGATAGGTGTGTTGTGCTCTTTTTCCCCTTCGACCGAGGTTATTTTTGTCCCATTGGGTTTTTGTTACTCGGCAAGATTTTTAACGAGACAACGAGAGAAGCCCCGCGTTTGGGCAACACAAGGGGGAGTGTTCAAGGAAAACCTAATTTGTGTTTAGCCCAAACTCTAGGTTACTTGACCTAGTGGTAATATGATTTAATTAGAAGGATCTAGAATCCTAATCAATGTAGAATTACTTTCCTTGTATGATTGAGATTTATGCATTGTAATCCTCTATATAAAGAGGCCCCTATTATCAATGAGAATACACAGCAAATTTCTCTCAAATTCAGTTTCTCTACAACAAAAACAAAATTAGCACATATTTTGGTTATAGAAGGTTGAAGAAAATATCTTCGTAGACATTTTATTTAATTTTGAATATCATTTTCGCTCGTTTTATAATAGGTTTTTGTTAATAAATTACATTATTTATGTTAAATATTATTTTTTATTTTAATCTATACAATTAATTTTTTTTAAGGGAATTTATACTATTATTAAAAGAAGAGGGTTTAGGGTGCGGCTATTGCCACCCTACTATTTTCTTAGTTCACCCTACAAACATTTGAATTATTGAAAGACTATATTACCCAGTGCAAAATGACTAATAAGTACACTAATTTTCTAAAATCCAAATATGTAAGAAAAAAATAAATATATAAGTAATTAGTTAAATACAAAGACTACTTAATTTCTCATTGAATAACATTAAGAGTGTTTCTATTGAGACCTCCAAATCTGCTCAATTGACCTCACTCTATTATGAATTATTAAATTACATATATAACCTACTATAAAATGACTAATAAGGACAATAATTATACCAAAAAAATATTATATTTATTTTATGTAAACTTTCCAGTTCAATAATATTAGATTGTATTCTTTATTATTTCCCATATCTATTTTCATTTTTCAATTCGCTACATACTCATTAAAGCATTTATTTAATAAGAATTAAAAATATGATTAAGATAATGTGACATAAAAATGTATGATATATTGATATATATGTTGAACACATATTGGTGAGGGAAAACAAAATAAATCCTATTATAATTTATGACCTGAATATAAGTCTATCCATTATATTTGCAACAACAACAAAAAAGTAGCAGTTATAAAAAAAAATATATATTTTAATAATTAATCATGAGGTACAAAAAGTAGAGAAAATAAATAAAGATTAAGAAAAAATGATTTCTTCAGTGTCTTTAACAGCTAAAATAGAAAGAAAGAAAGAAAAACCCACAGAATAGTTCATGTTATTTTCTTATTGATTAGAAATTAATTTTAAAAATAAATACCTTGTGTGTTGATTTATTTTATTTTATTGGAAAAGCGATTTATGCATGTTGTTTGATTAAGGTATGTATATGTAGTTAAGATTTATAGAGTAATTAAATCATTTAAATGACTAAGTTTTTTATTGTAAAGATAATAATTTATTTATGAGTAAGGTTATTTGAGGAACTTTAGTGAGGTTTAGTGAGTAAATTTAGTATTTAAAAATTTGATAGGAGGTGTAAAAAGCATAGAGGTCAAGTGAGTAAATTTGGAGGTTCCAATAGAAAAACTCTAACATTAATCTTTATCTTCTCAACCCAAATTTGAATTTATTACTATTTTTCTTTTCTTTTTGTTGCCTCCTCATCGTTAATTCGTTATTCAATTCAAAAAACCATTACCTTTAACTTCATCAAAATCTTTGCAATATTCTTTATGAACGCCGAAAGTAAAAATTTAAAACACGAAGAAAAAAATCAATCTCTTCTTCATTGATCATAGTTGTAAATTTACTAATCTTTTTACATAGATTGAAATAGAGGACATTAAAATTCCGCATAAAAAAAAAATAAAAAAAGAACATTGAAATCGAAAGAAATTTTTTTTTAAATGGCAGTAAATTAGATTGTGATTTTATTAGGAAACTTTAATAAATTTTAATTTTTTTATGAGGATAAATTAAATGAGAGATTTTTGTTAAAAATATTTATTTTCTAATTGGATATGTCATATAAGGATATTCTTGGAAAGAGAAATATGTTAAATAAGTAAATTTAATAATTGAAATTAAAATGTAGGGTGTAATGAGTAAGTATGGTGAACAGAGAAAATGGTAGGGTGGCAATAGCCACTTAGCCAACACCAAACATTTTGACATAAAATGACCCTAAGAGATTAAAAAACTTTGAGAATAAATTAAATAATAAGGGTGAATATGACAATTAGAATATAGGTTTTTATTAAAAAAAAAATCTCACAACCCACTTTTCTCTCCCACTATATTCTTCTAATAATTGTTTTATTCCATTCATTTTCTTTTTCATTGTCAAAAAAAAAATGTCACACATGCAGAGTATGCATGGAGAAATGCTAGTTATTAATAAAAAATAACTACACTAAAAAAGGCTAGACCTAGTTTTTTTTTTTTTTTTTTTTTCTTTAGAAACCTATATTACTTACATATAATTTTGATTACGAGCATTTGAGTTTAATAAAATATAATTGATCATGTGGATCAAGACTTAAACGAATACTAATAGGGTAAATGTTTCAGCATAGCTATTTTAGCCCGCAATGATCACGTCCAACAATCAAATTAGCAAATTGCCTTTTCCTCCACATTGTAGGTATCGGAAGATATACGTTTGTATATAGCCAATTGAAAAGTTTGACCACACTAGTAGGAATGTAGAGATTTCGTGCATTTTGAGACATCAATAATGATAAATAAAGGATTCGACATTGCTTGTACATTTACTCCATAGTAATATGAACCGTGTGAAAAAAATTAGCCTTGTCTATGATTGTTTAGGCCTTGGTCAAGACAGACAACCGTTAATTACAACTGTCTACAAAATAACTTATTTTCTAAAACGATATTAATGAATCACTCAAACAGTTTGTGAGCACATGCTTTAATGCTCAAGCTTCAACTATTATTGTATAAATTTTTCAACTTAGGAGCTCTTCTTAATTAAATTGCTCTTTGAGAATTTTAATGAACAAATACGAAGGAATAATATATATATTTGGTTGACCACGTGGATCAAAGACGGATGTGGCTAAATTTTTTACTATATGCATATAGTATTATGATCATCACATGTAACGGTCGATCTGACCAATTTATTTTTGGTCAGCCACGTTGATATTGAAATGTAGGCCTCATCAACAAACCCGCAAATCAAGTGGGCTGATGGAGGCCCGCAAGACCAAAAGCCCGGCCCAGTCCTTCAAAAAGCCAGAAAATACCCGGCCCGTCTGCCAAAAACCCTCTAGGCCCTGCCCGTAAACTATTATATTTGTGTTATATATATCTATATCTATATCTATATATATTTATAAACACACACACAGATATATATATATATATATATATATATATATATATCTCCCTCTCTTGATCTCGACTACTATTCTTTCAATCTCCCTAAACTATATAATAACCAAATGACGTACTGGAGACATGGACTTCATCTCCAAGAATTATTTTTTTCTTGCATGGTTTGATTGATTCTGGTTTTGTATTTGTTCTTCAATCATATATATATATGGCCCTACTAAGGGATCCCTTTTTTAGGTATTTTCTTAGGTATTTTATAGGGATAGGGCATTAAACCAATTTTTTTATTTTTTATTTTTTTTTATCACATTTTGGCATCTCAACCGTTCAGTTTTTAGATCCTAATGTGTAGATCACTTTTGCACATTTTCAGCCAAACTGTGATCGTTAAGATATCAAACTAGATTAAATCAATGGATGAACCAAATTTGTCAAACCTGAACCGTTCATACTTATAATCTTAAATCACTATTTTGAATGCCTTAATGATAATTAATTTGGCTGAAATTTTGCATAAGTGATCTACACATTATGACCTAAAAACTGAATGGTTGAGATGCTAAAATATGATTGAAAAGTTAGCCTAATGCCTTATCCCTATATATATATATATATATATATAGGAATATGTGTGTGTGTGTTTATATATATATATATATATATATATATATATATGCGTGTGTGTGTGTTTATATATATGTGTGGAAGTTCTCATATTTTTATATAGAATATGTGCATATATATTCTACATATCATGACGACGGTTGACCAATTTGATCGGATTAGAAAATATGGTGAAATTGGCTGGATTTTTTTACCACACTCATAATTTATTATAATAATCTCATCCAACGGTCGGTTTTTCCATTTTCTTTGAATTAATAGGGGTTGCTCTTTGGAATAAATATAGGTTTATAAAAGTAACTAAGTTTGACCTAGTTGATCGAATTTGAAACAAGAACCAAATTGGCTGGATTTTTTACAACCACCATAAAACATTACAATCTCTCCATCAAGCGGTTGGTTTCTCTAAATTTATTTTTCACTTCATGGTTGCTTTAGAATGAACCTCAACAATTTAAATGCAATGTACAAGTCATACAACTTTATGAGGCTAATTGGTATAGGCCAACGTCTTTGTAATTAAAATTGAAAATTTTATCTTATGTACACGCACATCCATCGATTGGATATTTAAAGGCGTAATGTAAAAAAATAAGCACGTTTCGCGGTCGTCACACCATCGGTCAACCAAGAAGACATACAAGTGACAACGGTTGACCAATTCGATCGGATTCAAAAAAATGGTGAAATTGGCTAAGTTTTTTTTACCACACTCATAATTTATTGTAATAATCACATCCAACAGTCGGTTTTCCCATTTTCTTTGAATTGATAGAGGTTGCTCTTTAGAGTGTATAATATATAAATATATGTTTATAAAAAAATTAGTATCTTTAAAGATTATTATTGTTATTATTATTATTATTATTATTTTGAAACGTAGTATCTTTAAAGATTTATTTGTAAATAAAGTCCGGCTCGAAAAAGCCCGCAAGTCCCGCTTTATATGGATGGGCTTGGATCATTCGATTTACAATTAAGCCCGGCCCGGCCCAAGCCAGCCACGAATGGGCCGAGCCGGGTTGATGAGGCCTATTGAAATGTATACATTTCTATATAACCAATGAAGAAGTTAGACAATCTCATTAGGCATATCCAAAATTTCTATAGATCCGAGAAATAAAAAATGAAAAATGGTTAACTCAACCTTATAAGTGTGTTTACCACATAATATGCTTAGTGTGAAAAAATTGGCCTTGTACGTAGGTCATCATTATGGCCTTGATCTTTAACTTGATTACAAATATACAAGTCTGCTCATCTAAGGAACAGTTTTAAGAGACTGTGAGGGACAAATGCATCTAAACCACATGTATGAAATAAAAAAGCAGAAATTATAACAACTTAAAACTATCCATTTATTTTCAGCCATCAGATTCATTTGTCCCTCATAGTCCCTTAAAAACTGTCAGTTAGGTGAGCAGACCTTTCCTCTAAAACGTTGATAATGGCTTTGTCACGACTCTAGCTTTCAAGAGGTTCGTCACTTCACTCTCACATGGCCTATCTCCATCTACCCGCTACTGCACTCTCAATTAAATTGTTCTTCAAAAATTGTCATGAATAAATATAGGAGTATAAATGTGAATAAATTTTTATCGTATGCATATAACATCTAAAATATCGCATCCAATGGTCGGGTTTTGACCATATATATTCATTATCATTGACTGTGTCCATATTTAATGGTATACTTTTATCTATAACCAATGAATAACTTAGACAAAGTTAGTAGACACATCTTTATTTTGTGATTTTGCAAAAATTCAAAATTATAAATAGTAGATTCGACCCCATTTATGTATTAGTCGCATAGTAATATGTATTGTGAAAAAAATTAGCCTCGTTTATCGTCAATTAAGACAATTACTAAAATGTATTTCTCATTAAAACGATTATACATAACATTTAGAATTTAAAATTTTGAGATTTTTAGAATTTAGAATTGACACAAAAATTTTACTCGAAAGTTTGTCACGAGATGTTAAGTTTAGGGTTGCCTCCTTGGCTCCTTAGGATTGGAATATTAGGCGGGATATTCAAATTTTTATTTTTTTGGGGGGCCATTTCAATTTTTTAAAAATACCAAGGTTAGGGATGGAACGGCATCGTTTGAGAGGATATTCTACATATACTAAATGTGGATCCACTGTTCAACACTGTTCATGTAACGGTGGAATGACAGTTTTGCCCCCAAGTTTTAACAAAAATTCCAATCTGTCTTTTTTTTTTTTTTTACAATTTTGCCATATCTTTTCAGTTTTTTATTTTTATTTTTATTTTTTTATGGGAGAACAATTTTGTTTTGTATTTGTAAATTTCTACAAATGATACCTAAAGTAGGTTTTTTTTTTTTAATCTTAAAAATGAAAGAGTTTCATTAATCATATTTCTGTAATTGGAGTTCTCACAAATGTGTAATCTGTTCAAGCAGCTTATTAAAACTTGCATTATAGAGACTTTGTTTATGAATCGGCCATAATCTGCTTAAGCTACAATCTAAATTTGTACTTCTCAAACTTATGTAATTATGATCTATTACATTTTTTATCAGAATTACAAAAAGAATTGTTTAACACTACATAAAAAATTGTTAAAAACTAACAAATCCAATTCCCGCAGCATCACACGGTTGCCTTTTCTAGTATTTACTATATACCAAAGATGAGTTACTGTTCCTAAGCACTGTTCCTAAGGGTCCGATTTAAAGTGACGGTTTTGCCCTCATTCGAGATTTTATTTGCGGTTCTGCCACTGAGCTGTATTAGAATTTAGAATCAGTTTCTTCTTTCTTCTACGGCCATCCGATTCTTCTCTCTTCCTCCCTTCTGCCCGCCCCTAGGTTCATCAAGCTATCGCCATCGAAGAAGTACAGCAACACTGCAGCCACACATGTAACAACCCAACAATCTCGCTGTTCCTTGATTTTCATTAGTGAATCACGAACCTTAGGATTCCCATTTGACTTTGATCTGTGTCTGTCCTATGTAGTTTCGTAGCAGGAGATAGTTTCTCTGTACGAGAGGTTCTGTCAGCTCGATCGCAGCGGCGGAGGTTTCATCTTCGCCGACGAGTTTTCTGTCCGTACCGGAATTCGCAGTCAATCCTCTCTCTCAGGTAAGCCTATGCCTAAATAAAAGTTAAAGCTTTCGTTTTCGTGATCTGAGGGTAGTAAAATTTCGAAGATTGAGGCTTTTATTGAATGGTTGTTTTTGCTTCATATTTTTTTGCTTCTCCACTTCGTTGTTATTGGATAGGTTGAATTCTCATACAATACAATTTATAAGGGTTTCACTTATATATCAGTTTTGCATTTCTCAGTTTTGGCTGGGTGGACGTAGATACTGGGGGAGAGGGATTGGAGCAAGACCATATAAGCAAGATCTTCACTTCTCTTTCGTTTCCAGGACCCTCTATCAATATCAGCACTTCTGTTCGCCGACATCAGAAACATCCATCAACATCAATACCTATCACGGCCTGGTAAGATTCTTAATTCCATACAATCAGGACAACATGAATAAAGATTAATCTTTTTGTTAAATACCTATAATGATTTAGTTCACTGATTTGTATTTGTATTTTTGTTTTTTGAACAGCTCCCAATCTGAGAGAGACGACGATTTGACTAAAATCAAATAGAAAAGGTTTCATCTATGAACATACTTCTTTTCTTATTTCTTTTTCTTTCTTTAGCTATCCTTTCATTTTAATGAAATTTATAGGAACTTACTGATTCGGCGAAGCACAAGAGAATGGCTTTGAGTCTGAGTTTATTTGAGGGTCTTTACTTACAGAGGTTGCTCTCTAGGTTAGTCAAGTAATTAAATCTATGTTTTAGTTGAATTTGTGATCTTCTTTCTGAGTTCTAATAAATTTCCTTTCTAACATTCAATCATTTTCAGAGACAAGTTTTTCTTTTCTTTGTTTCTGGTATCTCTAAATGTATACTTTCTAATATTTTGCATGAACTTGCATATACGATTATTTGAAAAAGAAAAAATAAGAAGAACAAAAATAACAAGATGACAAAGTTGTAGTAGGTGATTTAAGTCTTTGTTTTGATTCTATTATTTTTATTAATTTGATAGTTTGATTTGTTATTACTTATTATATGCTCCGGTTCATAATTTGGGACTTTGTTTACTAATAAATCTTTAATTCAATTTGGTTTTCTCTTATTAGATATTTGATTTTCTGTTTTGTTTTTTTATCTTATTAGTCAGTTGGTTTTCTGTATTTCATGGGAGCCAAATAGAAAATGCATCAAAAATCCATGACTAATAAGTATAGAAATTGATTACTGTTCTTGCTGTTTTCACAATTTGCAATAGTATCATTTTTTTTGTACAATCTGGTTTTTCAGTAGTTCTAACTAAAATAACTGTACAGATATTTCTAATACATAACTTACTTTATATATGCTCTTAATGTTTGCAATCAAAAACAGCATCTTATATTGTTTAGTTTTTATTGTGTGTATTGATTTATTTCTTGCTGAGTTCTTTGGTTTGGCATGTGAAAAATTTTCTTTGGTTTCTGATTAGATTAACCTTTGTGTTTTGTGCAGTAGAAGGGACTGTGGTGTTCTGATTTCTGCTTTCTGCTTTTGATGGATTTGGCGAGAGTGAGGATCGCAGGTTTGGCCATTTTGTTGTACTTTTTTTTTTTGTTAGCTTAGTTTTTAGTCGTTGTTGTGTCCTCATGAATTGCATGCAGTTTCTTAGCTCAAAGTCTAGACAGGCTTGAAGTTGAACAAGACAATATAACCAAAAATATCCATGTTGTTTATTGTAATATTCAGAAAACTGTGAACAACACTTACTGCATAACCACACATTGCTTTATTGGACACAAAGTATTTTCAAAAGATTTCTTCTGCTGTAAGTACTCAACAAATAACTGAAGCATGTAATTTTCTTTTCTGCACTTTCAAAAATCATATAAAATAAATACCAACCAAGAATTATTGTTTCATGACTGATGCATTGGTTTTTGACATTATTGATCTATTGAATTTACTAGATAATAAGCAGCAGTTTTTGTTTTGTTGGTTTTTTTTTCTTTCCCTTAATTAGTAATCTATTAGTTTTAGCTATTTTGGGGCGGCTATTTGGGATTAAATTTGGGTTTAATTGACTTCTCCCTTCGGTATACAGCTTTTAAAAATTCCCTGCCTTCAGTTCTTTTATACGTCTGCCATTTAGAATATCATCTACCCTCATGCTCTATGGCTGTTCTCTTTAATGTTGCTACATCTCTAAGTTGAGTTGATTTCATGATTTCCTGTTCCAGACTCCACCCCTGTAACTATATCTAAGACGGTCCAACTCTCATATACGAAGCTTATTATAGGGTGGCTTAACTACTACACGATGGTTGAGAAATTTGATTCATCAAGGGGGTTCAAAATCTCTACTTATGTTTACTGATGGATACGTCAGGTGAGACCACTCTTTTCAATTTAAATGGTCAACAACTTGGTGAGTAGTAATATATATCATTTATCATGAGAGATTGATTCTTTGGCAAGGCTAAAACTGGTATACATGTTCTTTGCATTCCAGGGTGTTTCAAGAGCACTGGTTGAAAATTCCAGAACCTTACTACTGCCTACACATTTGCATGAGAGGTTAGGGTTAATCAAAAATGCAAAAGTTAGATTGGAAGAGAAACGAATAACTCCATCTATCGATGGAAGTTTTTTTTTGGTTATCATCAGAAAGCAATTACTTTGTCAACTAAAGTATATATGAATATGCTGATGCCAGCAATGTTTATTTCTTTAATTACACTTTGTTTTCAGAGGATTGCAGAAAGCCTGAATATGTCCAAAAAGAAAGTTAGGAAGTTACTCATGTACTAAATGTTTTATTTCTTCTGTTTCATGGCATTCCTCTGTTGTCCTCTTATACTCCATACAAGTTCATAATGTTCAGGCAATCAGTAAGGTTTTTTTTCCACTCGATAGAGATGCATTCCCCTCTTTGAAACCGCATGCAATTGGTTTTACTTTGTTTTCAGAGCTGAATTCATGATGTTGAAAACATGTTGGAACTTCTAAAATTAAAAGCTGTCATGTGTCTTCTAGAATTATACTATGTACTATGAAACTGATTTGAAAGCAAAACATCTTCCCTTTCTTAAATGTGCATGACTACTATTAAGAGAAATGAGGCAGCGCTGAACTCTGTCTTGCTATAGATCAAGAAATCTATTTGTATGAACTAAGAAGATGACAAATAATTGTTCTGTTCAGAGTGTCTCATTTGCTCCCTACCCATGAAGAACTCTGGCTCAGAGTTCTTATAATTAATGTTTGAGCTGATTAGTTTGCCTTTTGGTTACTCTTATAATTTACAGAACGAATTACAGCGTCAAGCACGAACCACACTTGCATCATGATAAATCCACGCATTCCACAGGCGCAACAATATAAAACTGAGTAAGTTCTTTTACAATAACAAAATTTCTCTCCTTTTGTTCCCACAATGTTAATGTACTGCTCATATGATTCATTTCTAACTTACTATGTCATCTGTTGGCTGATTCTTCTTTTGGTATTCTTTTTTTCTTTCTTTACTATGTTATCTATTGGCTGATCATATTGTTCGTTTGATATGCTGCTGATTGGTATCAAGTGCTCGACAAACCAAGAGAGGCCAACACCTTATGAAATGAATATCTAAAAGCATCAAAAGTGCATTCTACCTGCAACCAGTTTTTATAAAATCCTTCAATGTAGACCCTCTTTTGAGTCTCTTTAGCTGGAGACCCAAACACAAGACACAGCTAAAGAATAGTTTATCCCTTCCTTGGTAAGTTTTCTCTGCAAGCTATTTTATCACTATGATTGATAAAAGTATATTCTCTACTACTTCTCTACTCTGTTCATATTAAAAAAATACGATCATCAGAGTCTTTATATTGATTCTTTATTATTTCCTATTTTCAACATGAAATTGATGATTTACTCCAAAGTTACTTTTGATTAAAAGTAAATTGTATCAATCTTCATATAATGTATACTAGATTTCATTTCAGTTCAATCTTGATATAATGTATACTTTTAAACTTATTTTCTCTCCCAACATTTGCTCTCTGCATTCATTATGGTTTTCCTTTCTCCTTACTATTTCTTTTTTCTTTATCTAACTTTAGCCACTGAAAATCTGATCCATTGTAAATATTAGCACTTAATTGATTCAGTAGCGTGTGTTTTTGATTAATGTTGACACTATTTTTGCAAGTTTGTTGACCACTCAACATTTTATGATTTATGACCATGGTTTCTACTCTCTTTGACAGAGTCAAAAAATGGGACAGTGCCTTGGTTGTATCTGAGCAGACCAGTCTACTATTGCAATCAGAAAAACTTTTGGAAAGTTTGATGATGTGCTTGAATCCGGTTGTCATTGTTTGCCTTGCTGTTGAGGTAGTGCAGTAGCTGCTCATGTCTTTCTACAACTGCAGCAATTAGATGTTTCACTGATACACAGATTTGGAAGCTTAAGAAATTGTGCTCCAAGGTTAGCATAATCACTAACTATGTTGATTTTGTGAAATCAGCACATTCCCCAAACAATGCTGACTTTTTAAAATGAGCAATAGCCCTTCATTCTTAATAAAATTTATCAAATGTACATTGCAGGGGCCGAACCATAATCTGCATCAATGTTCAATCAAATTGGTGGAACTTCAGAATAAGAACAAGGCACAAAACCTGTAATTTTCTAGCCAACATCCATCAAACAGTTCTCATTATTGTCTTTCATCTATTGCTTTATTAAACGATACATACCAAGTTTGATTTGAAGTTATTGATTCCGGTGGAGAAATTCGTGTAGCATGTTCAACAGAAACATTCTGCTATGCAATGTTATCCCAGTAACATATAACATTAATTCCCGCAGCAAAGCGCGGGCACTCTTCCTAGTAAACAAAATTTAGCAGTAGGGCTTTGTCTGGGATCCATTTCATTTCCTCTTGCTGGTGTTGTACGTCCCCGACTGCCGACCTAGAAATTTCAGTTCAGAAACCCAATCTCTGTTTCTTTTGCCTCTCTTCTGTGATGAGAATCAAACACATTCGCACCTCTCTGTGTGCTGAGAGAGACTAGATGCTGATCAAAACGCTGCGTTTCGTCGGCGATCGTCGAAATCCGTATCGGAATGCAATCCAACGTATCTTCAACGACCTCAGGTTTGCAAACCCCATATTCAATATGCTCAAATTCAGTTCTGAGAATCATAAATTTTTTTTTTTTTTTTTAAATTAAGTTGATGTTAATGGCTAATTAGAGCAGTCGGGCTATTGGGTTTGCTACATATTTGCTTCGATTGAGTTGATTGTACTGATACGGTGTAGTCAATTTAGATTAGAGAATCCAAATTATGGAGCAAAGTGGATTCCTTTTTGCATTGTTGATGGTTTTTGAGGACATAGAATCCTATCGGGACATTTCAATTTTTTTCATATACCGAGGGCATAGTCTATGCTCTGTTTGTTCATTGGTGCAAAAAGGATTGCATAATTACATCTCTGTATTCCAATGATTTTGATTTCCTGTTCCAACTCTCCTCATTTCGTCTTGTTTTTTATTACATAGACTGTAACCAAAGATTTCTACTGGTTGTGGCAATTTCCTCATGTTTAGCACAATAGAGTAAATGGTCACTTGGAGTAGTTTACATGCATAATATACTCTAGACTCTAGAAATCATCTAAAATATGGCTTCTGGATAGAGATGAGTTTTGTATTGAAAGTGCTATTTTCTTGGGCAGGGAACTTATGTTGAATGAATCAAAGCGGAAGTTGTGTAGTCTCCTGCTCGTGCTCTTTCCTTGATAGCAACCGTACAGGGTATAGAAACTTTTATCTACACCTTTTAGTTTATCTATATATTATTTTGCCTTTTTGTTTCTCACTTTGGTTCTATCTAAAAGTTTTCTGGAAGAGTGTGGGCAGTGGGTGCTCTTTGTTGCTGGGAGAACTTGTGTCTAAAGAGAGAAGAAAATTAGACTTTTCTCGTGTGGTGATGAGGGATCTTTTGAGCTAGTATGGTGTGAGAAAGAGACAACTTGAGAGTTTGGTTTGACTATTGACGAGAGGAAGAAGATTGGGTTTTTATTGGAGTTCTAAGGTCGATTTCTTTCAATCTAATTTCTTTTCCTTATTTCCTTTTGGGAGGATCAGAACTATGCTGACATTCATTTCCGGGTTCCGTTAGTTTAATTTCTGAGTTGGTTAAATCCCTATTAAGTACCTTTCGACATACCCTTTAAGTTGTTTGAGAATTGTTTTTGAAAGAATTTCTATTGTGCAGATCCTTAGGATGCAGCGTATGGAATGAGTGCAGAGTTCATAGAGTTTTAATTTTGCTACTCTTCCTTTCTTTTTGTTTCTGCGTTACTATTTACTAACCTACTATCTTCTTTTGGGTTTGATCCCTTGTCACGCCCCGAATTTTGAATAATAATTCAAATCCGAAACATGAATTAAACAATTTAAATCAAATAAACGTACTGAATTTTTTTCTCAGAAATAAACACACCTCGCCTCACTCACTAATACATAAACCAAATCCTCAAGAGTTTAATATTACAACACACTCTCTCCAAATTTAAATGTAAGCTCAAATGAGCATAACAACCTCACAATAAAGCTGTAACTCAAATACCACTACTCTAAGCAGCCTGATCACCTTCTCGATTCTCCTGACCTGTAGGATTTTCCGCTACACAATTTGAATAGTGTACCGGGATTGCAACAACACCAAACCCGGTAAGCTTTTGACAGCTCGTATGAGTAAACAAGAATAAACTGTTGATTTATTAAAATACATTTCCTTTAACTCAAGTGTAGAAATGTAGAAACATCACAATCACAACGACCACCACAAAACCACTTCACTTTCTCACTCTCATATATATATATATATATATATATATATATATATATATATATATATATATATATATATATATATACCCTTATGAGTCACTCCCTGTTACCCTCATAAGGTCACTCAACATTTGGCAGACAGACTAGAGCTCTAACTGATCGTAACCATCGGCCCGGCGCGAGAGCGTGGTTCACGATTTAATACTATTAGTAACCACCGACCCGGTACAAGAGCGCGATTCACTAATAGATGCCATGGTCACCCCGTGACCTATTGATCTCCACAGATCAATATATCTCAACCAATCAATAATTTATTGTTTCTCAAACAATAAAACTCAACACCTCACTATATGGTTTCCTCAACAAAAATCCATCAATACATATATATTTTTCATGTAAATAATATATGTACATAGACATTCACACAGGAATGCCTATTAATACCAACTATAGATCTCGTACAATAAAACAATAAATTCCTTTTTATACACAAAATCATTTTCACATAATTACGACCAAAAATAAAGTAATTAAATTTATTCGGTTCGTAATATGAACCACGTGAGATTTACTCACCTCTTATCCAGCTGCGTCTTCTAAGCAGTTCAAAATACGATTCACAATCGTCCACCAACTCATACCGTCAGTCACCTAATCAGATACGATCTTATCTTAGCAAATCAATCATAAACCACACAAATAATACAATCCAACGGTCGGATTCTAAATTAAACGATGATCCAACGGTCGGATCGAAATTAAACGATGATCCAACGGTCGGATCTTCGCCCGTGACCACACAGAGTCATCGGGACAGTCATACAATCAACATATTAAAATCACAAGTCCATCCGACGGTCTGATCTTCACAGATCACAAATCGAACGATCGAAAGCGATCGAAATCGTCAAATTCATGACTAAATCATACGATATCCAAAAATTGCGTATAATATATCGAAATGATCGTATTGAAAATTAGAATCTAAAAATGTAAAGAAATCACATTTTTGACCCCCGGAGGTGGCCGGAAATGGCCGCCGGAGTTAGGGGCAGAGCCGCCGCCGACCACCGCCAATGGCGTCGGGGCCAGGCTTCTCCTCTTCATCTCATCAAATCTAACCATTTTCCTAACTATCATGAAGTCTGAAAATGACTGGAAGGGATAGAAATTACCTCGAACCAGTCGGGTTGGCCGGAAAATTTCCAGAATCCGGCGAGAATTTGCAGAACCGGCGAGCTATGATTTCGACGTAAAAACTTCAATTTCAGGCCTCAATCCCTTCTGGAGAGTTGTTAATAACATCAATTCGAACTCACGGGTTCAAGAATCACTCAAAACGAAGCTCTACAGCTCGAGATATCTTGATCGAAAGCTTCGGTGGCCGGAAAATTTCCAGAATCCGGCGAGCTTGAGTTCCGACGTAAAAACTTCAACAAATCGCTTCGATCCCTTCATGAAAGTTGTTCAGAACTTCAATCTGAGTTCACCAGCTCAAGAATCACAAGAAATGATGGTCTGTAGCTCGAGATATCCGGATCGATTGCTCAGTTTTTCGATTTTGATCGGGGCTGGCTTCCAGCTGCCACCACGCGCAGCGCCTCCGTGAAAGGACACTTCTGGGAGTTTCAGGAGGTTGAGGTGAGCTCGAGGATGAAGTTTGGTGAGGATTGGTGACCGGTAGCTTGAGATATCAAGCTTGGAACCAAAACGAGCTCAAACCGGGCGGAGCTTCCCGCCGCCGCTGGTGGCCGTGTCGCGGTTCAAGGCTGCCTCTAGCAGCTGCGCAAGGTATAGGTGAAGGCGTGGAACGTGGTCTGGGGTCGATCGATGGCCTATGGAGCGAGAACTGCAGTTCCTTCCACCGACGCTCCTCACAAGCTTGGAGAATAATTGCTCTGTTTCTTGGATGGTTTCGGACGAGAGAGAGAGAGAGTGAGAACTGCAGTTCCTTCCACCGACGCTCCTCACAAGCTTGGAAAATAATTGCTCTGTTTCTTGGATGGTTTCGGACGAGAGAGAGAGAGAGTGAGAACTGCAGTTCCTTCCACCGACGCTCCTCACTATAGCACCCAGCTTTTCCCTTTGTTGCTCAAAACACGGAAACATGCTCCACTTTTCTTTTATCAACAGTAAACCCACTAAACATGCTGCCAAAACAGGTTATTACATCCCTTCGGTGCAAGGGATTTGTGAATGTGTTCTTTTGAAATCTGTATCTTCTATATTTGTATGGTAGAAACATACTAGACTTTTGAAAGAAGTAATAGTTTGGTTCCAACTTCCAAATTGAATTTCTATAAATGCAGGTTTTTTTTTCTTTTCTTCTGCTTTTCCTTTTCTGTGTAGTTCTCTATGTCATAATGTTGGGATTGGGGAGTGACAAGCTACACATACATATAGGGTGTTTAAACCTTAACATTGTTTGGGTTCATATCTTCAATGTTCGATTATGTTTGTAATTTAAATCAATTTACTTTCAGTCATAATTTATTATATTTTTCTACAGGTTGCTTTCCAAAGTTTAGGAAATGGTTCGGTCAGGATTGACAAGTGGTCAGGGATCAGTTTCTGAAAAATCTGTAATCATCAGTTGTTTTGGTGGACACACGTTACTGTTCCAGTAACTGAACAATATGGATGTGTAGTTCTAGGATAGTTTCTATCAAGGACAATGGGTTTTATGGAAATATTATTGGCCTTTTGAATTAACTGTTGTATCATGTTACCTCTTGGGTGTGCATTGATTAGTAGCCTTTCTATTCAAAACTGCATACTAATGAAATCTTGTGGACAATGGATTTTATGTTTGCATTGGTACTAATGTTCTTGTGCTTGTGATTTATAATTGCCATGTTTGCAGTCATATATCGATCTACTTGTGGTTTATTAAATTGGTCTTATCATTTTGGCTTTTTACTCTGTCAAATCGATCCCACTAAATATTAGCTTCTCATTTCCTCCCTCAATTCCATACATCTTGCACATTCCATGGCATATTTAGACTTCTTTGTTTACTTCAACTAGAAGAATACTTCACAAATTTTGTTTTACTGCTTGTGTTGCTCCTGGTGATCAGTGTGCATTTGAGAACTAGTAATCTTCCACCTGGTGATCACTGTGTATTTATGAAAGCCTTTGATAGAACGTTTGACATGTATAAATTCTACAGTTGACCTAGCTATTAACAAAAAGACCTCTGATTGGCCTCGCCAAACTCCTACTTCTCGTTGGCTTTAATCTAAATCAAAATTAAGTCCTCATTTTCCCTTAGTACAGTACTTGTTTTGCTTTAACTCCAACTTTATCTAGTTTTTGTTTACATTTGCTGTGAGGTCACCCTTCTGTGAAATTTTAAAGACTAGGGTGGCATTCAGGAAATCATAGTAGAAAGGGAAAACAATGTACACTGAGAGTGAGGTTAAGCTAATCAAATACATGTCACAAACTTTAAAAGAGCATCTGGCTTAGTACAAAAACAAATTAAAGGACTCGATACTGTTGTTGCCTAATCATTTAGCGTTTTATGACACATACAATAGGAGCATCATGCCTATGTTGAATCATGTGATCTCCGCGCAGCAACTTCCGGCGTATTCACCCTAGTATGCCCATAAGTCTATCATACAATACTGCTGAGGAGATTGGGTAAACTTCTTCCTCTCTGGCCGCGGGCAATGACTCCATTAATCAGCACCATGAGATTGCTCAGAAGCAAAAGCCATACTGAAGGAAACACCTGAAAGTTGGGAATGAGGCATAGCCTCTAAACCATATCAACAACAGCAAGGCTAATCCTAAGCAGGAATTCAACTCAAAAGGTCAGTAGTTGAGCACTGTTAAGGTCACAGCCTCAACCACAGATAGAGGATAACGAAAAGAAAGAAGAAAAGAAATAACAAACTGAATTTTTCATAGATAGCCCGCAACGATTACATCAGGGGAATATATATATCCCTCATACTGCTCACATGTGATGGACACGTGATAGCCACCAACAAGAGATGGCAGATTAAACTCTAATGATAGTTAATTAACTCTAACCACTAATTACCCAGCTTAACAGATAATAGCTAACAACTATATCTTAGTCGGCTTAGGAAACTGATACAAGGATCAATTTCATAACAGTCCATCCCTCTAGAAATCAAGCTTGCCTTCAAGCTTGAAAATCTGGAAAACGTTGTAGCAAATCTTCAGCCTCTTCCCACGTGGCTTCTTCTACAGAAGAACCAAGCCACTGGATCAACCATTTGGTTACTGCAACATTACCTTTTTTAAACATCCTTCTCTCAAGAACCTTGGCAGGGTACCATCTCAGATTGTGAGGATCCACATGAGGTGGGAGGTGAGCCGAAACCACAGCCGCATCCCCAATTTTCTTTTTTAACAGAGATACATGAAACACTGGGTGCACCTTGGCTGAATTTGGAAGTCTAAGCTTGTAGGCCACTGTTCCCACTCTTTTTTCTACCTGATAAGGTCCATAATATCTAGGGGCCAGCTTGTGCACCAATCTTTTTTCTACTGATTGCTGCCTGTATGGTTGGAGTTTCAAGTAGACCCAATCCCCTTCAACAAACTCCCTCTCAGTATGCTTCTTGTCATAAAATTGTTTCATCCTAACCTGAGCAATCTGCAGATTTCGCTTAAGGAGTGCCAGCAACTCATCTCTTGTTCGGAGTTGGTGATCTACTGCATCCACAGCTGTAGAACCAGGTGTATATAGGGTAATGGCAGGAGGTTCATACCCATACAAAGCTTGAAATGGTGTCATGCCTATAGCGGAGTGGTAAGCTGTGTTATACCACCATTCCGCCCAGGGTAGAGCCTCCACCCACGAATGAGGTTTTTCACCAACTACACACCTCAAATACTGTTCCAGAGTCCTATTGAGATTCTCAGTTTGTCCATCAGTCTGGGGATGGTAAGCGGAGCTTTTGGTGAGTGCAGTACCTTGAACCTTGAAAAATGCCTCCCAAAAATTGCTTAAGAAAATGGGATCCCTATCAGAGATAATAGACTCAGGTATGCCATGTAGCTTGAAGATGTTGTTGACAAACTGTTGAACCACCATAGAAGCTGTATACGGGTGAGCCAATGCAATGAAGTGACCATACTTGGTCAATCTATCAACAACCACCAGTATGACCGTTTTTCCAGAAGAGCTAGGTAAGCCTTCAATGAAATCCATGGAGATATTGGTCCAGGCTTTATCCGGAATGGCGTTAGGTTGCAAAAGACCAGGTGGATGTATGGTCTCATAGTGATTTTGCTGGCAAACGTGACAAGCAGCCACAAACCTCTTGATGTCTTGGTGCATGCCTGGCCAAGCAAAAGACCTCGAAACTCTTTTAAGTGTCCTGTGCCTACCAGCATGGCCCCCACTTAACCCACCATGGAGCTCCTGTAGGATTTTATCTCTCCAACTATCATGCTTTGGGACAAAAATCTTGTTCCTGTATAGTAGTTGGGAATTTAGGACAGAATATTGAGGATGAGAGTGAGGGTCTTGTGTAACTTGCTGCAAAATGAGATTAACTTCAGGATCACGCAAACAAGCAGCTTGAATGTCTTTAATGAACCCATTGATGGGTGAAGAGACACCAATGATAGAGTTTAAAGCTCCAAACTTAGATATGACCTCAGTATCCAAGTTGGTTAACTCCTCCTTCCTAGATAGCACGTCAGGAGCAACATTAGCCTTACCAGCTTTATAGTGTATGGAATAATCATAACCAGCTAGCTTGAGTAGCCATTTTTGTTGTGTAGGAGTAGAAATTTTTTGATCCAAAAAGTATTGGATAGTCCTGTGGTCCGTATAGATCTTGAAATGCTTCCCCAACAAATAAGGCCTCCAATGGTGCACTGCAAAAACTACGGCCAACATCTCTTTATCATAAACTGAAAGTGTAGCATGCCTAGGTGCCAAGGCTTTGCTAAGAAAAGCGATAGGGTGCCCTTCCTGTGATAAGACAGCCCCTATGCCAATACCTGAAGCATCACACTCAAGAATGAATTCTTTTGTAAAGTCTGGAAATGCCAATACAGGTGTACTCATAAGAGCATGCTTGAGAGCTTCAAATGCTGCCTCAGACTGGTGAGTCCACTGAAAACCTCCACTTTTCAACATATCCGTCAAAGGCTTAGCAATTAAACCAAAATTTCTCACATACTTCCTGTAATAGCCAGCTAGCCCCAAAAAACCTCTCAACCCTTTGACCGTCTTAGGTTTGCTCCAACTCTTAATACACTCAATTTTTGCAGGGTCCACGGCTACACCATCTGCACTGATCACATGTCCTAAGTACTCAACACTTGGGACTCCAAAGCTACACTTGCTCTTCTTTACTTTCAGAGAGTGTTGTTGCAGTTTCACAAAGACTTTTTCCAAGTGCTCTAAATGAGATTCAATAGAGGAACTGTAAACCAAGATGTCACCAAAAAACACTAAAGCAAACTTTCTTAGATAGTCCCTCAAAACATCATTCATCACCAACTGAAATGTAGAAGGGGCATTGGTGAGTCCAAATGGCATGACCAAAAATTCATAATGGCGATTGTGTGTCCTGAAGGCCGTCTTGCTCACATCAGCAGCATTCATTCTAATTTGATGGTATCCCGATCTTAAGTCAAGTTTTGTGAAAATGGTGGAACCATGAACTTCATCCAGTAGCTCATCCACCACAGGAATTGGATATTTATCCTTGACTGTAACAGCATTCAAGGATCGATAATCTACACACATTCTCCATGTACCATCTTTTTTTTTAACTAAAAGCACAGGTGAGGAAAAGGGACTGACACTAGGCTTAATTACTCCATTGTCAAGCAGTTCTTGAACAATCTTTTCTATTTCAGCCTTTTGAAAATGAGGGTACCTGTAAGGTCTCACACTTACTGGAGGTGTGTTTGGGAGCAATTCAATCTTGTGATCCTGTTTCCTGCTTGGTGGGAGCGTTGTGGGTGTGCTAAATAATTCTTCATACTTGCTGATTAAGCTCTGAATCTGAGCATTTTCAGTGGCAACAGTTTGATGCGTCAAGGTTGCTTGTACCTGGATCAGCAGGGCCTCCTTCTCCTTCTTGAGAAGTTTGGTCATAGCCTTGCAGCTGATGACAGATGGAGCAGCAGATGTCTCACCTTGAAGTTGGTGCTCTGACCCGTGTACACAAAACCGCATTTTCATTGTCTCAAAATTCCACACTATATCTCCCAAAGACCTGAGCCAACCTGCACCTAGAACCATTTCACAGCCAGTCATAGGTAAAATATAAAAGTCATCAGAAAAAGTGTAATGCTGAAGTTGTAGATCAATCTTGACTTCCCCTCTAGTTTTCATTTTAGCACCACTAGCTAAAATGACATTTAAGGGAGAGAGTTGATGAATCGGAGTCTTGGTTCCTTTCAACAATTGCGGGTGAATAAAATTGTGAGTAGCCCCGGAATCAATGAGCACATGTACCAACTTTTTATTGAACACACCCTTCAATTGCATGGTGGCTGGATTGGAATCGCTGTCATTCATAACTTGCAACCTAATCAAGGGTTCTTCAATGTCAATGATAGGAGGAACCTCCTCCTCCACCATTTCTAGTACATTGATAAGCTCACTCTCATCTTGAACTACTTCCATGATCATCAACTGTCCTTTCCTGCAATTGTGGCCTGGTTTAAATGTTTCTTCGCAAAAAAAACATTGATTTTTGGCCCTTCTTTCTTGATATTCAGCCTGGGATAACCGCTTGTTCCCCATATTTGGATGCGACCCTTTAATCCCTGGAGCATTTCTGGGTGAGAAAGGTACTGGAGCCCTAGCACTACCACCATGGGAAGTGAGCTTTGGTGTTGAAGTGAAGTGAGTCCTAGCCTGGCCAGAATGTCTTGCATAGCTCCTGTAACTTTCACTTCTAGTTTCATAAACCCTTGCTAATTCACACGCCTCATAAAGGGATCGAGGTTTTTGTGCTTGCACATCCACTCGAATATCTTCCTTCAAGCCACCAATGAAGCAAGAGAGTAGTACCTCAGGGGGAAAGCCAGGAGCCCTCCGTGATAGTTTGGTGAATTGTTCCATGTAATGTTCAACACTGGTAGTTTGAGACATCCTTGCCAAAGCAGCTTGATACTCCGATCTATTATAGCTACTAAACTCCCTCATCAATAAATCGGCAAGACCTTGCCAAGTGTGGGGAAATTCATGCCGAAACATGTACCATCGATCAGAGGCTTTGTCTGAAAGGTGCATAGTGGCTAGAGAGAGTTTCCTATCCTCTGGGATCTGGTAAAACTCAAAATATTGCTCAGCTTTATTAAGCCATTCCACAGGATCACCTCCACTGAAAACACTAAACTCAAGTCTCATCTGCTTCATGGTTGGAAGATTGGGATCAACATAAGGTGTGTGGAATAGATGCTGAGGCATATAAGGTACTGGGCCGATGTTGGAGTGAAACGATGGGTATTGGATGTGCTGGGATGTCAATGGAAAGCTGGAATTAGGTGGTGTCACACTGGTAGTGGTAGTGGTGGCCAATATTGGAGGTACAGCGTGCCCCTGAGCAGTGCTCCTAGCCTGTGAGTAAGTGGGTACAGCAATTGATATCGAAGGCTGGACCGTATAAGGACCAGAATAGGTCATGGCCAATGAGTCATGTTCCCCTATAAGATAGCTAGAGTGAGGACCCAAGGAAAATGGTTGTGAACCTCCAGTAGGAAAAGTTGTTCCCATAAAAGTAGCGAAGGGTTGTGATCCATACTGTGAGGGATGAAAATACTGAGGGTGAGGCTGTGCGCCTCCCCCATGCCCCAACGGAAGCGGAGAACTAGTAGAGCCACTACTTAAGGAACCTATAGAGCTACCAATACTAGCGGGAAGGGGCTGAGACCCAGCAAGAGTCATACCCTCGGAAGGTTTAGGCAAATGATCCATATTAACAAGCTGAGAAGCAACAGATGTCACATGTTTTGGACTAGTAACAGTCTCACTAATAAATCCGAGCAACACATCATCATTACCCAGATTCAAAATAGGAGAGTGAGACATATTACCCTCAGATCTGGCCAGTGTAGACGAAGAACCCACCAAAGCAGGTGGAAAGTGTGGTGGAGGGGAGATCGATCCAAATCGGACCGAGCCATCCGGGTGAGGAACGGCGGTGTCGCCTGGTTTGGGGAGACGGAGCTGCTGCAGATCCGCCAAGAGCACCTCCTTGAAACCGGCAAGAGAAGTGGCTATGGAAGCCTGAAAGGAAGCTTGCAGAGTGGCCTGCATCTCGGCCAAGCGAGCATTGGTCTCATCACGGTGGATCTGAAGCTCAAACTCCATGTGAGAAAGCTCACCGGAGACGGGCGGCGGAGAAGGCGGTTTCGACCCTGTGCCCTTAAGCTTGTGGCTGGCTCTGGATACCAATTGTTAAGGTCACAGCCTCAACCACAGATAGAGGATAACGAAAAGAAAGAAGAAAAGAAATAACAAACTGAATTTTTCATAGATAGCCCGCAACGATTACATCAGGGGAATATATATATCCCTCATACTGCTCACATGTGATGGACACGTGATAGCCACCAACAAGAGATGGCAGATTAAACTCTAATGATAGTTAATTAACTCTAACCACTAATTACCCAGCTTAACAGATAATAGCTAACAACTATATCTTAGTCGGCTTAGGAAACTGATACAAGGATCAATTTCATAACAAGCACCCACCTAAGATGAAGGCATAACTTAAAATCCCCTAGAGAGACAGCATACTAAACAAACAAATTCCATCAAAGAGAAATCTAACAACCTTGACAACGAAAATTCAGAGCATGTAATCCCAATGCAGATGAATTTAGTGCCACAAAAGATGAAGATAAAGGGACTCAACCAACACATTGACAAAATTGAGACTGTAGACATCATAATCCAGATTCAAAATAAACATTGATCAAGTCAAGAACTTATCCGGGATGGGATTAAAACCACCTAATTCTATAGCCGAATAACCGCATATGTCTGTAAAAGGGAAAATTTGTATGCCAAACAATAGCGCATCATCAGAAAATCAAAACCCCCTGCCAAAACCCATATGTAATATCCCACAATGCGCAGGAAAGAAAATCTATATTAAATACCAAGGATTTAACAAAAAAAAGATTAAAGTTTTCCTTTAAAATGGTTCTCATAAAAATAAAAACTGGATATAACAACCTACCTAAGCAAATTCAAAGTGAGAGTAAGTTAATCAAAATCCACAACTAACCAATATGGATATATATCATGATGCATTGATTCAATTAACTTGATAGGATATATATCATCAACTGTTGGAGAAGTAAGGTAATAAAATCTGAGATGGGAGATGAACATCAGAACTCAGAGACTCCAAGAAAATACGAGTAAATAAAATCACAACAAAAAATTCAGAAAATTGAGGCGTCCTCCTGCAATATCTCCGCCTGTGAATACAAACAAACCCATAACTGCTTTTGGTTAACTAATTCGTTACCTACAAACTGCCGCAATGAATTGGGTTTCGATGATTTTCAACTTCCTAGTGTTACTCAAATTGGGATCCCATATCAGAACAAACTTGGGCCGCCCGACTATGAACGATCAATTAACGGTGCTGACAATTCAAATACATGCTGCAATTCAAAATATTCTTCTCTCGTCTCAGATTTGAGAAAACCGGAGTCGGCGGCAACCTTGGAGGCTTTGGGACTCCCACGAGCACCGCGTGTGGGGACGGTAAAATTTTCATCTTACTGCCTTTCACCTATTTTTGTGGTCAGACTTCAGTTCTTGACTAACCAACTCTAAACTAACGGAGGCTTTTAAAACGTTAGGCACGTGGTCACGTGCTGTCAGTGCCCAAACACTCTAGGTGCACTGGATACACTCCCATGAGAATGTGACGTTTCTGCTCTCTTCACCACAATGCTTGGATGATGTGGCATTGTATCAACATTTCTTTTATGTTTTCCATGAATAATGTGTCGATTTCTCAACTTTGATTGTTTTTCAACAGTTTTAACGGATTTTTATCGTAGAAATTCCGTTGAAAAAAGAGAGCAGGAGAATAGCAGAAAACAAAAAAATAAAATGAAAAAAAAGGTATGAACCGTAGATTCATGATGTCAAACTATCAACACAAATTAAGCATAAGCAGAGTAAGAGAGATGATTTTCACTTTGTAGTGAAAAAGAGAAAGAGAGTTTTAGGAGAAAATGAAAAGAGGGTTTTGTCCTTTTGTTGGGGTTTAAGGGATTGGGGCAATGCAAACAAGGCCAAAGTTTTGGACAAAGTTAGGTATTTCAGTTTTTTTCTTTGGAGGCATCATAACAAAGTAAGATGGTTTTTTTTGTTTTTTGGAGATTAATGAAACTTCATTAATAATTACATATGAGAGTAAACCCAATGGGAGTTGCCCAAAACAAGGCCCAAGTACAAATAATCCCAATAAGGAAAAGTGTAACCCTAAAAATTAAATAAAACATCAACTCCTACAATACTAACACAGCCTCCGCCGCTGTCAGAAGCCAAGAAGCCAAGAGGATGTGAGAAGTGCTGAATTGAAGTGATGAGTACCAAAGAAAAATCCCAAAAAGCAGATCTAGTCAAAACCAAAGTTAAAGGGGATGAGAGAAAGGAACCAATACCACACACCAACTTTCTTTTCTCTACCAAAGAGACTCAAACCAGGAAGGAAACAAAGCCACTAAAATGGGACAGAAGCTAATAGCAAAGAAAAAAACCAATGATGAATGGGGGTGAAACACCCATGTGTGAGCACCCATAACCCTCTAGGTAAGTGATTCTCACTTTTAAGAGGTAGCCCAAAAATCCTTCATGTAGCAGGTCTTTGGTAGATGGAGGGAAGCTGGTGTGAGGTAAGGGGTAAAGGGAATCATGGAGTTTTTTGGATGTGAAATTTTTTTGTGATGATCAGCAAAGAAAGGAGGAACAAGGTCCAAGGAGGAACAACGTCCTCTAGAACTGAACATACGCTAGCAAAATCACCACAAGGGGTGTGAGAGAAGCAAGGGGAAAAGATGAAGAACAGAGGAACTGAGAAAAAGAGAGACCAAACGAGAAAGGCCACCCCCAACTCTCTCTCAAGCCTTTGATCTAGATTCGGAGGGATCAAGTTCCGGGCAAGAGAGAAAGGGGGAGGGAGATTGGTTTTCTCAAATCTGTTTTCTCTCTCTAGGTTTTAGAGAGAGACGCTCTGACATCCCTCCAATCTTAAAACTTGATGTTTTTGGTTTGGATGGTTGAAAGTAAGATGGTTTAGCTATGAGAAATTGAGAAGAAAGAAGATGTTGAGTCGTAGAGACCTAGTCATGTGGCCCTCAAAGATGGATGCAGAACATTACTCTAATTCTCTTTTTTCTTATTCTTTTTCCCTCATTTTTTTCATATTCTAAACAATTTTTCCCTCACAGACCCAAAAACAGAAAAGATCAATTTTTTTTCTTCAGATTTTTTGCACCAACAGTTTCTGAAGAATTAGGTGACTGACAATATGATACCTGAACTTACAAAGTTATCAACGTAATACCCAGACTCAATTTTTCATATCAACATCGTACCTGCAATCATTTTCAGTCACAACGCCATCAATTTGACTATGTGCGACGCACGTGATTGGTTAAATGAGGCAAAAAAGACTGATTTGCCCTTACTTCGTTAAATTTCTCTCTTATTCATCATCCTCTTTCTTGAAACAGATCAAATCCAAAACCCAATTACACATTCATCATTCTCTCCGCCGCACCTGCAAATTTGTGCAAATTTCCCCGCCCCATAAAACTCCTCACTAGTTTGGGATCCTCACACGACAGCACAACACCCAGTTTAATCCCATAAATCTTAGCCTCCTTCCTTGTCAAAACAGCAGCCGTCTGGAGGTGGAGACTTGAGCCTAACTTGAGCTGGATCGAGATCCACAGCCATGGCTGTAATATCTCAGCTCGATGAAACTCCTCCTCAAAATCAACAGATCTCTCACTCTCTCTATTAAACAAACTCCTTGAGCATTGGATAAACCTGCCGAGGTAGAGGAAGTTCTCGGTGGTTCAGTTGGGTGGGTACTCAAGAAACAAGCTTTATGAGGAAGCAATTGGTACCTTTATTTTTTTTTTCTTTTTTTTAAAGAGGATCAAAGGGCTTCACTCCTGTCCCCATAGTAACTCGAACTCATGACTTCGTACATAGGTAGTGGGTGCTCTAACCACTAAGCTAACACCACTGAGCAATTGGTACCTTTATTAAGTTGATAAGCATCGCAGAGTTTAAATCCGATAATTTTACAATGCCTTGTGTGATCAAGGCCTATGGTGGGCTTTTGGATGTGGGTTTGGGGCAAGGGGTACATGGGATGGTTGTGAAAATGGGTTTGGTTTCGGATGTGAAATTTGGGGAATGTATTGATTGCGATGTATGGAAAATTTGGGTTTGTTGGAGATTCAGTTAAGGTGTTTGAGAAAATGAGTGAGAGGAACTTGGTGCCTTAGAATTTGAAGATTGGGCTGTCAGTTCTGGAGAGCTTGTTGTCGGCCGCAGTGGGATTGAGCTTCAGGTGCTGGCTATAGAGTAAAAATGCAGCGGCGGAGGTGATGATAAGTGCAGCGGTGACGGAGACCAAGACGCCGATGGGGATGATGAGGCGGTGGGGGAGGAGAGGAAGATGGTGATTGGGTTTGAGGGTTTGATTCAACTGGGAAGAAGGGCTGGTGAAGTAGGTGGTAGTGGTGCATTATGCTCACTGTGCTCACCCATATGCGCATTGATTGCTAGCGGTAAGAGTCACCCCCATGCTCACTGTGCTCGCCATGTCGAAATCGCTCTAGCTAGAAGTAGTTTCAGTGATAGAGCCAAATGCTTGGCTTTGATGGGTGATTGCCGAAAACACCAACGTTGGAGGGAGTGGTTGTGTCATCACTGTCGTGGAATGCCATGGTGGTGGAGCAAGAAAGGTGGCTAATCTGAATTTGGAGATAGAGTTTTGGGAAGAGAGAGATTACCATAGTTTAGTGGATATCCAAATCAAATTCATTTAGAATTAGCTTTGATATATTCCTGAACAACCCAAATCCAAATTCTAAAAGATAAAGAAGATCATAATAAATAGGTTTCTTTGAATTTCATGGTCAGAGAAGTTTTAATGGGGATGATATCCAATCATGATGATTGGATTGAGATTTTTATTTTTATTTTTATTTTTTGAGAATGTATTGGATTGAGATCTTTGGAGTGAAAAAGTCCTTTTTGCCCTCATTTTTTTAACTCACGTGCGTCGCATGTGGTCAGGATTGATGGCGCCGTGACGGAAAAATGACATAGGTACAACGTTGATATGAAAAATTGAGTCTGGGTACTACTTTGATAACTTTGTAAGTTCGGATATCATATTGTCAGTCACTCAAGTCTCCAGACAATGTTGGTGCAAAAAATCCATTTTTTTCCCTCTTTCCTATCCCACTTTCATAAAATTGATATTGATATTTGATTTTACTATAAAAATCCATCAGCTCAATCAAAACTTTGTTAGTCGTGGTACAGAAAAATATGAACTATTTCGGCAAGACCAACTAAAAATTAACAATTTGGTGTGTATTAATTCAAATTCAAATTTTAATTCAATTAAAAACCATGGAATTTTATGCTCATCCCTCACAAGCCATAAGTTATGATTAATTAATGAAGCCACTTAAAATTGTTCAACAATTAGGTGTGCTCCTTCAGATAGGTGGTCGGGAGTGTGGTGAGAGCGTAGAAGTAAACAAGAGATGCATCTAAAGATTTGCTTTTGAATTTGAACTTATCATAGTGAAAACCTATCAAATTTACTTGGTGATGAATATATAATCTTGAACTATTTACCGTTTATATAACTTGAGACAATAGGTCTCACACATCGTTTATTCTAATACATTATGGATTATATGGTTGTGTCCATTTTTGTCCTGAACTATTCCTGAATTGATAAGAGCTCTAAAGAACCAAGTCATATCATTCTCGTAGAAGCGACATTAGATGAGAAATATTCTGTTACATTTCTCTTGTTAACAAGATCTTTGTATCATTAGATGAGATAAAAACGCTAACCACGGTTGCATACAATACTCATTATTATAGGAATGGAGTTAGATTTGTTTTCAACTAATTGAACCATACTGAACTAGTTTGCGAATTGCACCAAGACCATAGGATCTCCAAATCAACTAGGTTAAGTTTTTGTCGAGCTAATTAATTCGTTAAAGATTGGCTTTATTAGCTAATTCTCATCAATGTAATACTCTCTGTAGTCCTATCTTTAAATAATTAACTATAAGCCTACAAAAGCAGATTCCACTTGAGAGTAGCAGCTTACCTTCAGTTTGACATGTATGTCAAGGCTTACAAGCCGTTCCAATTATAAACACTATACTAGACACCCCACCTTTTAGAAGTAAACATTTTTCAATAGGTTATTGAAGTGCAATTTAGATACTAAGGCATGGTATATACATTACAGTCCTCCTTAAAATAGCAAAATGCTTTTCTGAATAAATAAAAGGCGCATTTCTACTTTTCAGTAATAGAATGTGATGGATGGTCAATTAGTCAATTATATTACACATGCGGTTTCAATTATCTCCTCGTCAAATTTATTGTAGATCATATCTGAATAACAAACTTGTAGATGCAGTTGTTCTGTGATCAATTTGATGGATGTCTCTCTCTTGTCATACTAACAAGTTACAACATTTGTTTGCTGCTAAATTACACCTTGGAAACTAAGATTAACTATCAAATGGAGGGGTTGAGTTTGAGTTTGCTAGTAAGTGTGGTTGAACCACGAACACATTAGTGATTAGGATCCTTCCTTCTCATTGAGCAGGTCTTGTAAAACTATCCATGTCTAACTCATGGTGTCTTTTTAAAAAACTAGGATTATCCGCGTACAGTCATATTTCTCTTTTACACGACAAAATTTTCTCTGAACTAAATTTTATCTCTAAAACTCTGAAGTACAGGGTTTAGACTGCCAAATTCAAGAAAGAGTTTAGACTGCCAACTCAGAGAAAGTACCGTTTGATTAACTATCAATGAGTCCACTCCTCCCAAAAGTATTTGCTTGTAACAACTGAACCACCTTTACAAGCCTGAACCACCATTAAGCTCTGAAACTTGGTTTTCAAATGAAAGGCTGCTGCTGCCATCTTCCTGTTTCTCAAATAAGGAGCTGGTTCTTGCCTTGCTTCTCATTACATTTTTCATTTTCCTCTTACCCTTACCTCTCCAGATCAAAGCTTTGATCAATGCAACATCTTTCTCCAATCTTTCAGACTTCATAGTATTAACAAACGTACCTTCATCTGCAATTGAAGGGCTGATCGATGCTTGCACATCCCAGTTTCGCAAATAAAGAGCCGCCGCTATTACATTCCTGTTTCTCAAGTAATGAACTGCTGCTAGCACATTCCCGTTTCTTAAATGATGACACATGCTGCTACCACATTCCAGTTAATCGGATAAAGAAGTCCTGCTAGGACATTTATTGCCAACGATGCTCAACATGTCATTACTTGGACTTCTTTCCTTACTCATGATTACCTTGTCCAGTTTCCTCTGATTTTTACTTCCCCAAGTAACCACTTCACTACTCAACACAACTTCTTTCTCCAGTATTTTTGACTTCATAATATTCATAGAACTTTCATCTGCCGATGAAGATGCAAAGATTTGATCGGGTCATGATAAATTCGCACTGTCAGTACTTTTTCTAGTTTCAACAGTCTTAAGCTTCTTCCCAAGTTTCAAAGCCTCTGATATAGTTAGTTCATCTTCGTCCGTAGGATCTCCAGCTTCCATTCTATTCCTTTTGAGAGGAAATCCTGGTGGACCAAGGGAATATTCACCTTCATTCCTTCCTGCTGAAACATGCACAAATTCTTCTGAATTCTTTGGAGAACAAATAAAAGGAATGGTGGCATCATCTATCAAGTCTACAGTTTTCTTAACTTTCTTTTTTGGTGGTATATGTCTCTGTTCGAGGCCTGACACTGATTCCTTCAACCAATTCAAGTATCTTCAGCATTATCATAATTGTGGCTGTGTCCAGAAACAGAACATGGAAGGTCTTGATCAAATCCAAATTGCCTAGCAACTCGATGTGGAAGGTATTGCTGAATAGTATCAAATCCAACTAATTCAGCCACCCTCAAGCACGTCGCAAATGACAATAGACAATAGTTCGTCAACCAAGCCTGCACCAACCAATACCCACTCTTCCTTTTCAACATAGTTTCTAGGAAAATTCCAGTTCTTAATGGCCATGGAATTAAAACCTTCACCTGCTGAGTCTAAAACCCTCCTCATATTTCCAACATTCAGACAATCACTCACCATAGCATATAACTTTGGGCTTTGGCCTAAGTTCCAGAAATCGTTCCCATACCCAAACCTGAACTAATTAAAACTGTGACTTGATTATGATTTTACAAAAGCATTCTTGGCATTTAATTCATCTGAAGATACAATTGTCCTTTTGAGCAAGAATAACTGATGCAAGCGCGACTCGGATCCCCCTAGCTAGACGAATTGCAATGGAGAAAACAGCCTTATTGACTGCATTGAGAGAAATATGGAAAACATACCTGGACAGCCAGAACACAAGGAATGCTTCGTGCTTTAATTCACTCCCATTCTTCATGAACTTCTTCGTCCATAGGTATGTGTAAGCAACTCTAAACCCACCCTTGCGATTGTAAAGTCCCATTCGCTCAACCTCAAGTTTGTCTTGTAATGCTTTCAGTTCTCTGCTTTCAATAGGATTGAAAATGGAGTCTCCCAAAACCAAAAGTCCTCCTAAAACCATGACATCCTCCAATGTGATTATTGCTTCACATGAAGGTGTTGGTCTCGGAAGACCATCTCTCTGCAAACCCGCAAACCAAATCTTTTTTCTTTTTGATTTCGTACATGGAATTGAAGATGGCTTCATAAATACCAGCTTTCTTCCCCTGTCAATTGGTGCTTAGAAGCCAAGTGGAGATCTTGGTGGTCGAAACGCCATCCACGGAATTGAAGCTCCAACTTTTCTGGGTCAAAACGGGGTGGGAGGGAGGAGAAACACTGAAACAGTGAGGGAGCTTGAAAGCAGTTTCATAAATGGAGGAATTAGGGAGAATGGGTTTGAGAAAATAGGCATTTTTGCGAAATGGGTCTCTACCAGTTGGTGAAACCATGACCATTTCTCAGTCTTCAATCATGGTGTCAAGACGAGACAAAAGAGTATGGAAGATGATTGTTGCTCTCTAGCAAATAACAGAGAGGGTCTTAGACAAAGAGAGATTTGGAATAAAGCCGGTCTTTCTTTTGTTTATGAGGGATCATAAGTTCATAACACTGATGTTTAGCCATAAAAGGAAATAAGACTCAGACCTGGTTTGCTGGTCATACGACTCATAAAGGCTAACCCCCAACAAGGCTTCACCCCGTTTCTCTCTCCCCCTACCTCCACTATATTTTTAATATAAGAAAAATCCAACTTAATCTAACATAATCTTAACCCAATTTAATTCTTACGCTCATCAATTCTCCTATTTTTTACTTGGGAATAGATACTTGATTTCTACTGTGAAGATCCATCCGACCCGTTCCAAAGCAATTGAAAAGTTGAGTAAGTAATTTCTTGTTATCTCATTATGCAAATAAGTAAAAGGTTGATGTAATGTTTCACCATCCGAACATGGACATTTTTTCATATGGGAGCCGAGAGATATTAACAGTCTAAATGTGAGAGTGAAAAAGATATTAGCTCATCTCACAGCCTACACCTAACCCTAATACTCAAACATTAAGACTTAGGTGAATTTCCAAGAGAAGTTTTCAGGTTTTACCCCACCCTCGCCAAACCACACCAAAAAACAAATTCTCATATTAGAATAATGTGAATTTATCTTACGACTCAAATAAGTGATGGACTCTCTCCCAAGCTCTCACCATGTTGCCTTTCCTATATCTATATTGGTTTCAGGTCCAACCCCAATCGTGAAACAAACAATCAAATCCAATTTGTAAAAAGTTTGATGTCCGCTTTTTATGATCACACTTTAGTTCTAACTCTGTATGGCTAAGGAAAATATAATAACTTTATTTCCGGCATACCTAGCAGACTTCAAGCTCCAAGTTTTGGGGGTCAAAATTTGATGTGAGAGAGGAAAAACAGTGGGAGAGCTTGAAAGGAGGTTCATCAATGGCATTAGGGACAGTGTGTTTGAGAAAGTAGGCTATTTTCTGAAAATGGGTGTGCACGAGTTGGTGAAACCATGAACATTTCTTTCTCTTCAATCACGGTGTCAAAGTATGGGAATTGGGAAATGATTTTCACTTTGTAGCAAACTAAAAGAGGGGTCTTATTAGGACAAGAAGAAAGAGAGAGGGTTTTGTCCTTTTAGAATTTTAGGGATTGGAGCAAGGCAAAAGTTTTTGAAAACTAACGTGTTCAGATTTTCCGTGCCAATTTTTTCTTTTTTTTTACATGAAAACACAGTTGATGTTGACGAGACACAGTAGATATGTTTAGCTATAAGAAGAAAGAAGACTTTTTTTTTTTGGTCTGAAAGAAGAAAGAAAGAAGACGTTGAGTCATAAATGGACCCTTTTCTTTGGTCATGTGAGATTGTGAGTCATAGAGACTGGCCTAAGGATGATTATGAGGAGGGCTTTACCATATTAATTATCCTACGGTTCTTAACCCTTTTTGTTCATTTTATTATTTGTTCTTCTACTATTTTTTTTTCCAATGGAATTTCCACTATAAAAATCCATTCAAGCTGTTGAAAAGCAATAAAAGTTGTGAAAATGACACATTATTTCATGAAGAAAATAGATGAAATGTTGATATAATGTAAAATAAATGAAATGTTGATTTAATGTCACATCATCCAAATCTCACTAACACAGGGTTCCTCCATCATTAAAGTGTGAACTCGGAGACAAAAATCGTTAGTGTTGATGCTTTGGTTTAGTGTTGATCCGTTACCATGATAAAAATCATTAACAAAATGGTATTATTGTAAGTTTGAGTTTCTCTATCTAATATATATTAGAAACCCCTTATGCAGCTCTCTAAATTATCGTAACAGCTGTCTCAATTTTTATGATAAGAAATTGAAATCTCAACTTCTAAAAAGTAAAAGATATCCTGATTGTATATGATTTATGTGCGCTTGTTATATTATTCTAAGTTTATATGATATCGTAAGTTAAAATTTAGTTTTTTTTTTTTTAACGAGTCTTAATGGGTTTAAACAGTTAACATGAAACTTAATGGTTTGGTTCTGATTTTAGCATCCTTTACATGTTAACTTAATGGTTTGTTATCATGCTCCATAATAAATATATGACATGGACACGACACGACATGATATGGTGTTTTGCCAAGTCTAGTTTTAAGCTTAGATTTAGGCTGTGAGATGAGTTTTGTGTCAAAATTAGATAGTAATCAAAAACTTACAACAAGGGAGACATCGATGACAATTTTAAAAATTACTATGCAATTGAAGGAAACTTTTTGTTCATAGCTCACAGGCAATTGCTAATTTCAAAAAAATTAGAGGGTAAGTTGCTACTATGCATTATTTTTAAATTAACTTAAAATTTTTTACTTTCTACAACTTCTCTTGGTCCCACTATTTGTGGCAAATCATTTTGTTTTTTTGTCATGGTGAGAAGTAATTTATTTATTCTTAAAGCCTTGATTATTCATAATTTTGTTTCGAATGACTGTTGAATTTCATTCTATTTTTACCAATGTTCAAATTTGGAAATTTTTCATAACAACTTTTTTTGTCAAGATAAATCATATTTCCAAGTATTAGTCGGCCAAATCAAACACAAAGATCATTCTTATTCACAAGCAGCTAGCCTCTACAAAACTTCACTTGGCTTTCAATCAATATTAGATGGACAATAAAATCTTAGATCATATCATATTCACACTCACAATTTAAACAAACAATTCCTCCCTCCAAATTCAAATATCAATGCACAAGCTAATATCTTTTTCAATCTCTCCGATTGGAGTGTAACACCTCTCGGCTTCATATAAAAAAATATCAACATCTGATTAATTTAATATTTTATCAACCTTTGATTTATTTGCATCATGAAATAATGAGTTACTTTCTCAACTTTTCGATAATTTTTGAGGGGTTAAATAGATTTTTATATTAATTATACATTTTGAAGTAAAAAATACGAGAAAAACCAAGCGGGTGAGTTTAAAAATTGTGTTAAGATCATGTTAAAAAGTCTTTCCCCCTTCGTAAACAAGTTTGGCAAAAGATTTTACTTGATCCTAATAACTTTTAAATTCTAAAATAATGATTTATAATAATTTTTGTTGCAAAATATATATGAAAGAGAAAACATTAAAAAAAAAACACACTAACTGAGCAAAAAACACTAACTACTACATGCAAGTATCAAATTCAATTAATTAAACCATTTGAAGTCCGGGTCCCTCCACTAAAACACTTCCCTCCTAAAACCCTTTCTTTCTTCTCATTACTGTGCAGCAGGAGAGAGAAACCTTTTTTTCTTCATTACAGTGCAGAGAGAGAGACCGAGAGAGAGAGAGAGTCACAGAGTCAAAATCTAGGGTTTCATATTTTTTTATTATTAGGCCGCTGAGCTTAGTGAGACAAGGTGTGTTATTACCAATCAAAACGATACGCAAACCCTCTGCAGAAACCCAGAAATAGTGCTGGAAATGGAAAATCTGCTTTTTTATCTTTTCAGCTAGCTTTTCATCATTTTAGCCTTGGTATTTATTAATGAAGCCTCTTATTTGTTTATTTTTCTTGCCTATAGCAGTAGAGTTTTCATCTTCGTCTTCACTTTTCAGGAAGCATCCGAATCGGAATCAGAGTGATATCTCCATTAAAGGCTTGGTCGTTGATACGATCGGTAAAAAGGTTTGTGTGGGTTGAAACATTTTTATCTGGATTTCTTACGGTAACAGAGCCAACCATTCTATAAACGACTGAAGAAACGATCGTTAACTGATTTTGTATTTCCTTAATTTTTATTTTTATTTTTCTTGAAGGATTTGAGCACTGACATTGCTGAGGCTGAGGCTGCTTCCGACAAGGTGAACTATTTTCAAGGCTCCAAGGAGAAGGTGAACGATTCTCAAGGCTCCAAGGAGAAGGTGACAGAGGGAGGCTTCGGCCATGGGCCGTTCAATGCCGCCGTTAGAGCTGCTTCAGATCTTCAGAGCAACCGGTGGTGCGGACAAGAAGAAGGTGATGACGTCATCACTCATTCGTGAAGCTCGGGTGAGCCTCCGTTGCGTGCTCTATTCTATTTGGAAACTTCTTTTACTGTTTAGAAATATATGGAACAATTTTTCGAGTGTTAAAAATCTCCTCTTGGTACATTTGCAATCCATTTTTTTCGTGATTACGATGTTCCAATTGGATTATAGGCATCGCTAGTTGCATCTGGTTCTCTATCTCTTTTGTGTTTGGGATTGGGTCTTTGTGACTTATTTTTCTGGCCTAATGTGGTGGTGGGCCTTGGTGTTTTCTTCATTAATTCCCCTTGCGGTTTTCTTGCTTTCTCCTTTTCTGTTCTTTTTTTCCAATGAAAGAAAGAAAATCAAAATGTCTTGATGATGGGTTTTCTTGCGTTTTCTTAATGGGTGTTATGTATTGTCCCATTAATTCCATAATGTCTCTGAAAATGGAAACATTTTGCAACTCGGTCAGAACTAAGGATTACATTACTCTGCAAAATGTAGCATAAGGAAATCAAAATGTATTCAATAGTAATGGAATTATGTGTGCACATTGCACCATATATTATAGCATTCTGACTTGTGGTGATGACTGACAAAACCCCTCAAGTCCTCTACTTATTCTGTATCCCCGATGCATACTTGTTGATCCATAGTGGTACATCTGAAGACAATGCAGCCACATGAAAATATGCATATTAGTTGCATCAAACCAAATTTATAATTGAAGACCTCTGTGTTCATATTGAGTGAGCAATTATCACACACTTACACAGTATACTTAGAATTAATCAATGTAGTGTTTGGGAATCATATTATGATATTTGACCATAAATCGATGAAATTTGGATAGGCGGGAGATGAAGCCCTAATTCAGCTGCTTCCGAAGACAAATATAGATGTCAATGATGCTGAAATGTACAGCTGCTATTTTCATGACCAGACACACACAGATGGAAATTCTGCTCTTGATCAGATCCTTCAATTGTCGAGATTGTGGTGTCCACAACAGATCAACAGATTGTGCTTTTATGCAGATTGTGAGGAGTCCGCGAAAGCGAACGAGGGAGAACATCAGAGTCATGTCTCTGCTGCTCAACGACTCAAGCGCAAACTCTTTATAGGAGGACTTCCTCCTTCAGTGGACTCTGGTATGTAATATCTACCTATGAATCAAGGAGACATTTAAGTTGTATTGCTTTTGATGGTCAAGGAAGATTGATTTAAATCATTTAATTGACAGACGTATACAAGAGGATTGTTTTTTTGGCTAATATAGTTCTCTGTTTTACTGCGTGTGGCAGAATTTTTGGGCAAGCTCTTTGAACAGTTTGGATCAGTAGAAAATGCTGTAGTCATTGTATCTCAAGCAGCAGAAAACAAGATCAAATCTCAAGGCTTTGGCTTCGTCCTTTTTAAAGAGGAGAAATCTGTTTTGGTAGCTGTCCAAAGTCTTGAAGCTGTTTTCAAGGGTAAATTTGAAATAAAAGTGGATCATGCATCTAAGGGATACTCTAAGCTCAGTGACTTAATGGAATCTTTCTCCAATTTATGCCCCATTAAGACTCTTCCCGTAGGCAAATGTGGACCTCCTGCTGACATGCTCCTGCCAAATGTTCGACCCACGCTTCAACATCGACTTATTCATACACTCGCAACATCTGACACTTGCTCCTTTTCTGCATCCATGGAGAGTTGTGGTCATTTCAAGCGTCTTGAGAACCATTTTTGTCTTCAGGACCTTTCTGTTTCTGATTCTGGTGATACAAAGTGCATTTTGGACCTTTCCATTTGCAATGCTGCTGAACAATTTGATTCTAGTGTCACTAACTATGATTATCCTGAAGTGTCCTCGGCAAAGAATAAATCATACTGTGAGCATCCAAGGTTCCTTCAATTCTTCAAGTCAGATCCTCAACTTCGAAGTCAAGAAGAACTTGGTGTGCTTGTAACAGAGTTTACTAATGAAAAAAGACAGCGCAGCATATGGGATAGAGCAAAAGGTACAACAAACATTGCTGTACGTTTGGAAAAAGAGGCAGTTCTTGGTTGGGACTCGAGAATTACGTATGCGGGGCTGCGCAGAGGTAAATTTGTTATTGTTTGTTAGTGTTTATCTTCATTAGTTTGTTAACTTCTCATTTTCTTAACGTTGTTTATTTTATACTTCCATGATCAGACACGGAAACAAAATTTGCAAAGATAACTTCAAAAATTCTGGCAACAATGGCGGGAAATGTTGGTGAGTGCAAGAAAACATGGAAGCAAATGAAAGAGTACGTGTCTGAAAATGTTCTAGAAGGAGAAGAGCCTACATCTATTCAAGAAATAGCAAATGTTGGCTATAACATGGAGAGGAGCAAGGATGATGGACCATGTGAATGTTTTATCGTTGGTGTCCAGAATGAGGTAACTATCAATCTTCAAAATCAAAATATTTATTTGTTAATGCTTGATACCTTATACTTTATGAATTGACCTCTTAATTTAAATGTAGAATCCAGAAATTCATTATCTTCTAGATGAGTATGATGCAAGATTGAAAAAACGAGGAAAAGTATTGAAGGAGATTAAGAGATTTGCTGCCATTGGCTCTGGTGGCATACATGCTTATGAGAAATTGGAAAAGAAATTGAACAATCCGGAATGTAAACTCAGCTTAGAGGAAGCAATTGAATTGGTTAAATACGGACTTCTTCGAGCAGCATTGCTTGATATATATACTGGTGGACCGTTATGGGGTAAATTTTTGATTTCCCTAGCCTAAAAGATTTTTATTTTTATTTTTTTTGTATGAAGACATTTTTTTAATTATTTGTTTATTAATGTTAGCAGTGGTACATGTTAACTCAGAAGGAATTACGATAAAGTCTGAGAACAATGTTGTTGGCCTGTATGTGAGGTTCTATGATCAATTCAGAGAAATCGAAGAGACATCAATCTTCCTCTTTTACATACCAGAAATTAATAGAAAGTCACTCACCAAAAAACTTGGGTATGCATGTATTTCTCTCACTCTCTTTTATATATATATATTGTACATTTCTCTAAAATTATTATTTATTTAATTTTTTTTTTTTGAAATTGGTAGAGAAAAGGGAAAAGTAATTGACAATGGGCATCCATTGACACAATTAAAGGGCAGGTACTACATACACCGTGTCGTCTTTAAGAATGAGGCAGCTGCAAACCTTCTACTTGAGGAGGCAAAAAGAGTTTCTAGATCAAATATGCCTCCGTTTACTGATTGGCCACAGTTGAAGGTGATGAATATAGGCAAGAAGATATTTCTTGCTAAGCAATCAAGAGAATTGTTGTTGACCTTGAGACTTGCAACGAGTGATGAGGAGGCTCCAGAATCTCTTCCCAACCCAGAGGCGTCTGGCCACTAGTCCTACATACACATGGTTTAGGTGTTTCCAGCGGAATACAAAAGTTTAATCACTGTAATTAATTTTAACCTCCTGAATTCAGTAGTTTGGATGACAAGTTATTGCTTATTTGCTTTATATCCATTTTGATATGTCAAGGATAATTCGAATGGCTATTTGGATCATGAAAGGAAGGGTGACCATATGTTGAGACTTGAGAGACTTGATTTCAGTATGTCATGATGAGACTCTGGAGTCTGGAATGTGTTTTCTTAAACTTTCTGTAGTTGTGGTTGCGTTCTCTCGTTGCCTTTTATTAAAGCACTAATTACCTTAAAGAATAACTTGACTGTTCTTTAAATATGTAAAAGAAAAAAACAAGGAAGAGGAAAAGTATAAGACTTCCACCATATTAGCTTCACATGCAGACTAATGTTTACTCACTGTTGATTGTTGCTGTACTTTAAGTACTATCTGTGGCATTGCTATCTCTATTAGCAGTTTTTGTGCTTTTTGACATCCTTGGGTATTCAAGTAGTGTCTTATCTTCACTGCTCCTTGTCCTTCCCCTTTTCTGTTAATATGAACTCTATTTTGTCTTCATCTGTCACTTTTGCTGGCAAGAGTTATATTATCACCTCATGATGCCAATTGAGGAACATGTAGTGTTTTTTTTTTTTTTTTTTTTCAAAATCAAATGTGACGAACTTATTTTCCTGAATTATTGTAACTTGGGAGGTTGCTGTGTAGATACATTCCCTGAATTTTATGAACTTTACTATGTAGGTTGGAGGCTATGAGAATGGAAATTTTGTCATGTGGTCCAATCTTTTCATACGTGGTCAGTTATATTTTCATACTTTACATCCAATCTTTTTCATCTGGTCCATAATTATTGAACTTAATGTAGGCAAACATGAGGGCTTGGTCTTACTACAGATATTATTTACCACTGCAATCTGATTCTCAAGTATTCAGAAGGAACTAACAGGACCTGGGTTCGTTTACTCTTTACATAGTCACCATAATTTTACTTTACTTGTACTTTTAATTTATGTTAAAGTAGCCTCTGATTGCTAACTAGTCTAGTCCTTTCCTGTATTGCAGTATAATGCACACTTTAAAGTTTTTTGAACCATTACAGTACAAGTTTAATGTTTGTGAGGCAGTCTTATTGTGGGAGCAGGTGTGGATGTTTTTGGTGACAATATATCATCGCATTTCACATTATTGTCTTATTCAGTAAAAGAATACATGAATTAATGCAATGAAGCTAGGATCAAATGGTGGTGGAATCTAGTCCAACTACACAAATTGGGTAGACTTAGTCTGAACATTGGACCGGGGGTAGTTTTAGAGACATTCTTTAGTACATGCATGTTTGGCATTTGTTATTTGTCAATTTATTTCACTATGGGATTGTAGTTAGTCAAGCGAGTATCCATTTTTTTCTGTTCAAGGATCTTATTATATCATTAATTAAGGAAGCAATGTATAAAGAATGAGCAGAACTAGAATGTTAGTAGCTTACAATTGATGCGTTTTTAGCAAGCGCATAATTTAACCCTGAAAATATCGTTAGTAGTATAAGCAAATAGGGATCGTTCTATTCCGGGGATTGAGGGTACACCTGTCATTGTGAAACAAATAAAGAAAAGTATTATTTACAAAAATAAAATAAAGAATAAATATATACAAGTAACAAAATAAAAAGGGGGGGGGGTTTAAGAATTATAGAATTGAAAATTAAGATAAATAAAATAAAGAAAATGTAAAAACATATATACAAGGGTGGAACGCAAGGAACAAAGATCAAAATCAATTCCATGTAATCAAATTCGATTCAAACCCTATAATTGTTCTTCCAAGTCATGAGAAAGGAGTTGATCATGTGAAACATTCGAAAGCAAATGATTTCCCATATTTTACTTTTCAATGCTAATTAACCTAAGCGAAAGCACCTAGATTAATCCTATCAAACATGCAATCAAGCCCTAGAAAGCTAGTCAATCATGACATGTTCAACGCATTAGACATAGAGAAAGGCTATCAACTCAAGTGTACAACTTAGTTATGGAAAAGTCCACCTAATTGCAATCCTCTTCAATTAAATTCGATTCTTGTCCAGAACCTTTACTACTTTTGATTCAAGTTACACAAAACGAAAAGTCGATTTCATGTTCTTAAACCTAGCACCAATTACATGCAAATCCTATAAGTGTCGACCCAAATAAGATAAACATATAAAAGTTTTCTGTAAAGCAAATTTAATCGAACAAACTCACATAAGCAACTTAGAATCACAATTATAGAATTCGAAAACTTTATTTAAACATAGAAATTGGGCTTAAACTTTGCCCTAAACATTATTGTTAACTAGAAACAAGTTCATACGAAATCAAACAAGGAAACCAAAAAGGTTACAAGGAAAAGGAACGAATTACACCGTGAGTGGAGATGGAGATGGAGAGCTAGATGGTTGAATCTTGAATCTTGGAAGCAAGCCTTCAAGGTGGATGATGGAGGATATGATCTTCACGGCTCCTTCTTCTTCTTCCTCTCCTTGCTTGAAAACGCAGAACTTTGCAACTAGAGAATGGAGAAGGAAAATGGAAAGGAAATGGAGAGACAAAGAAGATGAAATGGATGAAGGAATTGGTGTTTGAGAGTGAGAGGAGAAGGTGTTTAAATAGGGAAGAAAAAGAAGAGTGAAATGATGAGATGAAGAAAAATAATGAAAGTGGAGTATGAGAGTGGTTTGTAAAATATGTAAAAGATGAGGTAATGATGAAAGCAAAGCATGAAGGTGAAGAAATGTGGAAGTGATGATGATCTTTTAGAGTAGAAAAATGTATCCAAGGAAAAAAAAATGCTTTCTTCATGTGGGTGGGAAACATGAATATGTGGTGTTGAGCTGTTTTCAGGTCAGTTTCTGCCCTTTTATTCCTTCAATTATTTCTCCATCAAAACTTCATATTGGGCCTCCGATTTCTTCATATCAAATGTTCCTTTATGAGTGTAGATCATCCTGACAAATTTTCAGAGCTTCAATCCATGTGGTTGGGCCGGAAATGCTGCTGGACCTCTTACAGGTTCAGTTTTCCGGTTTTGCTTCTGTAGAAAATTTGGCTGATTGTTTGAAGGCCTTCCACTCATATTTTGCTCTGGCACTCTTCATAAGAAATGATCCTTTGGGTGTCTAGAATGAATCTGGAAGGTTTCAGCTCATTTGAAGTTCATTTGGTCAGGCGGCCGCTCCTTCTTCTTTGCTTGGCTTGGTTTCTCCTAGCCGGAGTAGGAATATGTGTAAAATTGATCTTTTAGTACATTTCCATTTTTCTCCATCATTTCCAGGTAATTATGGACCTAACGCTCATTTCACCTTCATCTACTCCAATGTACCTAAAAATAGAAATTGAATTAAAAATCGATTCAGTTAAGGAATTAACTAAGCAAAATGTGAGGAATTAACTATTAAAATATCACATTAAAATGCTCCTATCAACAATGCACTTCAATTCTCGAAAGAATTCATCAGACCTATGATAATTGCTATACCATGGAGCAGTGGTTATCATTGCTCAATCTTGAGTTTGATAAATTCTATGTCATCACTCAGTTTTTATAGTAAACGTTCTTGTTGGGAAATAATGTTCTCAGCTGTGCCTTGTTTATGTAAAATTCCATTACAGCTTCTGCATGAGTTGGAAAAAGGGTTCCTATGGATAACTGTCTTATAAAACCTTTGTTTTCTTCTTGAGTATGATGAAGAAAGAAGATTTCATGGTATATAATTGTATTATTAGTGACCAAAGTTGAATTTGTATGCTAGTCATTGCTTTTTGCTTTGATATCTAGTCTTTTTGGCAGAAGAAGCATACCTGTTCGAATGTGAGTCTTTAATCAGGCCCTACTTTATATTGAAACCTTAATAGTGCTATATCAATGTTTAAAAGGGAACGCAACAAGAAAGGAGGGAGCTCTGTTCAATGGAAGAACATGGCAGTAAGTGTTCGACATAGTTATTTCCTTTTGAATAATGATTCAGTCAATAATTAGTAGTATATGTATGTTGTTGATTGATGGTGCGCACTATCTATTTTTTAGGGTATTCCATCACAGCCAAACGACAAACAGTGCGGCTATTTTGTGATGAGATATATGAGAGATATCATCCATGATACAAACTTGTCATTTGCAGATAAGGTAACTGAAACTTCTTAATTTGGATGTTTGCTGTTAGTTTTTCAAAATAGTTTTGTTTTAGTTTATCATATGGCATTTCTTTCATTGTTATTTTCAAACTATTACAGTGGGCTAGGAGAGCCGACCATGTTTATGGTCAAGTGGAAATTGATGAAGTGCGTAATGAGCTCGTGAGTTATGTGTTGAAGAACATCCTCAAGCTGTAAAGTATGTAGTTGCTCATGCCCTAGAAGCTCTGAAGTGAAATAGGCTAGAAATGTGTTTTTGTGCTCCAAAGTGACAATTTAAAGTACATTTCTTCACTTATTTTGCTAGTGGAGTAGTATAGATGTGCTCCATATTTTGGTGTTGGAGTAGTATAGTGCTCCTTTTTGGCAATATTATCTAATACATTTCAATACAATTATGTGGATTATAACAATATTAGATGTATATTGGTAATTACTATTCATTTGGTGATTTTTGATTTCATTTTCTGTTGTTCATACACAATGTTCACAACAGCCATACAATAAAAACTGTTGTGTGAGAGTAATACAGATCACGGATGCTATCAATATTTTAGTTGTATGAATAACAGTCACACAACAGTTATAAAAAAAAAATGACTTCTGAATCACAATCGCACAACGGGTTCCTAAGTTGCCCGTTGTTTGAGTGACGTTCACACGACAGTTAATGATGTCGACAAGCTATCGATAGCCTGTCGACATGGATGCCGAGTTCTTCAGACGGCAGTTCTCTAAATCATGTTTCATCAGACGGCAGCGAGATATACGACAGTCATCTCTGCATCAGACGACGGTTTTTAGCCGTCATCTGATTCAATTTTTGTACTAGTGTATATACATATATGAAATAAGATAACTAGAAAACCTTTTCTTTTTTTTTGAGGGCAACGGAAGACTAATCCATTGATCGAAATCATGACGACCTCACTCGGTCAAACATGAAGGGTACAAGAATCCCTCATATTACAATGCAAGCTTACGAAGAGTATTAAATCCAAAAGAAATCCATACTTGAAAACTAAAATCCTAAAGGAACTGCTGAAAAAGAAAATGCAGAATTGAAAAACCTCCCTAATCCTACACTGCCCGAAAATGGAACCAATGTCCTAAACATCTTGATGCCTAAGACCCTTTTGGTGTACCTCGCGATAGTCAACACACCCATAGCAACATTCTAGGAACAGATGCAGGACAGACCACCCCAAAATGCCTAAATCCGACCTAAGTGTGAGAAAAATAGGGGAATTGGGCTATAGACCCAATTCTCTAAACTGCATCCCTAAAGCCCAGAAAGGCAGAGGCTCAAGGCCCACTACCCACACCCTACGCGCCTCATACCCAGCCACCAAATCTGGCCCTTTCAAGAAGCGGCCCGCCACCACCAAATCAGTCCGGCGGCCTCCCCAGGCAGGAGACCTTGGCAACCATCTCGCCACCCACCAGCCTGTGCTAGCGACTTGTTGCACTAACCGCCGATCCAAACGCAGATCTCTAGCAGGAAAGCTCCAACCTCGCTCCTCCTCTAGTCCTGAAACTGCGACCGATCTCCTCCTCGTCAAACTCGATGCCACCAAAGTAAAACTCTAGTCACTTTTGCAAACCCACACCAAGGTCTGTGCTTCACCTCACCAATCCAGAACCCGACGTCTACACCCGTGCGTCAAAGCTCTACCTCTGAGCCACAACCTTGGCCTCTCCACCACAAATTGACGGGAGAAGTCTTCCCCGCCTGCTTTACCGAACCGAGAAGGCGATGCCGAGCGTCAACATCAAGCGAACGAAGCCGCCGCCCTACTACAAAAATTGGGTGTATATTAAAATTCCCTTTGATTTTTCTTTAGAGAGCGAAGTTTTTCCTTGCTGAATTAAGGTTACTTAAAAGCAAATTTAGCTCACAACCCTAATTTAATCTCTCTACTTGCGAAAAAATGCCTAGCAGCCCTCTACTAGAGTTGGGAGGTCGTCAGCGCCTCTGCACCATTCACCATCCCCGATGGTGTACTGTCCCAACATCTTCTTCGATGTTTGGTAAATCAAGGTCGGCTTATGTCATATCCTCTTCTTTGCAGAGTTTCTCTGAGTTTTGGTGGCTGGAGACCGGTAATTTCCGATTGTGGCTAGTGACTTTTGGGGCAATTTCGGTGTCTCAAGGTGATGGGAAGGCAGAAGCTCATGGCGAAGGCTGGTGGACTCCGGTTTGGCTAGGTGGACCTTCTGTCTTTGAAGGCAACTGGCTAGGGTTTGGATCGGTTTTAGCCATCGTGGGTGGTAGTGGGAAGGGCGCTGGCCTCTCTTAGCGGGAGTTTTCTGGTTCATGGGTTGCTGTGTCAAGAAGGTTGTCGGTGCAAGAAGAGTGGTTTCGTCTGCACTTCCTCGGGGTGGCTGGTGGACACCGGATCTGGTATGGTCTATGCTGGATCAGAGTTTCAAAGATAACGGCAGTAGTAATGGAGGTGGAAATGGAAGTGGTAATAGTGTCTAGTCAGGCGGCATAACGGCTTCTCTTTCTCCTCCGTTGGAAATTTTGATGGATTGGACCTCATGGGCCTTGAAGTGGTTTGTGGGCCTCATTTATGGCCTCATTGAATTCGGTTTTCACAAGGCTTGGACTATCCCTTTATTGGGGGTTGGATGGATTGGGCCTCTATGGCCCAGGGTACTGTTTAAATTCTTGTTAGGTCGCAAAGATCACATTATCTGAGGATTCATTTTACTATTTGCTTTGGAGGATATTGATATTTGTTTGAAATAAAGGTGCGTTATTTTCCTTAAAAGGTGGGTGTACTCGAGGCGGCCTGGGGCTTGTTCTTGTCATAGAATAGGTGTTTAGGGTTCCTTAAGGAACGATTCTTTCTGTCGACCCCATAGGGGTGTTTCATTTTTGTATTACTTGCTGAATATATATAATGGGCTGACCTCTTTTCATCGAAAAATGTTTCTTAAAAGCGAGCATCTCTTCAGACCATATTTAAGTGTATGTAAACTTGAGTATTGATTTTAATGATATTAATATTTTGTTAAAAAAAAAATTCTCACAAAAAATTTTAGTCTTAAATCTAAAGTATGAAAATATCACCCACAAGTCTGCGCGCGAGAAGTTTTATATACACATCTCCAGTTACTTAATGCACACCCACTATATTTTTTTGTCATCAAATTTTCATCTATACCCTCCTTTTTGAAAGGATTTGATGTTATTAGATATCAAAGCCATAAAAACAAAGGCTTGAGTCCAGAATGTCTATAAACTTGGAGGACTTAAAAAAGCGCGAGTCCCTTCCCCATAGGGTTGGAACCAGCACCTTCTACAGTCTCCTCAGTAGCCAACAACCTCGGCATCAGGTTGCTCCTCGGGCTCTCGTTGGGGATCTGCAGTAAATAGCCCCCATTTTCATATTTGAGCCAAAAAAGCCCAATTGCTACCTTCGGCCCAGTCATTGCCCTAGGCCCAATCACATATGGCCCAGAAAACAGTCCAATCAAACCGGTAATAAAAAAATAATAATAATAAGAATTAAATGCTTATTCATAAATAATCTATACTCTCCTTATTAATAAATAAAAAAGAAGAAGAATCCACAAAAATAAAATAAGAATTAAATGCTTTATATATCAAAACATTAATAAAATATTTCCGTATAGGTTATATTTTCTCATCCTCATGATACAATCAATATTTCTTCAAGATCATATGTGAACGTCATTAACAAATGAAATAATTGCAGTCCACGTGAAGAACTAGCAAGCAACCATATTAGTTGAAACATATTGAAAGATGTTATAAAACCATCAAATATATCTTGCATACATGAATACATCATCATCAATCACTACGTTTGCAAAACAACCACCATAGCTCATTCTTTTCCGATTTTAATATTGACCATGACTATATGGATTACGAAGATATTGACATATATTGAATCTTTTAAAATCTTAGAGATATCAACTTGAAGAACAACAAAGGTAAGAAAGTTAAGAAAACAAGACCGCACTTGACAAGATAAGGTTAAAAATGCTTCTCCACTAAAAAGACCTAGCCGTTCTGCTAGGGTTTGCTCGTAGGCCTCCCGTCTTCGATAAAATTCTCAAACTTATGGCTAACGCCATAGATGACTTTGGTGTTGCTTTTGTCTTCTCCGCTGCATGCATCTCCTGCTGGTGTAGGGTGCGCCGGTTATGCTGCAAGGCGGGCCGGTTTTCGCTTCTTCTGATGTTTACGGTGCTCAACCTCGGCGAAAATGGGATTGTTCCGGGCTTGGATCTAGATCGGGTATGTAGGGATCTAACAAGTGAGACGGGTGATACAGTATAGTTTGCTGCAGAGAAGTTGATAGGGTCGAGAGTTCTGGATGTTTTGCTGGACAGTGAGTGTGATGCCCCGGAAATTTGTATTTATTTTCTGCGGAATTTCCGGAATCTAATTTATGGTTGTTGGACGGTTTCGTGGCTCGTGAACGCTCGAAGTGTTTCGGACGAATTAATTATTTGGAAAGTATGACTTTAGGAGGGGTTCAAAAGGTTGACTTTTTATTCATTGGGATTCTCTATAAACTTCCTTCAAAAAAGTTGTAGAGCGCATCGATACGAGTTCGTTGACATGTGGAACGCAAGAATCTGAGTTCGTATGAGAATATTATGGCCATTGGAAGGAATTTCCATTTTGGTTTAAATAGAAGTTTCCCGAGTTGGAAACTTACTATTTTCATTATTTCCCTTTCCGGAAGCCCAATTCTCTTCCTCTCTCTTCTCTCTCGGCTGCACCTTCAGAAATGAAATAATCCGACTGACCCGACTCGGACTCGGCCGACCCGACCCGGCTTTTCCGGCAAACTGAGGCGGTCTCGGGCGGCGAAACTTTCCAGATTGGATTGTCTCCTCCGTCTGGTCGTCCCTGTGGTGTCCTCTAGCACCGATTCTCGGTGGTGGCGGCGGTAGAAGGCAGTGCAGTTTGAGGATTTCGGACCCGGTCGAAAATCCTTGTTCCGACGTCGGCGAGGCTTCAAGTCTTCTTAGTTGAGCTCAGAGCAGCCTCCTTGATCGATCCTTGGTGGTTGTTTGGATCGATTCAAGTAAAACTTGGTTCAACTCAGATTGGATTACAGTTCACGGCTTGTGAGGTAGTTTTCGACCCTTTATGCTTGTTTTCTGACTTTGAGCTAGTTTTGAGAATTCACAAGCATGCTTAGATGAAGCTTTTTGATGTTGGGAGTTTTGTGAAATATTGAGTTTTGGCCTGCGGCGGTGCACCACCGTCTGTGGTGGCATTCCGGCGGTGTTCCAGCCACTTAAGTAACTGTTTTTGGTATTATATATGTTCTACTCGTTGATACGAGCGTTTCGATATATAATATGCAAATTTTGGAGTTCGTATGGAATTGTTATGATTTTTGCAATTTCATACCGATCGATTTATTCGATCCTTGAGGATTTGAGCATCCGATCGACTTGTGATTTTGACATATCGATCGTATAAGTGTTCCGAAGACATTGGGTTGTCTCGGATGTGGTTTCGCCTCTTTTGGTGTCACTTTGGGAATTTTGGTTCGATTTAGGGTTTTGAACGTTATTCCTTGTGTTTCATTGACTGAATCAGAGCTGTAATTCCTTAGGTACGTAACGTAGTACTCCTTGGACGGCTATTTTGTAGATTGGCTGCCTTGTTCTGTATTGAAGACGCAGCGGGAGTTTCGAGGTGAGTAATCTCACAAGGTTCATTAATGAACGGATTACCTTTATCGTTTGGTGAGTAAATCTCACGATATTTGTTATGAGCAGGATAGATATTTGTTATGAGCATAATCGATATTTGTTATGAGCGAGATTATCCTATTTTCTTGGAGTTATTAGGTTAACTATGACTATAGTTGGTATTAGTGGCATTTCTGAGTGGATGACTATGTGTGTGTATATATATATTATGTGATATATATATATATATATACATATATATATATATATATTTATGTATTAGTTATGCGCATGATTGATGACATCAGTATGATGAATCTTTGTGATGATTGCCATGTGAAACTTGTGTAGGAATATCTGTGTAATGAATCGATGACATCAGTATGATGAATCTTTGTGATGATTGCCATGTGAAACTTGTGTAGGAATATTAGTAGGATGATTGATATCGGTGTGATGACTAGCCATGAATCTATGTGATGATCGCTATCTGTGTGATGACTGGCGATATCTGTGTGAATCTATGTCACTACAAAAAAAAATTCAATTGGCCACGGCGCAAGGCCGTCGCCGAAAGCCAAATTGCCGTCGCCAATGACCAACGGCGACGGCTAGATGACGGCAATGCCGCCGATGTCGTTGGTGGCGTCGCCATTGCTATTTGCGACGGCAATTTGGCCGTCGCATGAACTTTGGCGACGGTATTTACGCCGTCGCAAATAGCAATGGCGACGCCACCAACGACATCGGCGACATTGCCGTCGCCTAGCCGTCGCAAATTGGTCATTGGCGACGGCAACAGTGCCGTCGCAAAGTGCATATCATTGATTAAAAAAAAACCTGGCATGCAATTTTGCATACCAGATTTTTATTTCTGGAGCAAAAGAAGCCTAGTAATAAATTTTATATAAAATGCACCAAAACATGAATACCAGATTCAAATACATACATAGCTGATAACCCTGTTTGATCAATTGAACAACACTTGTCATCAACCAGAGAACAAAAGAAAATAGGGAATGCTTTCTAAGTACTTGGCAAAACACAGTACAACACCTTCTCTAATATTAGTGATGATTTCTGCACATTTCCAATGAGAGATATTATTAATCGGTACGGTGCTGAAGATTGACAACAACAATTTTCTCCAGTTCTTCCACAACATGGTCAAGTTCCTGCCAACGTGCTTTACCAATGGTTGTAGCTGTCAAGTCACTACCATCTCTACCCAGCGTGGTCACTGCACATGATCTCCACCCCTGCAATCAGAAAAATTAAGGGTGGCGTTAACAACTAGACCCTTTTTAGGAAGAAAATACATGTAAAATTTGGTCTGTTTCAGAAAGACCTTGATCAGATCCATGACCTCTAGGATAATAGAATCAGCCCTGATCCAAAATATGAGATCAAGAACTATGACTACAAGATAGCAAAAAGAAGGCTGAAAGAAAGAAAAGAAAAGGAAGTCAAAGAAACTCATTTTGAAACTAACATTACTTTCTATGAAAGTTCAAGTACTTTTCTAATTACAAATATACAAGATCTAGCTGTTGACATGTTGCCAAATATACAAAATCTAATTACAAATATACGTTTCTAATTCAAGTAAGTTCAACTACACAAGCTGTTGACCTGTTGCCAAATGAGTATTTAGAAAGAAAGACAAGCTTATAACAACCTGGTGGCACAAAATCTGGCCTTTGAAAGCATGTGTATATGGATACACACAGATATTCACTTCCTAAATTGCTACCCAATTCCCCAAACTTCAGCCTCATACATGACACATCTAATCAAAATATCACAAATTATCACTACCAAAAACAAAACTGAAGCTTACCCAACCAAATTTTCTTCCAGTTGCACAATTTTGTTCCCATACAAAATAAATCACCACATATTCATACAGATTCAACCATATAATTAAGCGTTGGAGAATTAAATTGGAAGAGGGACTTACCAAAGCAGCGGATGCAGGTCACTCTTGTTGTTGTTGTTGTCGGCCTGACACGATATGCTTCGAGTCTTGAATACAAGTGATATGAAATAGAGAATCTTATTCTGGGTTCTGGATTCTTTTCGCAACAATTTACAAAACTGTCTTTTGGCTCCACTCCTATACAATCTGCAGTCCCCAAACAAAAAGTTACAGAAAATCATTCTTCACCATACTTCCCGACAATACCAGCCTTCTTGGTTCTCTTTGTCTGTATAGCAAGTCAGGAATCAAGGCATCAGACCCACGATCATCTTAATGGTTAAGAAAAATAAAAGCAAAAATAATAGCAACATCGAAAACCCTGTGTAACCCACATGAAGTTCCATTTCTTAAGGATTATAGTAACCCAATACTTGTTTTTGCGCCTCACATACAAAGTAGTAAAGAGGAGAAATACTATAGAGCATATGCTGGTTACAATAATTACAAACAAGCAAAAGAGAGGTTTTGTCTTGACTTTTGATTAGTTTAAGGTCAGAGTGCAAACCAAACACATATCAACTCACTTGCTTATGAGATAATGCATTTATCTAGAAAGCCTATCTTGTTTTTGGCATGAATATATCTAAACCTAACATATTTGCAAGTAATACTTCTCATGAAACAATATCCGTACGTACAGAAAGAACAAAGCGTGTGTGTGTGTTATATATTGCTGACACGATAAAGTATGTTCTAACTATTTTAGATGTATTGATGGATCTTTAGCTTGCCAACTGAAGAAACAATTAGTGACCTAACCAAACAAAGGTGAGACAGTTTAACCAAGTCTAAATGTCTACCATGACTTAAGGACAAGGACATAGCAACATCAAGCTCAACTTTAAAATAACAATCAATTTTAACATAATGGAACATTAAGTTAAGTTTTTCTTGCACCACACCATAAGTTAGAAATGCTTTAGATGCAGGCCAATGAGAAATATTGGATCAAAAATATGTTAAGTATAATAATATTGCAGATAAGAACATTAATCAAGACCAAAAGATTTTCAAATGTACACTGCTTACCCAAAGACCATATCTGATTTGGAACTACAAGGTATATCAGATTGGGACACATACAGCTACCAATCCTCCTGAATTAAGATATATTTGATATAGATAGCTTCAAGACATTGTGCATCGCAAGCAAGATCATCTGAAGTCAACATCTTGGCAAGTCCAAACAGTCATCACCTGCACCCGAATAGATCATTTGTTGTCAGCAAAACTATATGTCCGTTTGGGGAATATAGGAAATAAGAGGATAAATTACCAAAGCATATATTAGCGAACATTAAGAAAATGGAATATCAGTAAAAAACAACATCAGATCAAATTATGAATTACCTTGGCCAAGTACGCAAGAACAAATGTGTAATGAAACTTGACACTCTAGATGAAGAATATGATTCATATGCAAATAGTCGAGGTTCATAAGAATTTGGCCAATAGGGCTTCCGATAAGAAAACCAATTCCCATGAATTAGTCATGCATAAAAGTAACTACTGAGCAAGGAATGCATCAATAAGGGGAAAAAAAAACTATAGAAGGAGAAAATAAAGAGAAAAACAAGATCTAAAATAAGTTGAAACATCTTCATGAAAGAGGGCAATATATTGGTCTTTTATATAACTTTTGCCTTGTATCATACCAAAGGCAGCATAAATGACCAAAATATGAAAATACTGCAAGTCAAAGCAGATGAATCCAATAATATAAAGGATACAGTTTCAACTTTCAACATATAAGCTAACTTTTTTTTTTTGAGAGGAAACATATAAGCTAACTTACATCTCTAATCTAGCACAATAACCTGTGAGTATGCATACATGGAAACACTACAAACCAGAGAATCAATATAAACCAATTTTAGGTTATGAAAGCAATCATGCGCTAATACTGTTGTAACAGAAAATTAAAAACACAAAGTAAATCACAAGTTAGAATACCAAAAAAATATTGGATCACAATTTGAAGCAAAACAATTTTGGATCACAATTTGGTAAACACGAACTGGATGATGAATGCATATACTATTTATAAATGAGATTAGATTTGTCCATAACTTACTTGGATTCATTGCATAGGATAGCACCAAATCTACAGACATTACGAAGACTAAAACTTTGGATCAAGCTCACCAATTTAACAAAAGATTGTATCGAGCTAAACTGCTCTCTAAAATGGTTGACTTATAGAGAAGTACTCTGAATCTTAAGAAAACACTACGAAGTACGAACAGCTCAAATGAACCAAAAAAATGAAAAAAAATTACCGCAAGATATGGACGAACACTCACGTTCAGATGTGAGTAGATCTCACCTTTTCCTTTGTGTTTCATCAAATTTCTTTCTAGATGAACGTCTGGGTTCGTAGATCTTCTAGCTAGTGAATCGACTGGATTTGATAGAAATCTGGTGAAGAAGTTCAATCTTAGCAAGCAAATTAAGTACATCGCTTTTGAAATGTAAGGCAGATTCCAGCAGTTTTATTCTAATCCGGTTTTGAAATTGCAAGACAACAGCAAAAGCAATCTTAGTCATTAATCAAGGAGTACCTTCATATCAGAGAGAATGAAAACTTTCCATGCTTTCTTTCATCGAAAACTGTCACAAAATAGATAAGCATACAAATGGCAATTGAATTCAATACAACCAAATCTAAAAAATAAAGAACTAAGTTGAAAAAATTACCCCAGGAACACTTTCAGCTGCTTCAAAAAAGCTTTCCCTATCTGAAACCAAATAACACAGTGAGTATAAAATCCTAACAAATTCGGAGAACCAAACCAAATACTACTAAATATTAAAATGTGAATAAAATCAAAGTAAAAACTTATCGTTTCAGAGTTTTCCATTCAAAACCATGAACTTAAGCATTTACTAAACAATTAAAAAAGATAAAATTCATGTTTGAATTGAAACGAATCGAATTGAAATAGCCAGACCATCAATTAAACACCTAGACCATCAATTAAAGAGCACACATTTAAAATTTCATTCAATACTAAGAAACAGAAACAAAGCCTGAAACTTCCAATCTGATCCCTTCTCAACTGATATAAACGAATCCAAATAAGGTATGAAACTGTAAAGAAGTAATTGGAATTTTTACAGCATAAACCGAACATAATTAGACCAAACGATAATGAGCTGCTTGGAGCAATCAGGAAGGAACTCACCAAATACGAAGCATATCTATCCTCTGCTTCAATCACCCAACCTTAGGGCAACAACTGACAAAGAATAAAAGTCGTCTCATCAGAAAAAAAAAAAAAAAAAAAAAAAGGAAAAAAAAAAAGTCTTACCGCTTGAAAGAGAGTTGAGATCGACAGAAAGAGAGAGTGAAACAGAGGTTGCTACCTATCGCTCTTAGGTTAAAGGTGAAGGAGGTTGTTGATTTGTGTTTGTTGATTTGGGATTTTGTATTTTGGATTCGATGTAAGATTTCGGGGAGGAAAGATTAGGGATCTGGGTCTGGGTTTACGGAAGTTGAAACGAATTGATTTGAAATAGGTCTTCTCTCCCTATCGTTCTTTTCCAATTTCAAACCCGAACTCATCTCTCTTCTTTGTTTCTCACTCTCCAAAATGAAGTTCTATGCATCAAACAATAGCTTAGATAGAGTGGAAATCTGGAGAAGAAGGAAATACTAGATTTGTGATGGATTATATTGATATGACGAGATATAGGTTATAAAAGATCTTACCCAGAGACAAGATGCATGTTTTTGTGACTTTGGTACTCTGAATACCCAAACACCACACTAGCTTCTCATAGATCTGATACGGAAGAGAAGTAGGTTGAGAGCGGAAGAGAGGCCGACCCAAAGAGAAATTTTTCAAAGTTCAATTCTCTTTTGCCCTCTAACACAGAATTTAGAACAAAGTACACCCGACGGCACATTTGTGGTAGCAATTCATATCACAATATGCGACGGCGTAGGTATGCAGTAGCATACAATTTGTTTTATGGCAACGGGGATGTTTTGCCGTCGTATGCAATTGGTGTCTTTGCCACGGGTTTGTTTAGCCGTCGTACAAGATTGGTGTCTTTGCGACGGGGTGAATTTGCCGAAGCAAAATATATACCTTTCGCGACGGCTATTACACGCCGACGCAAAAAAGTGAAGCCAATTGAATTCTTTTTTGTAGTGTGTGATGATCACTATCTATGTGATGACCAGCGATATCTATGTGATGATTAGTAGGATGATTTCTATCTACGTGATGACCGGTAAAAATCTATGTGATGATCAGCTGGGCAACTACAATCTATGTGATGATCCTTGAAATCTATGTGATGATGAATATCTGGGTGATGACCGGTGGAATCTGTGCGATGATCAGTGTGATGATTGCTCGGTAGCGGAGCTGAATTGTTATTAAGTTAACAATAATCGAGAGGACTGCTGTGATGGTTGGGGCTACCTACAGACGTCAGCGTGTGAGACTTCGATGACTACTTTGGCTTGAATTGCTTAACTTAATGTGACCTCCTGAACTAAATTATATGCAGGGGTTACTATGATTTGTTTTGCTTGTTTTGATATGTGATTGCCTTGTTTCTTCTTGATTGTATTGATTGATGGTTTGATTTATCTTAAGAGTCATAGTGGTGACGAATTGTACTCTGTGTTGAGGATAGGAAGGTGATTCATTGATTTTCACCTTTGATGTCATGTTGATGACAAAGGCTCCTAAGGGGGGAAAGGGAATGAGTGTGATTTGGAACTCGCCTTAGTGCGTTAGAATGGCGACAAACATTGCTTGAGGAAGTCTTGTTTGACCGAAAATTTGTGTAATTGGATGCTAGGATTAAGGATCTAAGCATGAGGCTTTAGTCACCAGTTGACTTATGTAGGCACGATATGGAAGGATATGGAATTGATGGCCGTAGGTTGAGATATGTGCATATCGTGTTTAGGTTGAGGCGACTTGAAAATGTGTTTTGCTTTGTGGTTTTGAGTTACTCATACGAGCTTCATAAGCTTACCGGGTTTGTTGTGTGGCAATCCGGTGCACTATTCAATGGAATGGTGTAGGGGTTAATCCTGCAGGTCAGGGAAATCGTGGCTGAAGCTGAGGTGGCGCCTTTGCAGCTTTACGGTAGGAAGCTATCTTTGTGACTTTACCGTTGATAAGGACTTCCATTGTATAGTTACTCTGAGTTGCATTTACGTTTTATTTTGTTGTTGACAATTAAATTCGTAAGCATTGTAATATATGACTCTGTGGAGAGGGTCAATATTGACATAGTGGGTTCAGGACATCAATATGTACTTGGATTAAAAGGGAAAAAGTTTCTAGGTATTTGGTATTGATGGCTGAACATTCACGCATGTATAATTATGGGATTATATATATCGATTTTCATGTGTGTAAAATCAGGGGCGTGACAGTGAGGGTGGGGATTGCCAGAGATTTGTGGATCTCAGGTTGGGTCTTCTTCTTAATGTGATAGGTGATGGTTGCGTTGGAGACGATTTTGGTTCGTCTGCTGCGCAACGGTAGGCAGGGTTACTTGACTTTAGTATGGCTGCTCACGTTACAGATTTGGATAGTGCTGAAGGGGAGGAAGACAGCGGCTGGGCTGTTGATGACAGAGTTGGTACTGGCAACATTGGCAGCGGAGATGGAGCTGGTGGGGGTTGGTGTGGCGACATTGTTGCTTCTTCCCTTCCCCAATCCAAAACCTTGATTGATTGGGCCATTTAGGCCTTGAACTATTCTGTGGGCCTTTTCTATGGACTCATTGGAGTTCTCTGTAGGATGGAATGGGCCTTTATGGCTCATAGTACTGTTTAAATTTTGTATGAAACCATTTTATGTCTGCTTCAAGGTTTCTTAGTTTTTGTTACAATAATGGTGTGCAGACTTCCTAAAAGGTGGGTGTACTGGGGACTTTGTGGGATTTTTAGTCTTCTAGAATAGGGATTTTGGAAGGTTATGAGAAACAATTCTTTCTGTCGACCACATAGGGGTGTTTCGTTTTTGTACTGCTTGCTGAACTTAATGAAAGGGCTGACCTATTTCGATTAAAAAAAAGGTAAGAAAGTTAAGTTATTCAATCTTCTAGCGATGCATCAACCTCATTGATGTGAGAAAGAAGAAAAGTATTAGTAATTACCCTATTGATATGTGGCTGAATTAATTGGCAATAATTCCACGATAAATTAAAAAATATAGTAAAAGAATGTATTAAAGAAAAATTTATGATACATAGCTGATGTAATTTATGAGGGGTATATATGGAAGTTTGAGAAAAAAATTTGACGAAAAAATATAAAGAGTGTGCATTAAGTAATTGAATGGGTGTATATAAAATTTCTCCAAGTCTGCGAGTAGAAGTAGGGGTCATCATGGGCCAGGCTAGGGCCAGCCCTACCCTAAATTTTAGGGCTTAGGGTCGGGCTGGGCCTGGCCTAGTCAAAGTCAACAAAATTTAGGACCGGGTAGGGTCGGGTCGGGGCTTTAATATGCTAACCCTTACCCGCTTGAAAGGCCCGAGCCAC